>NC_082681.1:34274469-34604760 GCF_025265405.1 Mesoplodon densirostris | reverse complement strand
GATAAAACAGGGTGGCGATTCATAGGGAAATTAAGACATTTAAAAGCAGCTGTGCATAAGAGGGAATTGTAAAAAGCACACACGCAGGCCCAGGGAAGACAAATGCTCGGAAAAGAATTGAGAAGACCTTAAGTCTTCATCTAGACTGATCCCAAGGCTCAGAATATGTCCTAATAATTAATGAAAGGCTTCCCCAGAACAGAGCCAATCTGCAAAGACTGGGAGACATGCAAATGTCCAATTTTCAACAAAAGATCACAAGGAGTACAAAGAAATGGGAAAATATGGCTCATTTAAAGGAATAAAATAAATATACAGAAACCATCCTTGAAGAAACAAAGGCTTTGGACTTACTAGAAAAAGACTTTAAATAATTGTCTTAAATATGCTCAAAGAGCTAAAGGAAATTAGGAAAACGAGATCTGAAAGCATGAGAGTATCAACAAAGATAGACAGTAAAAAGGTATCAAACAGAAATGATAGAACTGAAAGATATGAGAACCAAGTTGAAAAATTTACTAGAGGAATTCAACGGCAGACTCAAACAGGCAGAAGAAAGAATCAGGAAACTTGAATCCAAGTCATTTGAAATTATCAAGTCTGAGGAGAAAGAAAGAAAAAAAGAAAACAGATAAAAGTTAACAGAGCCTAAGAGACTTAGGAGGTACCATCAAGTAGACCAATATATACATTAAGGGAGTCCAAGAAGAAGACAGAAAATGAGAGCATTTCCTTGAGGAGATAATAGCCAAATTTTTCTCAAATTTAAGGAAAAATTTGGATATACAAACATAAGAAGCTCAGCAAACTCTAAGTAAGATAACCCCCCCAAATCCACTATAAGACACATTATAATCAGGCTGTCAAAAGACAAAGAAAAGTCTTGAAAGCGACAAGAAAAAAGTGAGTCATCACATACAAAGGATCCTCAACAAGATTATAAGCAGATTTTTTCAGCAGAATTCTTGCAGGCCAGAGGCAGAAGGATGATTATACACACACACACACACACACACACACACACACACATATATGTATACACGCACACACACACATATATATATACACACACACGTATATATATATATACATATATGTATATATATATATGTGTATGTATATATATATATATACTTCATATATATATGAAGTGCTAAAAGAGAAATACTCTCAACTGAGAACTCTAACAAAACTGTCCCTCAAAAGTGAAGGAGAAATGAACACATTGCCAAATCTACACTAGCTGAAGTTCATTACCATTAGGCCTGCCTTATAAGAAATGATAAAGGGAGTCCTTCAAGTTGAAATTAAAAGGACTTTAGATATGAACTTGAAGCCATATGAAAATATGAAGTTCTCCAGTCAATGTAAACATACAAAGAAATGGTATTTAAAAAAACATTTCAGGAAGAATTAACAATGATCCTTCTCAAACTCTCCTAAAAACTTAAAGAGCAGGAAATACATCCTAACTTATTCTGAGGTCAGCATTACTCTGATACTAAAACCAGACAAAGGTACCACAAGAAAAGAAAACTACAGACCAATATTCCTAATGAATAATTGATGCAAATAATCCTCATCAAAATACTAACCAATCAAATTCAGCAGCATATTAAAAGGATTATAACATGACCAACCAGAACCAGACTTTATTCCTGGAATGCAAGCATGATTCAACATACAAAAAAAAAAAAATCAATGTAATACATCACATCAACAAAAAGGACAAAACCACATGATTGTCTCAATTGCTGCAGAAAAAGAGCATTTCACAAAATTCTACATGCTTTCATGATAAAAATACTCAAAACAAGAAAAGGAATAAAGATCTCCCTGAATTTATAATGGGGTTACATCCCGATAAACCCATCATAAGTTGAAAATATCTTAAGTCAAAAATGCATTTAAGGGCCTCCCTGGTGGCGCAAGTGGTTGAGAGTCTGCCTGCCGATGCAGGGGATGCGGGTTCGTGCCCCGGTCTGGGAGGATCCCATATGCCGCGGAGCGGCTGGGCCCATGAGCCATGGCCGCTGAGCCTGCGCGTCCGGAGCCTGCGCGTCCGGAGCCTGTGCTCCGCAACGGGGGGGGCCACAACAGTGGGAGGCCCGCATACCGCAAAAAAAAAAAAAAAAATGCATTTAATACACCTAACCTACCAAACATCATGCCTTAACCTAGCCTACCCTAAACATGCTCAGAACACTTATATTACGCAACAGTTGGGCAGAATCATCTAACACAAAGCCTACTGTATAATAAAGTGTTGAATATCTCATGCAATTTATTGAATACTGTACTGAAAGTGAAAAATAGAATGGTTGTATTGATACAGAATGGGTACAGTTTATCAATTGTTTACCTTCATGATTGCATGGCTGACTGAGAGCTGTGCCCAGGATTACAAAAGAGTATGTACTATCACAAGATAATATGTACATACCGCTAGCCCAGAAAAGACCAAAATTCAAAATTGGAAGTACATTTTATACTGAATGCACATTGCTTTCACCCCACTGTAAAGTCAAAAATTCTTAAGTTGTACCATTTTAAGTTGGGGATCATCTGTAGAAGAAAAATACTTCAACATAATAAAGATTAAACATGAAAAACCCACACTAACATCATAGTGGTAAAAGACTGAAAGGTTTCCTCTAAGATCAGAAACAAGACAAAGATGCCCATCAAATCTATTCAGCATAGTACTGGGAAGTCCTAGCCACAGCAATGAGGCATCTAAAAGAGATACAAGGCATCCAAGTTGGAAAGGAAGAAGTAAAACTGTCTCTTTGTAGATGACATGATCTTATACGTAGAAAACCCTAAAGACTCCCCCAATTAACTGTTAGAATAAACGAATTCAGTGAAGTTTCAGGATACAAAATCAACATACAAAAATTAGCTGCATTTCTATACACTAACAGTGAACTACCTGTAAGAGAAATAAACAAAACAATTCGATTTACAACTGAATCGAAAACAATAAAATACTTAGGAATGAATTTAACCAAGGAGGTAAAAGATTTATATGCTGAAAACTATAAGACATTGATGCAAGAAATTGAAGAAGGTACAAATAAATGGAAAGATATTCCGTGTTCATGGATTAGAAGAATTAATATTGTTAAAATGATCATACTACTGAAAGTAATCTATAGATTCAATACAATCAAAATTCCAGTAGCATTTTTCACAAAAATAGAAAAAAGATCCTAAAATTTGTATGGAATCACAAAAGATGCCAAATAGCTAAAGCAATCTTGAGAAAGAACAAAGCTGAAGGCATCACACTTCCTGATTTCAAACTATATTACAAAGCTATAGTAATCAAAACAGTATGGTGCTGGTATAAAAACAGACACATAGACCAATGGAGCAGAAATAAAGAACCCAGAAATAAGCCCATGCATATACGGTTTGTTTCTGAAATATGATCACTATACTGAGAAACTGGTAGATTGCAAAAGTGTCTTCTGTTTGTAAGGACCCAATAGGGGACGTGGAGAATTTCAGTTCTGAGTGACTTCACCTCTATATCAAAAAAGCTGAGTCAGAAACTAAAGAGAGACCCTAGGGTATGAAACATGGAAATATTCTTATCTACTTTTAGTGTAAAGGTAATAATTACAAAGAACACAATGTGACTACGT
Source organism: Mesoplodon densirostris (assembly GCF_025265405.1). Classification (NCBI taxonomy): domain Eukaryota; kingdom Metazoa; phylum Chordata; class Mammalia; order Artiodactyla; family Ziphiidae; genus Mesoplodon; species Mesoplodon densirostris. Next base: position 34,601,110 of record NC_082681.1, on the reverse strand, counting down.
TCAGGACATAAAGATGAATGTTCCCCAGAGATTTCTCTGGACCCAAAGCATGTTCTCAAAAGGGCTAACCTCCAATCCTAGTAGCTGGCCACCAACACTCAGGCACTGTTTCTTCTAGGACATTCACTGGGTCACCTGGACCCAAGGTTAGGCCAAGCTCCGAGGCCAATTCACAATCCCCTGTTTTTGTTTCAGGGCTCCCACCATCCTTAGCATTTTATCTGAGCATGAGGGCACACATTTGCCCTTAATCTATAATCTACCATATCTCTCTCTACAACACCCCCACTACCACCAACCCACCTACAGAATACTATCATATCAATTTTTCCTGAGCTTTATTGTTTGTGTCTTAAAGCATGGCTTCCTGATCCATGTAAAACTGAAAGCCTACAGACGACCACCACCAGTGTAGACAGTTAACTCCTGAGTAAGAGGACAAATTCAGATGAATAAGATGAGGCTCTTTGTTTATTTAGGAAGTACATGAGCATCCACTCCAAAGCCTCTTAATAAACAGACCTCATGTTGGGAAGGTTCTCAACAGCTTTAAAACCACCCACTCTCAGTTTTGCTCCCCACACGTTCCACCACATAAGGATGTACTCATTTTCTCAATATTTTAGCTAACAGATGATGTCATTTCCAGAGAAGCAGTGACATTTGAACACAGGAGTTTTTATTTAATTTTTAAAAATAATTTAATGTTCTTGGCCCCCTAGCAGCTAAAGAAACAGAAGGCTAATGGCAAATACTTACACCATCCAGAGGTTTCCTAATGAACTGATGCTATTTCTACCAACCCTAAGCTTTTATTTCTTGGTGCAACATCTGAAAAAGGCCAAAAGATTATGGTCTCAGAAAGGAAATTATTCAGCTTTATTTTTTTTAAATGAGTTATGTGAGGGTTTCTCCCATGCCCTTTAGATTCTTCTCCAAGATAAAGGGTCTCATTATTTAGAGCCATATGTTTTGTGAGTCATGTCAATGTCAATGGCTCTTGTTTCTTTCATCTCTTCATATAGCCTGCAAGAGACACCCAAAACCAAATGGTTCCCGGGAAGGGCTATCCCCAGGCAAAATCATGAAGTAAGGAAAGTTTGTCTACGCTTCTTTCTCTCTCCCTTCACTAAGGTCCCTTATTTCTCATCTTTGAAACCCAAAAGAACCCACTTGCTATTGATTGAATTTCAGTTCCCCAGGCATGCTATGAAAAAGCTCAAATCATAGCATGCTCCTCTCCTCTGCCTCCTCCTACAAAAGTTCTGGAATGTACCTTCTGAAAAACGTGCCAGAAGCAAAATATGTACACTGTGAGCATTTCAGAGATCTGCAACTTGTAGGGAATGCAATGTGGGAACACACCCCCCTCCCTGCAGGAGACTATAAACGTAAAACAACATCTGTGAGTTGATCCCAATAGCCTGGCCAGTAGCAGCCCTGCTGTTACTGAATTTAGAGGGGTTCACAATGCCAGAAATGAATGAAGTGAACCACAAAATTATCTTGGAAGCAGGTGTTAATGTGAAAATTGTAGTAACGGAAACAGAAAATAACACAGCCCAGTCGTCAAGAGCACAAGCTTTGGAGCCAGACAGACTGGGTTCAACGGCCAACTCTGCCACTTACCATGTGATCTTTGCTAAGTTATCCCAGCTCTCTGAACTCATATTTCCTCATCTATCAAATAAAGATAATACCTATCTACTTCACAGGGCTGTTAAGAGAACTGAGAAAATAGAGGGCTATCAAGTGCCTGACAATAAACGAGAACCACACCAGTTTGCAGTGATATTATCTAGGTCAAGTCACTTAACCTCTTTGTGTCCATGTTTTATTTATAAACTGGAATAAATAATAGTTACTCTGCCTATCATGATTATCATAAATCACCAATGAGGAAATCTGTGTGAAAAGGGTTTGTAAAGGCAAACACAATCAACAAACTAAAGGATGGTTATTAATAATGTAAATTTATAATCTGAAAATGCCAACTATCTAAATAAAGGTCAGGGCCTGATTGGTTTCATGCCCTTGTACCTAGCTCCCTAGATTAGGTATAATCTGTCTCCAAATCTAGTCACAAAATCCATCCTAATTAAGTCACTTGCTATTCCCACTCAGTTCTCCCACTGTCAGTCCAACATTAGGACTGCAGTTTACCCTATTTAGTTTTGGCTTCTGCACAACCTCCTTATGAATTTAGGTACCTATGCCTCCTGATTTTGGCATCTGTATTTTTCACAATACTCACCTATTTTAAGTTAACAAAACTTACGGCATCTGATTCTGTTTGTACCTATGTTTTCAAACTTTGTCTTCCTTCTTACCATCCCTCCTGGTTCCTGTCTTCCTAAAATGCTATTCATTGGTCTTTGTTGGCAAAAGTTGGGCTGCCCATTTGAACCTAATATGTGATGACTAACATGTCCTCTGGAAATCCTTTAGAATAAACTTGCATTTATTAACAGCTATGAAACCTTCCCGAGTGTAGTGCATTCTTTTTGGGAAATGATATAAGGCATTGTGTAGCAAGATTTCAGATTCACTCAGTACTGATGAGGTAAGGAACAGCTGGGATCTCAGCTAAAGATACATGCTTAAGATCTATGGAAGACATACTTCTTTGGCCTACTGTCAGGGCTGGAGGTAGATGGAGAAGCCCATCTTGTGTATCTTGTAGTGAAATGGAGAAATGAAAACTATTTCGAGAAGACTATAAAATGAACCCAGTTAGCAGTCAATGTAGTGGTCCATTTCAGGCAGTAGAAAGTTTGAGGTGGATGCAATTAATATAGTCTCTGGCACCTAATGGATAATCAATTACAAGTTTGATAAAGAAATTAATTACCTACTGAGTTTTTAAGGTCATATCTAGAAAAGAATTTCAAAAGGGCAATTTTTGGTTATGGCTTATAAATCACATTATTCCTTGAATTGTTTCAATAACAAACATCTTGGCAAATTATTTAGGTAGCAGAAGAGATATTGGGATGCTCTGGCTTTATTAATAAATCAAAACTGGATTCAGGAGTTAAAAAGAACAATGATGGTCATCGACAGACTGATGGATGATTTTTTAGCCAGAAAATACAGCCCTATTTTCCTAGAGGGAACTGTAAGTCATGAGAAGCCCTAACTTTCCCTCAGTTAAGCATGACATTATTTTGTAAACTGTACGTGATGGCACATCTATGTGTAAAAGATTATGAGAGCCCCCAAAAGTTGTCATAGAAGTTCCAAGTTTTCACTATTTTTTAAAGTTTAGTGAAAAAAGGAAACAGACACATCTCATTTGAGTTGTACCCTGTCAGATTAAAACTCAAGATCCGTTTCTGTCCTTAGGCAACAGGAAGATATGTTGCCATTATTTAGCATAACACCTGGGCAATGGCAGGGGAGATGAGCCCAGGGCAAGCTTCTCACCAGAGGCCAGTAATTGCCTTCTAGCTCCTTTTATGATTATTTCCAAAATCTCTCTTATTTTCATACAAGTCCCTACCCTTCATTCATCTTTTCCTTTCTTTCTGTTCTATTCCTTGCATGGTTTAACAGAAATACTGAGCTATGAACTTCTCCTAGAGTGAACTCAATAGAAATCAAAACTATTAATAGTGCCTGTTTCAACCATAGTTAAACTTTTTTCCTTTTTAAAAATAATCTGGGGCTTCCCTGGTGGCGCAGTGGTTGAGAGTCTGCCTGCCGATGCAGGGGACGCGGGTTCGTGCCCTGGTCCCAGAAGATCCCACATGCCGCGGAGCGGCTCGGCCTGTGAGCCATTGCCACTGAGCCTGCACATCCAGAGCCTGTGCTCCGCAACGGGAGGGGCCACGACAGTGAGAGGCCCGCGTACCGCAATAATAATAATAATAATAATAATCTGTGCATTTTCTTCCATAAATCTGGGTTTATAATGACATCACTGGTTAGATGATTTTAAGATAAAGAAAACATGTCTCTAGGAAAAGTTTTAACAAAAGCCAGGGCAACACACACAAAAGGATTTGGAAACAGAAGAGTGAATTTAAATAATGATTAATACCTAGTTTCCAATTAACAAGTTCAATTTTAAAACTGAATATAACACATCTTCATATCTGTGTACAGAGACAGTTAAATTATTAATATGTGATTACCTACTAGTGTTTCTGAGAATGACAGAAACTAGTTTTCGAGCTCTGAGTGATCCTAGAGATATCCTCCAACCCTCTTGTGCTTCAAATGAGAAAAATAAGACCCAGAAAGACCTGCCCAAGTCATACAGCTGGTTAGTGACTGAGCAAGATCAAAGTCACTGGTTAGTGACCGAGCTTAACTGAGGGAAAGTTAGGGCTTCTCATGACTTACAGTTCCCTCTAGGAAAATAGGGCTGTATTTTCTGGCTAAAAAATCATCCATCAGTCTGTCAATGACCATCATTGTTCTTTTTAACTCCTGAATCCAGTTTTGATTTATTAATAAAGCCAGAGCACTCCAATATCTCTTCTGCTACCTAATAACTGATTCAAGTTTTCAATGATTTGGTCATCCAACATGACCTAGACTAAAACTTGTAAATCCATAAACATACCCTCGTAAGAAGAAACAAGAAAAGTTTTAAATCTGCACCTGAACTTACTCTTTCTTTCAACATGTCTTTAAAGAGTCAGAAATGAGTCAGTTAAAAATCCTTGTTATGATAAAGCGATATAATCATGGTAATAAATAGTCATGATATATTGGGTTGGCCAAAAGGTTCATTTGGGTTTTTCCATAAGATGTTATGGAAAAGCCTGAACAAACCTTTTGGCCAACCCAATATTTGCCTAAGACTGTGCAGGTGACACAGTAAGAGGATGAGAGATAATAAACAGAAAGATTTTATATTCTTATACCAGACTGGAAGCTGGGCCTTGAGAAAATGCATTTCACTTGGATTTTTTTGATGACCTAAATTATCATGGGGTTCCAATAGGAGATTTTCATGTACAAAAAGGGTATGGGGGAGGGGAAGCTATCCAAAAATCTCCACCATGGAAAGTAAAATGATAGATCTGTTTCCATAATCAAATAAAATTCCCATCCTTAAAATGGCCATCACCTTCCAACTCCAAGAAGAGCACAGTACTGTAAAACCTAAAGCATAATTATTAAATTCTAAAATTTTCCTTAAATTGAAAATTCTTCAGGAGAAAAAAACGGGTCTCATATTTTAATACTATCCCCACACAAGGCAATTTATGAGACTTTGTTTAGCTGACCAGCAAATTATCAATTCGCCAGTGAGGAATAAAACAAGATTGTTTTGTCAACCAACTATGGAAACTTCCATTTTAGATTATATTGTTTTAATGGTCAGTGTAACTGAATTTCTTCAGAATAAAATTGAGCTACACATCATAAAGACAGCTCTCAAATACTTCCTGAAAATAGCTTAACAACTTTGTGATTAAACCAACAATATAATTGTATGAATAACACACACAGATCTGGAAATTATGCAAATGCACATCTTAGCTTCACTTGTAATAATGCTTTCTTCCTAATGAGTTAGTATTAGGAGAGGTTCTGAACAATCCGCAGAGCCAGAGCGATGCCCAAACACAGCTTTGAAATGTACCAAGATGCCTTCTAACTGCCACATAGTTTTTCCTTTTTTGACAAGCAACACCCACTCCAATAATTAATTAATACATTAATTCACACCTAGAGGAAAGGAGCAAACAATATGAGTTAAGCAGAGGCTCTTGAAAGCTGTTAAGGGTAATTTTTTTCCATAATGCAACAAATGTTTAAAAGACATAAAACTGTAAAAGAGTCCAAATGCATTTGCAATGTAAAAGCAAAATGCCTGGAGTAGAAAATATATTTTTTAACCTCAAAGGTGAAAATATGCTGAGAGGCAGTCAGATCCTTTCTCCTGTAACTTCTCATAATGGGGAAGGAGTGGATAATGCAGTAGAAAATCTCCAGCCTTAATAGTTATTTTAGATCAGCCATTACTCCTCTGAAGGGGATGAACTTGCCACAGTTCTAAAGTTCCCAAGTTTCAGCCAGCACATGGTCCCTTCTAAGCAAGCTATCAGACTTGCTTAGATGACCATGGAGGCTTAGACTTCGTCCTAAAAATGCAACAAAATGCAGATTCTGGAGACACACAGCCTCGGGTTCAAATCCTTGCATCTGCCACTGTATTAGGCAAGATGGCGTAGGTAATGCTGTGGTAACAAATTAACTCTCCAATCTTAGTGGTTTAATGCACAATAGGCTTATTTCTCACTGAAGGTATAAATCCAACACGGGCCACTGGGGGATTCTACCCCTTGTTGTCACTCAGAAATCCAGGCTGGCAGAGGCCCCACCATTTTGTAGCTGTATCCTTCCAGGTCACCAAGACAGGAGAAGAGAGAGCTGAAGGGCTGTACACTAGCCCTTAACTGCTTCAGTGCAGAAATGACAGACAGCAATTCTATCCACAGCCCATCCACCACAATGAACTGCATGGTCTTGCCTAAATGCAAAAGGCCTGGATAATGTGGGCGAGCACATGAATCTGACGAGCGGTTAATATCTTGTCCTTGGCCAAGTCACTTGACCTCTCTACACCTTAGTTTCCCTATATATAAAATGAAGTATATGATAGTAAGTACCTCGGACAGCTGATGGAAGGGGTTAAATGAGCTCATACACAGAAAGCATGCAGTCCCGAGCCCAGCACATAGCTCTCATTTCCCTGCCCTCTAGCACGGTGAATTAGTAACAGTGCTGGATATAAGACACTCTAAAAACCGAGTTTTAAGTGGCAAGAGGATATCCTACTTACTCTCAGGAACTCGCTAAATTTTACATGTCTTGAAGTCAGCAAGACCATATTCAGGGGATCTTGGGGTCTATAAGACCAGATAAATAGGAAAGCCACAGTAAGATGGGTGAATAGGATTCTTAGTTTAACTGATTTTCAGTTAGAAAGTATGATAGCAGAATGAAGAAAATCAACAGTTTGGGAGTCCGATAAACCTGGATTTGAATCCTGGCTCTATTGTCTATAGTTGTGAGATCTTTCACAAGTCCATGATAGGGTCTTTCCAAGACACTTGCCTGTATTTCATCTGAAGGGTGGTACGTCACAGCATGGGTAGAAGGTTACTGTTTCCCTAGAATAGGGACAGAAAGGGCCTAAATGGAAGAACTTAGGTAGGGTTATTAGCCTAGTGTCTGGTGTTAAGGATTTGTTCCTGGGGGCTAGAACTGGAAACGTGGTACCCTACCCAAGGTATCTGGAATTGGAAATGCCAGAGGGGAATCAATCCAAAATACTTTAGGTGAATTTAAATGCCAAGTCTAAATGGTCAGAAATAGGATTGGTTTTGGAATGAAGTCAAGACTTTAGAATTAGAAGTAGAAAGGCTAAAGGGAGTACAAGTTTGCAAACGTAAGAAAATTTCATTCAGCACAATTCCTGAATATCATCACTCACCTCATCTATACAAACTGGGGAAAATAATAACTACCTAGCAGGGTGGTCAGGAAGAATCAATGAAATAAAAAATGTAAAAATAATAATAAATCAATGAAATAATAAATGTAAAAAATATATAGAATCACCAGCTGATTAGAGAAAATAAATGGTCATTCCCTTCTCCTCAAAGGTAATTCGAACCTGTCTGTAGACACACGATGCTATAAAAAGCCACTGACTACTCCCACAGTCAGATGTAAAATGCTGGGAGCCTATATAATGGAAAAACCTTTCAGCCCTAGCAATGGCCAAAACGGTGAGCAGAAAACAATACTGTAAGGCTCTCCAACAGCATCCAGGTTTTTCCCTTCTTCTCTAACTCTAGGGAAAACCTGTATACTCTCTGTACCTTTCTCTCTTCCGGGATGTCATCTGCTTCTCTCATTGTTTACCTATCTCCTTTATTGAAGCAATGTTTCCCAATGATGCTAAAGGTAAATCACTTCTGAGATAGCCAGGTATGGTCTCCAAAGTTAACAGAGGAAAAAGGTTCTACCGGAAGGGGAGAAATACTCCATTCCAAATAATGCTGCTCATCTCTGAAGGAATTACTAATGTGAGGTGGTATTTTTAGGTATGAATAGAGAGAATAAGAGAATGTATTTCAAAGAGTAGACTCATACATCAGCCTTACCTTCATCTAAGAATTTCCAAGTCCACATACATGGAAGAACTTCCATTTCATGTCCATTTTGGGAGTTAGAGTCATAAGTACCCACAGAGATCAGCTAACGAAATACTCTATTTTAAAGATAAGGAAACCAAACCAAAGACACTCGGGAACAGGGCTTGTAGTACTCATAGTACGATACACTTTCCACTATACCTCCCTGTCTCACTCTTCCACATGGTATTCTGAAATACAATAGATGACTTTTAGAGCTGCAGTAGTTTTGTGAGCTTCCTTTCCAAGCTGGGTAAGAAGGCTTTACTATAACTTTGGCAATTTATTTCATTTCAGAATGATTAAAGTTGAAATTTGTTACAGGCTGGTAACAGCAGCCAGTCAGAACAATCACGAATTCTTTTCAAGATCTCATTGAATTTCTCTGGCTCTTGTTGGAACTGTATTTAAGTATTCAAGGGAGAAAAAGCAAATGAAACATCTCAATTTAAGAAGAAACTGGGTTCACACCAATAGTGATTTTTAAAAAGGAAACTTTCTCTGTAAGTTCATTTTTTTCTATAATGAATGAATATACTGTAAGTTCAGAAAATACATCTGTGGAGATGGACAGGTCTATTGGGAAGGAAAATATGTGCGTGTGCGTGTGTGTGTGTGTGAGAGAGAGAGATTACATGATTTTATTAATTGATTTGGAAAAAAGACATATTTTGATTTTCCAATTAAGTATGTGGGCACATAATCATTTCCACCTTACCATAAAGGATCTAAGTGTCTAAGTGCCTAAGTGAATCACCTTCATAGAGTTCTTTCTAGGTTTGGTAATAATAGAGGAATAAAAGACCCAAATGGCACCCAAGACTGCCATGGTTATAAACTGAAATGTGATCCTCTTTAAAGCAGTGAATTAACGCCCCGAATTCCCAAGTACTAGGAGAAACTTCCAAAACTGTTTACATTTACATTACATAATGTAAATTACATTTACATTACCTCATTTACATAAATGATTCTAAACATAAAATACTAATGAGAATTTGAATTAGACTTTTGCAAATTGAGAAATTTGCAGGGAGACAGATAGAATAAATGAGCACAGCACTTTACATGCATAAACTAAGGAAAATAATAATTACCTACCAGGGTGACCATGAAGGTTCAATGAAAATCATAAATATAAAGCACATAGTGGGATCATTAGCTCTTAATAGGAAACAAATGATCATTTCCTCTTTAAGCATAGTTCAAACCAGTCCTAAACTATTGACATTGCAAGGAATAAGTTTCTAAGTAATAGCTCAATAATTTAGCAAATGGATTCGTTCAGTGTAAACTTGTACTTCTATATGATTGTAACCAGTAACTCAGGAATTCACTTCCATTCCTAAATCCATGCTTTCCAACAAGCTGGATGGGAACAGAGCTGTCCCTTCACCTCCCCTGTCAGCACTGCACTTTTCTACCCAGGTGCCAGTTCTGAACCCTCGTTCCACTGGCTTTTCTTCTCAGCTAGCTATTATTATTTCCCCAAGATAACAACTAGTAATGAATTCCACTATTTCTCTCCTGGAGACATTTGCACTTCTTAGAAGACTTTGGATGACCGAAAAGCCATCTGAGAGCCAAATACATCCATTTTTAAAAGGGGAAACAATATAATTTGTGAGAAGTTTTCTGTGACTTCTCTCATTTCCATCCAAAATCAGGATCAGAAGTAGAATCCTAGGTGGGCCAGGGAATGTCTACTCTGAAATTCTTTGTATGAGTCAGTGCCCGCCCCCCACCCAAGGCTAGTTCTACCATTGTGTTTGGGGGGCTTGATGTCATGATGAGTTGCATTTTAGCTTCCTTCCTTACCACCTCTTCAAATCCAGCCAGGAAAACTGAATTGGTAAGTGAATTTATATAATGCGATAGGAAGAAATTAAACCACAATCCATCCAAATAGCATTGACTGTATCAGGGGTGGCTGAAGAGTCCTGGTTTGTACTTAAAATTTAGAGGGAAGGGGAGGAGGGAATACTACTTAAATGACAACCATGGGCACTCATCTAATAATACTCTAAATATTATGTATGAAAGGACTTTGATCTGTCCTTTCCACTGATACTATTAATCATCTCTCTATCTCACCTACCTGCTTGCCAGGAGAGGTTATCTCTTTCCCCGAAATGTTTGATATTGTTCCCTTAGGTTTTCTTTGAAAGCGGGCAAAAATTCTACTTCAAAGCAGGATGGGTGGGAAGGGAACTTGTTGAAGGAAGCCACGGCTCTTTGGTTCTGATTCCATGAAACATTATGTGACCTGAGTAAATATGTAAGCCTTGCACCCCAAGGATCTTCAGCATCTCTCCTTTCTTTGCCTGCCTTTTAAATGATACTGCTTATCTCTTAGCAACACCTTGGAAATAGCATAGTACCCCTTCCATCATGTTTCAGTGTAAGAATTCTTCCATCTTTCCCCAAAGAATCAAATCTTATAAACAGCAAGATACTTTAAGTAAGAAAGGGTGAGTTCTTCAAGAGCCTTAGTGCTCTAAAAGGGGGTCTCAAATGTCATTGCTGCTCAGGCAGCCCATCTCTAATTTAAACAGAGCTGCTTCATTTATATCTATTTTATAAATTGAGGTTTTGAGGAAGTTGTTGTTACCAAAAGTTTTCATAGCTAAAAATCAATTTCTTGAAAAACACTCTGTCTTCATATATATATTTCCCATTCATATTAGGTGTTCGATTTATATTAGGTGATCAAAAATATGGTGGATAGACCTAGAGTCTGTCATACAGAGTGAAGTAAGTCAGAAAGAGAAAGACAAATACCGTATGCTAACACATATATACGGAATTAAAAAAAAATGTCATGAAGAACCTAGAGGTAAAACGGGAATAAAGACACAGACCTACTTGAGAATGGACTTGAGGATATGGGGAGGGGGAAGGGTAAGCTGTGACAAAGCGAAAGAGAGGCATGGACATATATACACTACCAAACGTAAGGTAGATAGCTAGTGGGAAGCAGCCGCAGAGCACAGGGAGATCAGCTCGGTGCTTTGTGACCGCCTGGAGGGGTGGGATGGGGAGGGTGGGAGGGAGGGAGATGCATGAGGGAAGGGATGTGGGAACAGATGTATATGTATGACTGATTCACTTTGTTATAAAGCAGAAACTAATAAAAAAATAAAAATAATAAAAAAACAAAACAAAAAAACAAAAAACAAACAAAAAAACAAAAAACAACAAAAAACAAAAATATATCTTTTTGATGAAGCTTTCTATTTTGATTGTTTCTCTACCATATACTAAAGCATGGCATGACAGTTAAACCTAAGTAGGCATCTCTTCTCCCCCACATTAAGCTGTCTTTCCCAGGCTACCAGTTAACTTTGATAGGCCCGATCAACCACCTACAGAAATAGTATACACTTTAAAAGAATCTCTAGGTCCTAAAAATTAATTCTTCAAAGCCCAGATAATTTTTGGCATCAGAATTGCGGGGGACTTGTGAAAAGTGACGGGTGAATAACTATTTTTGTCACATTTAGTTCCACGTCACTGTAGAGACTTCGGCAAGATGGCCTTTGCTTGGTCTAGTCTGCCTCTTTCAGCCAGGTCTGTGTGAGGTTGTGATGTCTGATAGATGCAAAAGAAGGAGAGTTTTACTAATTCTGGACAACTACCAATGCCTAGTATCTTGGGGTATAATAAATACTTGGGCTGAAGGGAACACTGAAGACACTGCTGTAAGCAGGTAAACACTGTACAGATGTTTTGCAATAAGAAATTTGAGTTGCAGCGTGTATTAGTTTAGTCTGCCTGTGCTGCCATAACAAAATACCTCAGATTGGGTACCTTAACCAACAGAAATTTATTTCTCACAGTTCTGGAGGCCAGAAGTCCATGATCAAGGTGACAGTAAATTTAATTTTGGTGAGGGCTCTCTTCCTCACTTGTAGGCAGCTGCCTCCTTGCTGTGCCCTCATTTTTTCCCTGTGCACTCTCTTTCGTCTCCTCCTTTTATAATGACGCCAATCCTATCGGATTAGGGCCCCATGCTTCCGACCTCATTTAAACCTAATTATCTCACAAAGTCCCCATACACAAATACCATCACACTGGGGATTAAGGCTTCAAAATATGAGTTTGGGAGAAACACTATTCAGTCCATAACAGAGAGTAATGACACTTAAGCATGGCTTCTGGCCTGAAATTTTATATTTTCTGTTGTCTTCTTTTAACCATTTGATTGGGCATGTTGCATTTATTGGGATTAGCCAAGTGTACCATTTGCTGCCAATGTCACCCTCCCTCCCACCAAAACATCACTTGGCTAACCTGATTCGTAGACACTGAATCTGGACACAAGACTCAAAATGTAAGCAGAATTGTAGAATGAGGAGAGGAGAACCCCTTGCTTAAAACCTCTCCTTCACTGTCTGTTATGATGCTGACCATTTTCTCCTTCTTCCTCCCCAAAATTTCCAGTATCAGAATTATCCCTTTGATTCAGGAAGGGAAGAAATGAATGAAATTTAAAAAAAAAAACACCTTTCTCCATAAAGTCATTGGTTAAATGAATTCATACAACAAGGAAGGGAGACGTGCCTTCCCACTCTTTCACTGCACAATTCTACTATTGAAAAATTACTACACATTTAATTCCTCAAATTAGCCAGTTGTCAATTCAAGAAGGTAGAGTCTGGTCTTGGAAATATGAGAACCAAGCTTGTATGTTTCAAGGGGATCAGGAGCACGGTAGTAACAAATAGTTACACAGGTGAGAAGGAAGATCTACTAGAACATTCCCAAATCCAGGGAAGGGGCCTTGAATCTGGGACAGCCAGGGGGGGAAACGCCCAGCTATCAGGCCAAAAGAGAGCAGCCAAAAGGTGGTATCAGAACCCAGTGGTAGGAGAGACACAAAAATCAAACTATCACCATTTTGCTTAAGGAACATTCTGGATACTTAATGAAGAATAGGAGTAGAGCAAGTCAGAATTTCAAATCAAAATGGCCACTGGAGCCAGGTCAGGTAGCAAAGGTCACCAACTCCAACAGTGAATACCTAGTAGGTGCTCAATACAGGTTTGCTAAATTGAACTGGATCTTGGGCTCACCCTGCCTGCACCCTTGATTTAGATACTTGAAGGCATTTACCTTTACTTCCTGTTGGTCGGTTATCTGTTATAACAGTGCATCTATTAATTAGCTTGTCCACATGCTTTGCATATCTCGAAAGTAAGGACAAATACAGAGAAAACATATATCAAAAATCAGGAGCAATTTTTTTTGTTGTTTTAATGGCAGCATGCCATTAACCTCGGCACTGCAGCCTTCACTTTGCCTTTGAGGAGTGATGAAGAAAAACAATAAAACCTTGGTTTTCTATAACACCTTGACTTCACCGAGGGTTTTTCATTACTTCTCACGGCTTACTTGTTATAAACACAATTTCAGAACACAGAGGGGTACCAAATCGGGGAGCCCTGATTTCCCGACCCCCTGTCTGAGAGAGGTAGGCACATAGAAAAAAAGAAAGAACCTGTCATTCACAGCTTCGAGCAGATGGAATACCCCTGGGACTCGAGGTGACCTAGAACAAAACTAACCAGAGACTCTCTTCATGATCCCCCGCATACCAATTCCCCAGCTGCTCACGGTGCCAACGTAATTTCAACACCAAAACCCACTCAGCCCTGGAGAATAAGAAACAGCACATGCACTCGAGGCTGTTTGATTTGAGCTCACGGGCTGCCTCTTACAGAGATTCTGCCCTTTAGAAAGCTCAAAGTCCCCTAGGCCAAGTGCACCTTTGATTATCTGCCCTCCGAAAAGCCCGAGTTTGCCTCTTCTGCTTCATCAAAGGCTAGAGAAAAAGTGTGTGTGGGGGGGGAATTTCGACCCCGGTTGTATTAACACACCACCTCAAACACTTCAGGAGAACTTGAGAAGTGACCTTTGCATACCCAGAATATTTTAGTGAAATGCATGTACAACCTGCTTGTTGAGACATTTATAAACATCTCTGTATTAAAATAATGATAAAGCTATTCCTTATGTAAGTGATGTGCCACTGGCAGTATGAATAACAAAAGCAGAATTTCAGAATGACAGGGTTGTCTGATATTTCAGCAACAGTTTTTCATAATTAGTCTTTGTATTTTAGAGCAGTTTACAGTTTATTGAAAAATTGAGTGGAACGTCCAGAGTTCCCATGTGCCCACTTAACACCTCCCCACCCCCTGCACACACACAATTTCCCATTATTAACATCTTGCATTAGTATGCTAGATTTGTTACAACTGATGATCCAATATTAATACATAATTATTAACTAAAGTCCATAGATTGCATTAGAGTTCACTCTTGGTGTTTTACATTCTATAGGTTTTGACAAATGTATAGGACATGTGTTCACCATTATAGTGTCATACGGAAAGTTTCACCACTCTAAACATACTCTGTGATCCACTTATTAGTCCCTCTTTTTTCTCAGCCCCTGGCAACCAATGACCTTTTTACTGTCTCCATATTTTTCCCTTTTCGAGAATGTCATATACTTGAAATCATATAGTATGTAGCCTTTTCAGATTGGCTTCTTTCACTTAGCAATATACATTTAACTTACTCTGTCTCTTTTTATGGCATAAGATTTCATTTCTTTTTATCACTGAATAATATTCCGTTTTATGGATGTACCACAATTTATCCATTTGACCTACTGAAGGACATCTTGGTTGCTTCCAAGTTTCAGCAACTATATCTAAAAGCTGCTATAAACATCCACATGCAGGTTTTCATGTGGATGTGAATTTTCAGCTCCTTTGGGTAAATATCAAAGAGTGTGACTAATGGATCTTAAGGCAGGAATATGTTTAATTTTCTGAGAAATTGCCAAACTGGCACCAAAGTGACTATATCATTTTGCATTCCCACCAGCAATGAATGAGAATTCCTGTTGCTCCACATTCTCACCAGCATCCAGTGTTGTCGGTGCTTGGATTTTAGCCATTCTAATAGTAAGTAGTAGTATCTCACTACTGTTTGAATTTACCATTCCCTGATGACACATGATGTTGGTCATCTTTTCATATGCTTATTTGTCAAGTGTCTGTCTTCTTTGGTGAGGTGGTTATGCAGCTCTTTTGCTCATCTTTTAACTGTGTTGTTTTCTCATTATTAAGTTTTAAGAGATTTTTGTGTATTTTAGATATCAATATTTTAAATGTGCTTAGCAAAGATTTTCTCTCAATCTGTGCCTTTTCTTCTCATTCTCTTAACAGTGCCTTTAGCAGTGCAGAAGTCTTTAATTTTAATGAAGTCCAACGTTTCAAATATTTCTTCAATGGATATAGTGCTTTTGGTATATCTAGAAAATCATCGAACCCAAAGTCCCCTAGATTTTCACCTGTCTTATCTTGTAGGAGTTTCATAGTTCTGCATTTTACATTTAAGTTGATCATTTGTTTTGAGTTACTTTTTGTGGAAGATGTAAGGCCCATGTCTAGATTGGGTGGGGGGGATATGTAGATGTCCAGTTGTTCCAGCACAATTTGTTGAAAAGACATTCCTTTCTCCATTGAATTGCCTTTGCTCCTTTGTCAAAGATCAGTTAATATTTGTGGGGGTCTATTTCTGGGCTCTCTGTTCTACCCAACTGATCTATTGTCTATTCTTTCACCAACACCACACTGTTTTCAGTCCTGTAGCTTTGTAGTAAGTCTTGAAGTTGAATAGTGTCAGTCCTCCAAATTTTTTCTTCTCCTTATGTATTGTGTTGGCTATTTTGGGTCTTTTGCCTCTCCACATAATCTTTAGAATCAGGATGTCGACATCAACAAAATAATTTGCTAGAATTTTGGTTGGATTTGCCTTGAACCTGTAGATCAAGTTGGAAAGAACTAACATCTTAACAAGATTGAGTCTTCCTATCCATGTGCATTAAATATCTCTCCATTTATTTAAATCTTCTTTGAGTTCATTCATCAGTTTTGTAGTTGTTCACATATAGATCATATACATATTGTTATATTTATACCTGATGATTTCATTTTCGGTGCCCATGTAAATAGCATCATGTTTTAAATGCAAATTCCAATAGTTCATTGCTGGTATATAGGAAAGCAATTGACTTTTGTATTAACCTTGTATCCAGGAACCTTGTTATAACTGTTTATTAGTTCCAGGAGTTTTTGGGGGTTTTTTTAGGATTTTCTACATAGACAGTCATGTCATCTGTGACTGATGACAGGTTTATTTCTTCTTCACAATATGTATAACTTTTATTTCCTTTTCTTGTCTTATTGAATTAGCTAGGCCTTCCGGTACAATATTGAAAAGGAGTGGTTAGTAGGGAAATCCTTGTCTTGTTCCTGATCACAGCAGGAAGCATCTAGTCTCTTGCCATTAAGTATGATGTTAGCTGTAGGTTTTTTGTAGACGTCCTTTACCAAGTTAAGGAAATTTCTATTTCTAGTTTGCTGAGTTTTTATCATGAATGGATATTAGATTTTGTTAAATGTTTTTTCTACATCTATTAACATGATTACATGATTTTTCTTCTTTAGCCTATTGATGTGATGGATACATTAATCATCAGCAACAATTTTAAAACCTAGGGCTTCCCTGGTGGCGCAGTGGTTAAGAATCAGCCTGCCAATGCAGGGGACACGGGTTCGAGCCCTGGTCCGGGAAGCTCCCACATGCTGTGGAGCAACTAAGCCTGTGAGCCACAACTACTGAGCCCGTGTGCCACTTCTGAAGCCCGCGCGTGTAGAGCCCATGCTCAGCCACAAGAGAAGCCACTTCAATGAGAAGCCCATGCACCACAACAAAGAGTAGCCCCCACTCGCCGCAACTAGAGAAAGCCCGCACACAGCAACAAAGAACCAATGAAGCCAAAACTAAATTAAATAAATTTTTTGTTATGTAAAAAAATAAAAATAAAACCTAATGCCCCATAATAATGTCATGTTGATAAAAGCCTAGTATATCTTTAGGTTGGAATATTAGGCAGCCGTTAATCAGGTTCTCAAAAATACTTAATAACATGAGAAAATGTTACTTATAATAAAAATTGAAAGAGTGGGGTACAATCCCCTGGATGTGTATATAATACAGGCACATACAATGCTCTATATTTTTATACCCCCACACACACATATGTATCACCAACAAAAATCACAGAAATTTGAACATGGCACTTAATAGACTTTAAAGAGGATTGCTTGCTTACAATATAAAAGCTGAAACAAGAAAGCAGAGTCTCACTTTGTTCAATCTCACCTGGGAATGTGTGTTGGGTGACTCAAATATTTTGCCACTCTGTGAATGTCCATGAATAACCGTGAAAGCACCGTGAGTGTTGATTTTAGGGTCACAAATTTTCATAAGTAGGGGAATTTGCAAATATGGAATCCGTAAATAAGAATCAACTTCATATAAATGTATAGATACATGTATACATATATAATGATGGTTACAAGTTACATAAAAATGGCAAAGGTAGTATATGTAATACTGAAAGGAAATACATTAAATTTATAGTAATGCTTATTACAGGTGATTCTAATTTGTATTCTTCATACATTTCAGTTTTTCAAATTTTCTTTTTTATGTGGAAAGAAGTTTATCTCAAAGTCAACTACAATGGGGATAAATTTTCCAAACATAAATGTTTACTGAAAAATAGTTAATTATGGCACTTCCATACTATAAAATACTATTCATTCTTTAAAGATTATATTTAAGAGGGCTTCCCTGGTGGCGCAGTGGTTGAGAGTCCGCCTGCCTATGCAGGGGACACGGGTTCGTGCCCCGGTCCGGGAAGATCCCACGTGCAGCGGAGCAGCTGGGCCCGTGAGCCACGGCCACTGAGCCTGTGCGTCTGGAGCCTGTGCTCCGTGACGGGAGAGGCCACAACAGTGAGAGGCCCATGTACCACCAAAAAAAAAAAAAAAAGATTATATTTAAGAAAAATTTTTGATAAAATAGAATATTTTTACGATATGTTAAGCGCAAAAGCTATAAAATACATATATCCATTAGGTTCTCAATCCTATCAAGAAATGGCTACCAGGACATAAGTCAAAATGTTAGCAATATTTCTCCCTGGGGGGTGGAATTTCGAGCAATTGTTACTCTTTTTTCCTTAAACTTTCTACATTTTCTAAACCCTTCAAATGAGCACCACATAGCCCTCTTGAAATAGAAAAATATTATTTACTGTGTCTAGTAAGTAATCAAAATCAGAGATCGAGGCCATTTTTTGGGACCATAAGATGACCCCATAAATTCTAAATTCCTTTCCAGGGAAGCTATCCAGATTCAGGTACATTTTAGGTCTAACATTCTGTTTTCCCACTATTTCTATAATGAACAGGAATGTTTTTATAATAAATCAAAACAATTAAAAAAAAAGAAAATTGTACTGGGAAATGTTACTAAATTGAACTAATCCAGGCAAGCATTTCAAGGTAACATATATCGGAAGAAGAGATTATCCATCTCTCTATTCTCATAGAAGCCAGCAGGGTAAAGAGGAGAAAAACACATGTAAGTAGAGGTCGCACTCAGAGTCGGAGAAGCTGATGGCAAACATTTGCTTCCTTAGGCTCCAGTGCTGCCGCACATTGACATAAGGTTTCTTACAAATAAATATTGGTTTTGAAAGTATGTATACATTTTATTGAAACACACTGTATATTTGGGTCTGCTGAAAAGCCTGTTTGTAAGGCTATTAAATCACAAAACACATCAAAGACAACACAGCTTCCAAACAGATGTGCAAGCCTTGGTTACGACAAAACCTTTCTCCAACCCAGGAGCATGCTACCTTTTAGACTGGATTTTGTTCAACGGGATAACTTCCTCATTAAGACTTCCTTGTTAAGAAATTTAATTTAATTAAAAAAAAAAAGACTTCCTCGGTTACGGCATAGAACCTTTCTTCCAAGTCCCCACGTAGACTCAAACGCAGAATAAAGAACATGAGTTGACTTGGAACCTCCTGGGCTTCTAAAAGCTGACAGTAAGAAGCAAATAACATAACATGATCTATGGAA
Source organism: Mesoplodon densirostris (assembly GCF_025265405.1). Classification (NCBI taxonomy): domain Eukaryota; kingdom Metazoa; phylum Chordata; class Mammalia; order Artiodactyla; family Ziphiidae; genus Mesoplodon; species Mesoplodon densirostris. The sequence continues at coordinate 34,581,927 of NC_082681.1, read as the reverse complement.
CCTTCCTTCTAGAGCTAGGCGGATATCTGCTATGAAAATCTTTCAAAGCAAATTTTAAGGTGTAAAAAAGATTGAAAATCGAATTATTAAGTGAAATAACATCAACATGCTACTCCGACCGTTACTGTTGGCATCTGTCACACGTTCTGACAATATACCTGTAGAGGAGCGGTCAAGTGCTCTCTCACTTTCAGTGTCATCTCTTGTTTATTAGAAGTGTGATTATAAAGTCATATGACTATTTTAATCTAACACTCAATATATCATTTGCCTCATAATAAGCGCCTTCGCCTTCAAAGGAATCACATTAACCCCTACATCCTTATTTCATTGCTCAAAACCTGCTTCGAACCCCTTTGAGAAACTACTTTCCGACACATGAGAAAGGCCATCTAAACATTTTATAATCCTGTCTTGATTTTCAGACTCCAGTAGGATGGCAAGACACTGCTTCAAAAGGTTTATACCATTTCTCAGCCCAATTTACCATCTCCCACCCCAGAAAATAATGATTGACCATTAGTAAGAATATTTAAAATATGCAAACGTAAAATCGACAATCTACATCAGTATTTTTCAATATAGGAGAGCCTCCTTAAGTTTAAAAAGTCATTTACTAAATGGCGTGTGTGGTGTGATATTTATATATGTGTGTGTATATGTATATTTTTAAGTTTTATTCATATGTTTATTGAAGCTCCTACCATGTGCCAGACGCTGTTGACTGTTTAAACAATATACAAAACAATATGTCATTATGAAGCTTAGGTCTATTGGAAGAAATAATTAAAAATAAAACATATATACAGATGGTCATGATGTCACATAAAGATAAGCACTGGGAAGAAAAATAAAGCAAGAAAGGGAACAGACAGTATCAAGAGAGGGTGCTATTTGAGATCCAATAGTCGGTGACACACAGAGGGAAAAACCAGCTTAAGTCCCGGAGGAAGTATCATGCTTGGGTTGTTTGAGGAGCAGCAAAGAGGAAGAGTGATACGAGATGAGAACACAGAGGGGACAGGAGCTAAGGGGGCCTAGTTGGCCATGGAAAGGAGGCTGGATTGATTCAAAGTGTGATGGGAAGTCAGTGGAGACTTCTGAGTAAGGGCATGACATGACCTGATGGATGTTAGCTGGAGAATAGATTGTAGACCAGCTAGGAGGTTACTGATATGCCCCAGGCAAGGGATGCTGATGGTTTGGGCAAGGGGGGCAAGGTTGAAGGCAGTAAAGACTAACCAGATTTGATGTATTTTTTTTGAAGGTAGCACTAATAGAATTGTGTATATGTACATCAGTACATACGAACACACAATGTTAACAATAGGTATCTATGAATTTTGGAGTTATAAGTGACCTTCACTTTCTTTTTTGTACCTTTCTATGCGAGTTGATGACTTTTTTCCACTGGTTTCAAAAAAAAAAAATGGGGGGATGAGGCAAGGTGCATAATCAAAACCCAGCCACTGAAAGTCAATTAGCAAAAATACAGGGCTGAATATTTGCCGTCATGGGGTAGTTGAGGTAGCTGCTGCTAGAATCACAACTGGGGGTGCCCTGGTGATGGGCTGTGGGCTTTGGGCAGTGAGAATGGCCAGACCAGGGAAAGCCCAGATCTTGGGACTATGCCTGCTTCCTGAGCTATAGCAGACCCCTGGGGACGAACCCAGCAGTAATTGTAGAAAGGAATACTGCTAAGAGAGTGAAACATTCTGGGAGGCTGGCCACGAACAACAAGCAGAGGTTAAAGCCTGTGGCATGAGGAGTATCCAGTGGTAGGCAAGATCTCCTAACAAAAGAGTGTTTCAGCCTTAGATGAACATAGCAGTAGGCAGAGGTCCAAGTAGGCAGGTGGTGGCATAGTGCAATATGGCAGAAACACAAGGAATCAATCTTCACCAAACCCGTGGGAAGTCAGATAACTCTCTGTCCCTAGCCAAGCCACAAATTCCTTGGAAGAGCAATGGTTCCTGGATAGGAGAAAATATAATTTCCTTTATTGACAATCATGACTTACCCTAATGGTTCCATAGGATTTGTTGGCCCTTAAAGGCACAAAGAGGCCTGTCTCACTTGCAAGTGGTTATGAGTTTCCCATAGGGATAAAGAATGGCATTCATTTCAGGTCTTCATGTGTACAGTATGCTCACAAGCAATCTTTCCTCAGTACATCAGAAAACACCAACCCAAGCCTACACCATCTGTTAAGTCTTAGCCTGAAATCTTGATCCTAAGTTCCTTGATAACAGAGGCCTTATTCATCTCCAGATCCTCAGTACATCCAATGTCTAGTTCATGGTAGGTGGTCAATAAGTACTTGTAGAAAGAAGGAATAAATGAATGAATAAACCTGATATCACCAGAAGTCCTGCTTGGTGACTTTCTGAGGACACTGTATTTATATTATACTCTAACCACGTACTTGTATATAAATTGTACATTCATCTGCATGACCTCATCAGCCCAAACTTCTTGTTTAAATTCTGACTTGGAAAGTAGCCTGGAGAAATGTCAACTAATCCAACCAAATTGTTTTCTAAGTTCTTCCTATGATTTTATACACATTGATACTAATCAGCTTGAACTAATCCCATGCCCAAACGATTTTCAGGGCAGACCTGAGTCATCAGATCAGTGTGCTTCTAGAAACATAGGCCTGGTTTATCCCTCCATCAGCACAGTGTAGCATTTCCTACCCAAAACAAGTGGATGTGATGGGAACTAATGGACATTTCTCCAATGCTGGTGTTATATCAGAAGGTGCACTGACGGGACAGGATATCTGAGACCTAAGTCAGCCACAGCTCTATCACTACACAGCACCCTGAGCTCAGACATGTCCCTCACCCTCTCTGTGCTATTATTTACCAACCTATAAAATGTCTAGGTAGAACCAGGAACCCCATGAAGTCACTTCAGGCTCTAAGGTTAAGGTCCATGAGGGCAGGGACCCAGAGCTTCGCAACTCATGCGTACTCGACAAAACATTCTAGATGAAGGAACAAAGGAGCATCAAAATACAATGAAAACTACAGGCAATGTGTCTCTCCACCAAACAGAAAGGGCCCTCGTGAATGAAACATAAGAGAAAGAGTCGGAACATGTTGAAAATTGAAATGCAAGCCCTTGGAGCTGAAAAGGAATTTCTACGGGGACTAGAGTGCTGTCTATCAAAATTCAGTGACACATCCACTACACATGAAAAATAGCTCCCTGACCAAAAGGTGTAATGCATTAAGGAGAGGAGTCTTCCCTCAAGCATATGGATGAGCCACTGCCACGTGAATAGGATGAATAAAGCTTGTGTAAAATCAGGTGCTTCCTTGGTAACATTTAGTTAACACTTTCAGACCTGGGGGCACCATATAGTTCGCAGGAGTAATATTTTCTTTAATCCTATTAAATGTTTCCTCAGGTGCTTCTATTCCTGTGGAATATTTCAATCAGTGTTCAGTATTTTCAGACTTCTTTATAGTCTTTCCAGTTTCTATCATCTAACCCATTTACTTAAACTTCCTTCCCCCACCTCCAAACAATATACAGTCAACAACAATAAGCATTTTGATTAATAATAATCATCATCATCAGAATTACTATTATAGCTACAATTCACAGAATATTTGTCATGTGCCATATAGGATTCTGAGCATTTTAGATACATCATTTTATTGAATGATCATCATGACCCTGTGAATTAGCTTCTCACTATCACCATTTGACAGATGAGCAAATGCAGCTCAGGAAGGTTAAATAACTTGCCCAAGGTAGTCATAGCTTACAAGCAGCAGATCGGGGACATAAATCCCAGCCACTCTGATTGCAAAGTCCAAGCTCTTAGCCATTATGCTAACAGTTCAATAACACATTGGCGTGGGGCTATTTTTCTTTCCATAGGTATTCATTGAGTACTAAGTGCTCGGCACTGTGCTATAGATGGGAATCAAATAGTGAACAAAACAGAGCCAGTCCCTCATCACCATGCTTACGCTCTAGCAGAAAAGACAACGAAACAAGTGAGAACGGTGTGATGACTGCTGTGACGGTGAATGAAGAGGTTGTGGGAGATCACAGAGAAAACGTCTCTTTTAAAAGGAGACTCGAGGGCTTCCCTGGTGGCGCAGTGGTTGGGAGTCCGCCTGCCGATGCAGGGGACACGGGTTCATGCCCCGGTCTGGGAGGATCCCACATGCTGCGGAGCGGCTGGGCCCGTGGGCCATGGCCACTGGGCCTGCGTGTCCGGAGCCTGTGCTCCGCCGTGGGAGAGGCCACAGCAGTGAGAGGCCCACGTACGGCAAAAAAAAGAAACAAAAAAACCCACAAAAAACAGGAGACTTGACACCAAAACTCACCCTTTGATAGGATAAACCTGCCTCAATTTTGTATATGCATCCACTTCTGCAGGGGCTGAGTTAAGGAATTAAACTAGTCACACACACACTAGTGGATTTCCTTAAGCTATCATTTTCATTGCATAATGAACACTTGCCTGCCCCTCAGGATGATGCTGGACCCTACCCTCTTGCTAGACAGTTCCTACAATATATAATTTATGAAATGGAGTCTTTGGTCACTATTTCCTCTCTTTGAAAATCCTAGTAACTTGATCTACATAACACCTGTGAAATATGCATGAAAAGTTGAACGCATTTATTCTCTAAATTATCAAACCAAATTTCATAAATGTTAGCAAAATCATAGGAATCATCAAAAAGACAAGGGTAATATAGGTAGATGATTGTCTTTGATAATATCTGAAGATCCATTTTAATGGCAAAAGTCCCTTTCCAACTCCGTTTAGAGGTCTGAAATGCACACTTCCATTCACATACATGGAGTTATTTGGCTACCTGGCCCTTGGACCTTAAGGGGCAGAATCTATCTTGGAATCTTAATAAAAATTATAATAATGGCTACAATTCTTAAACACAATGTGTGGCAGGCATTGTGCAATGTGCTTCATAAGAACTACCATATTTACTCCTCACACTTAAGGATTATCATTCCCATTTTGCAGATGAGAAAACTGGAGCTTGGAGAGATTAGATACCTTACCCAGGAATCTGGATCTGAGTCCAATAAGTCAGAATACAGAGCCCAGGATCTTAATCAAATAAAGACATTGGCAAGGACTTTGCACATGGCCTGCACTTGGTAATTTGCTGAGGATCATAAACTTCAGAGGAGTTGGCTTTTTCTACACAAAGAAGACTAGACACATAATTGAAAACCTGCTTCAAGACACGTGAAAAGGCAAACTTCAAACTATTTCTCTCTCCTTTCTCTTTTCGCTCATTCCCTTGTAATCCTCATCATACCCCTTCTGGCTCCAACTCTGCGATCCATGCTGTTTTTCTAAGACCCTCTTTCTCACTGATGCCCCGCTTTCCGGGGCTGTCGCTGTGACCCAACACCACCCCCACTTATTTAAATAAGGTTGCAAACCCCTAACAAAACACAAAATTCTTCTCAAGAAGAAAATAGAAAATCAGAGGGCAAGAACTGGGAAATACTAGTACCACCATCTCCTCCCCACCAAATCTTCCTTACGGAATTAGATATTTTTTTAAAAATTTTTTTGAAGTTTTATTTATTTATATTTTAATTGAAGTCTAGTTGATTTACAATGTTGTATTCATTTCTGCTGTATAGCAAAGTGACTCAGTTATACATATATATACATTTTTTTCATATTCTTTTCCATTATGGTTTATCACAGGATACTGAATATAGTACCCTGTGCTATAGAGTAGGATCTTGTTGTTTTTCCATTCTATATATAATAGTTTGCAACACAATGAGATTCTTTACCCTAAGGGTGCTATGTGGAATACATAAATGTGTATTTATGACAGCCTGCATTTGGACGGTGAGGTGGCAAAGTACATAGCTTTGATCAGATTCAAAAAGGAATCTGTGACATGAAGAGAAAAGCATCTTCTTAAAGGAACGTTTGAATCTTTTCTAGAAATCTGGAGAATTCTTGTCCTGTGTGCAGCATCACCCTATTACATCTTCTGCTTCGGTCACAACCAACATTCTGGTCCAACTCCAAAAGCACTCCCCACTCACCCCCCCCAACCCTCAGACAGCACTTTTTCTGACTCTTGTCTACTTCCCCGCCAGAACTCACTGATAACTCTCGGGCACAAGCCCCGACTGTGGTAATCAAATGGACAGAGGCAAAGGGCTGAATTCACAATCCTCCAGCCCCACGTGGCAGGCCAGCTGCAGTCTGGGCAGACCTATTACAGTACAAGCTGTGTTATCTGGCACTTCCTCAACAGGAAATAACTAGAAACCAGCATTTCTAAAATACCCTAATACAGATCTCCAATCTAGTAACTGAAATGGATGCCACTGAAATGCACCCACAGTGACACAACACTTTGAAAGAGGCCTGATCAAAATGCAAAGCTAAAAGTTGTCTCTGAGCTAGGCAGCTTCAACCCAGTAGGCAGAACAAAATCCATCCCCTCAAATTTTGTACAGATTCAAACAAAAGAAAAAGAGAATTGAGGTAGTTGCAAGACCTTGAAAAGTACTTCTTTACAGATTATGATGACAATGCAGAAATATAGAAACGTGTAACAGCAAATGTTAAGTGAAAAAACAAGGCATAAGATCCTTATGATCACAACCATAAAAAATGCGTATACATGTGGGAAAGAGTGAGAAAGGGTATACAAGGATACAATTGTTCTTTTTCTATTCTTCTTTTGCTACTTGTCAGCCAGTTTCTTTTCCTATTGAACATATCTGATCTATAACATTTTGTATATTTAAGATATACATGTTAATTTGCTACATTTCTATATTGTAATATGATTGCCACTGTAGTGATATTTAGCACCCCTATCACAATATGTAATTGTCCTTTCTTTTTAGGGGTTGGAATAATTAAGTTCTACTCCCTTAGCAAGTTTGATAATTATACTACAGTACTGTTTTTCATATTCACGACAATGTTTTTCATATTCACTACACGTAGCTCTCTAAGGCTTCTTTAATACTGGTTGCAAGTTTACCCTTAAACAACATCTGTCCTGTGTCTCCAGTCCCTGGTAACCACCATTTTACACTGCTTTTATGAGTCTGGCTTTTTTCAATTCCACACATAAAACTATTCTTAATTTTAAGGTGCTGAGAGTCAGGAGGAATTTTTTCCTTTTTCAAATTTATATGTCATTAGTGCAGTATATTTATTATTTACAGGAGGGAAGGGGGTACTATGCCCTACTGAAAAAGAAGTAGTAAAAGTGCTTGGTAAAGTCATCAAGCTCAGAGAAGAGGTTTATAGAAAAGTATGGCCAGAGGAGATTTGTTCAAGATGGTGGAGTAGAAGAACATGCTCTCACTCCCTCCTGAAAGAACACCAGAATCACAACTAACTGAACAATCATCGACAGGAAGACACTGGAACTCACCAAAACAGATATCCCACATCAAAAGACAAAGGAGAAGCCACAATGAGACGGTAGGAGGGGCACAATCACAATAAAATCAAATCCCATAACTGCTGGGTGGGTGACTCACAAACTGGAGAACTCTTATACCACAGAAGTCCACCAACTGGAGTGCACGTTCTAAGCCCCACGTCAGGTTTCCCAACCTGGGGGTCTGGCAACGGGAGGAGGAATTCCTAGAGAATCAGACTTTGAAGGCTAGAGAAATTTGATTGCAGGACTTCAACAGGACAGGGGGAAACAGAGACTCCACTCTTGGAGGGCACACACAAAGCAGTGTGTGCATCGGGACCCAGGGGAAGGAGCAGTGACCCCAGGGGAGACTGAAACAGACCTACCTGCTAGGGTTGCAGGGTCTCCTGCAGAGGTGGGGGGTGGCTCTGTCTCACTGTAAGGAAAAGGACACTGGCAGCAGAAGTTCTAGGAAGTACTCCTAGGTGTGAGCCCTCCAAGAGTCAGCCATTAGCCCCACCAAAGAGCCCGGGTAGTCTCCAGTGTTGGGTCGCCTCAGGCCAAACAACCAGCAGGGAGGGAACCCAGCCCCACCCATCGGCAGTCAACTGTATTAAAGTTTTACTGAGCTCTGCCCACCAGAGCAACAGCCAGCTCTGCCCACCACAAGTCCCTCCCATCAGGACACTTGCACAAGCCTCTTAGATAGACTCATCCACCAGAGGGCAGACAGCAGAAGCAAGACTTAAATCCTGCAGCCTGTGGAACAAAAACCACATTCACAGAAAGATAGACAAGATGAAAAGGCAGAGGGCTATGTACCAGATGAAGGAACAAGATAAAACCCCAGAAAAACAATTAAATGAAGTGGAGATAGGCAACCTTCCAGAAAAAGAATTCAGAACAACGAGAGTGAAGATGATCCAGGACCCCGGAAAAAGAATGGAGGTAAAGATAGAGAAGATGCAAGAAATGTTCAACAAAGACCTAGAAGAATTAAAGAACAAACAAACAGAGATGAACAACACAATAACTGAAATGAAAAATACACTAGAAGGAATCAAAAGCAGAATAACTGAGGCAGAAGAACAGATAAGTGACCTGGAAGACAGAATGGTGGAATTCACTGCTGTGGAACAGAATAAAGAAAAAAGAATGAAAAGAAATGAAGACAGCCTAAGAGACCTCTGGGACAACATTAAACGCAACAACATTCACATTATAGGGGTCCCAGAAGGAGAAGAGAGAGGGAAAAGACCCAAGAAAATATCTGAAGAGATTACAGTTGAAAATTTCCCTGACGTGGGAAAAGAAATAGTCACCCAAGCCGAGGAAGCGCTGAGTCCCATACAGGATAAACACAAGGAGAAACACGCTGAGATACATAGTAATCCAATTGGCAAAAATTAAAGACAAAGAAGAATTATTGAAAGCAGCAAGGGAAAAATGACAAATAGCATACAAGGGGACTCCCATAAGGTTAACATCTGATTTCTCAGCAGAAAATCTACAAGCCAGAAGGGAGGGCCATGATACCTTTAAAGTGATGAAAGGGAAGAACCTACAACCAAGATTACTCTACCTGGCAAGGATCTCATTCAGATTCGATGGAGAAATCAAAAGCTTTACAGACAAGCAAAAGCTAAGTGAATTCAGCACCACCAAACCAGCTCTACAACAAATGCTGAAGGAACTTCTCTAAGTGAGAAACACAGGAGAAGAAAAGAACCTACAAAAACAAACACAAAACAATTGAGAAAATGGTCATAGGAACATACATATCGATAATTACCTTAAATGTGAATGGATTACATGCTCCAACCAAAAGACACAGGCTTGCTGAATGGATACAAAAACAAAACCCATATATATGCTGTCTACAAGAGACTCACTTCAGACCTAGGGACACATAAAGACTGAAAGTGAGGGGATGGAAAAAGATATTCCATGCAAATGGAAATCAAAAGAAAGCTGGAGTAGCAATACTCATATCAGATAAAACAGACTTTAAAATAAAGAATGTTACAAGAGACAAGGAAGGACACTACATAATGATCAAGGGATCAATCCAAGAAGAAGATATAACAATTATAAATATACATGCACACAACATAGGAGCAGCTCAATACATAAGGCAACTGCTAACAGCTCTAAAAGAGGAAATTGAAAGTAACAGAATAATAGTGGGGGATTTTAACCCCTCACTTACACCAATGGACAGATCATCCAAACAGAAAATTAATAAGGAAACACAAGCTTTAAATGACACAATAGGTCAGATAGATTTAATTGATATTTATAGGACATTCCATCCACAAACCACAGATTACATTTTCTTCTCAAGTGCGCATGGAATATTCTCCAGGATAGATCACATCTTGGGTCACAAATCAAGCCTCAGTAAATTTAAGAAAACTGAAATCATATCAAGCATCTTTTCTGACCACAACACTATGAGATTAGAAATCAATTACAGGGAAAAAATGTACAAACACATGGAGGCTAAACAATATGTTACTAAATAACCAACAGATTACTTAAGAATTCAAAGAGGAAATCAAAAAATACCTAGAGACAAATGACAATGAAAACACGACGATCCAAAACCTATGGGATGCAGCAAAAGCAATAAGAGGGAACTTTATAGCTATACAAGCCTACCTCAGTAGACTAAAAAAATTTCAAATAAACAATCTAACCTCACACCTAAAGGAACCAGAGAAAGAAGGACAAACAAAATCCAAAGTTAGCAGAAGGAAAGAAATCATAAAGATCAGAGCAGAAATAAATGAAATAGAAACAAAGAAAACAATAGCAAAGATCAATAAAACTAAAAGCTGGTTCTTTGAGAAGATAAAAAAATTGATAAACCATTAGCCAGACTCATCAAGAAAAAGAGGGAGAGGACTCAAATCAATAAAATTAGAAATGAAAAAGGAGAAATCACAACACACTGCAGAAATACAAAGAATTATAAGAGATTGCTACAAATGACTGTATGCCAATAAAATGGACAACCTGGAAGAAATGGACAAATTCTTAGAAAGTTATAACCTTCCAAGACTGAACCAGGAAGAAATAGAAAATATGAACAGACCAATCACAAGTAATGAAATTGAAACTGTCATTAAAAATCTTCCAACAAACAAAAGCCCAGGACCAGATGGCTTCACAGGTGAATTCTATCAAACATTTAGAGAAGGGCTAACACCCATCCTCTCAAACTCTTCCAAAAAATTACAGAGGAAGGAAAATTCCCAAACTCTTTCTATGAGGCCACCATCACCCTGATAACAAAACCAGACAAAGATACTGTAAAAAAAAAAAAAAAAGAAAATTACAGACCAATATCACTGATGAATATAGATGCAAAAATCCTCAGTAAAGTACTAGCAAACAGAATCCAACAACATATTAAAAGGATCATACAGCATGATCAATTGGGATTTATCCAGGGATGCAAGGATTCTTCAATATATGAAAATCAATCAATGTGATACACCATATTAACAAATTGAAGAAGAAAAACCATATGATCATCTCAATAGATGCATAAAAAGCTTTTGACAAAATTCAACACCAATTTAGGATAAAAACTCTCCAGAAAGTGGGCATAGAGGGAACCTACCTCAACATCATAAAGGCCATATATGACAAACCCACAGCAAACGTCATTCTCAATGGTGAAAAATTGAAAGCTTTCCCCTAAGATCAGGAACAAGCCAAGGATGTCCACTCTCACCACTATTATTCAACATAGTTTTGGAAGTCCTAGCCATGGCAATCAGAGAAGAAAAGGAAATAAAAGGAATCCAAATTGGAAGAGAAGAAGTAAAACTGTCACTGTTTGCAGATGACATGATGCTATACATAGAGAATCCTAAAGATGCCACCAGAAAACTGCTAGACCTAATCAATGAATTTGGTAAAGTTGCAGGATACAAAATTAAGGCAGAGAAATCTCTTGTATTCCTATACACTAATGATGAAAAATCTGAAAGAGAAATTAATGAAACACTCCCATTTACCATTGCAAGAAAAATAAAATACCTAGGAATAAACCTACCTAGGGAGACAAAAGACCTGTATGCAGAAAATTATAAGACACTGATGAAAGAAATTAAAGATGATACCAAAAGATGGAGAGATATTACATGTTCTTGGATTCAAAGAATCAATATTATAAAAATGACTATACCACCCAAAGCAATCTACAGATTCAATGCAATCCCTACCAAATTACCAATGGTATTTTTTACAGGAGTAGGACAAAAATCTTAAAATCTGTATGGAGACACAAAAGACCCCGAATAGCCAAAGCAGTCTTGAGGGAAAAAAGTGGAGCTGGAGGAATCAGACTCCCTGACTTCAGACTATACTACAAAGCTACGGTCATCAGGACAATAGGGTACTGGCACAGAAACAGAAATATAGATCAATGGAATAAGATAGAAAGCCCAGAGATAAACCCACACACCTATGGTCAACTAGTCTATGACAAAGGAGGCAATGATATACAATGGAGAAAAGACAGTCTCTTCAATAAGTGGTGTTGGCAAAACTGGACAGCTACACGTAAGAGAAAGAAATTAGAATACTCCATAACATCATACACAAAAATAAACTCAAAATGGACTAGAGACCTAAATGTAATACTGGACACTATAAAACTCTTAGAGGAAAACATAGGAAGAACACTCTGACATAAATCACAGCAAGATCTTTTTTTGATCCACCTCCTAGAGTAATGGAAATAAAAACAAAAATAAACACATGGGACCTAATGAAACTTAAAAGCTTTTGCACAGCAAAGGAAACCATAAACAAAACGAAAAGACAACCTTCAGAATGGGAGAAAATATTTGCAAATGAATCAATGGACAAAGGATTAATCTCCAAAATATATAAACAGGTCATGCAGCTCAATATTAAAGAAACAACTGACCCAATCCAAAAATGGGCTGAAGACCTCAATAGACATTTCTCCAAAGAAGACATACAGATGGGCAAGAAGCACATGAAAACCTGCTCAACATCACTAATTATTAGAGAAATGCAAATCATAACTACAATGAGGTATCACCTCACACCAATTAGAAAGGGCATCATCAGAAAATCTACAAACAACAATTGCTGGAGAGGGTGTGGAGAAAAGCGAACCCTCTTGCACTGTTGGTGGGAATGTAAATTGATACAGCCACTATGGAGAACATTATGGATGTTTCTTTAAAAACTAAAAATAGAATTACCATATGACCCAGCAATCCCACTTCTGGTCATATACCCAGGGAAAATAATGCAAAGACACATGCACCCCAATGTTCACTGAGGTGCTATTTACAATAGCCAGGTCATGGAAGCAACCTAAATGTCCATCGACAGACAAATGGATAAAGAAGATGTGGTACATATATACAATGGAATATTACTCAGCCATAAAAAGAAACGAAATAGAGTCATTTGTTGATATGCGGATGGATCTAGAGACTGTCATAAAGAGTGAAGTAAGTCAGAAAGAGAAAAATATCGTATATTAACGCATGTATGTGGAACCTAGAAAAATGGTACAGATGAACCAGTTCGCAGGGCAGAAATTGAGACACAGATATAGAGAACAAACATATGGACACCAAGGGGGGAAAGTGGCAGGGGTGGGGGTGGTAGTGTGCTGAATTGGGGGATTGGGATTGACATGTATACACTGATGTGTATAAAATCGATGACTAATAAGAACCTGCTGCATAAAAAAATAAAACAAAATAAAAAGAAAAGTATGGCCAAAGTTGCTTCTAAATCATTGAGCTGACTGTACCTAAGACTAAATCTATTTTCTTCCTATCAAAACTGCAGCACTTAAAATATTGAAAGCACAGAAGTAAAAAGAAGTTTACCAAGTTCTCGGGAAATGTAACCCAATTTAAAGTATTCATGGGACTCAAACTATATGCTTAGCTGTGGGCAATGACAGAGTAATAGATTTAAGTGTCAGTATTTGCCGGCCCACCGCCCACCCCTTCCAGGACCCATCTTGGGTGTCTCCCTGGTTACTGCCTCCCTCCAGACTCTGGTGCTGCGTTGGTTTTGCCTTCCCATCTTTGCCTCTTGAAACCTGCTGCGACCAGAGCATCAACCTGCCATTTGCAACATGGCAATTCTTTGGCAAATTCAAGTAGCAATCAGTGGGATTTTTTTTTTTTTTTTTACAACTTAGCGACAACCACATCCCCACACTCATTCTGCCTATTTTATTAGCCTTCCGGCTCAGTGCCAGGCGCAGTGGAAACAGAATCTGTTGCTTAGCAGGTGTAGGGTATCAAAGTTCAATGCTTTCACCCTCTGTATTTCCCACTAGTCTCTACGCATGCACTTCAGGTCCTGACCAGGAGGTTGCCCTGGCTTATTTATGGTCAAGGCTCTGCATAGGCAAGAGAAATGAGCCTCAGGCTGCAATCTACTCATGGTTTTTCACGTGGGCAATATAACAAGTTAACTCTTGTACTTTGTTACAGTAACGAACTCCAGGGATTATACCCAGTGGTAACTTTTGGGCAACATTTCAAGAAATATACATGTTTCATGTAGGCCCTGATGAATACCACTCTGATATTAGTAAACCAATTATTCTTGAATCTTAGTCATTTGAAATTCACTTTCTCTGACCTTCAACTACCTCACCTGTAAAAATAGAAATGCTGTTACCTGTCCCAAAGGAAGTACATGGAACCAGATGATGAGGTCCCTTCCAGCCCTGAAGCATAAGACAGAACATGACGAGGTCTGAAGACAGTTCTCTCTCACCTGGACGACTGGGGTAACCTTGCGATGCATTTCCTGCCATCCACACCCTTCAGGTGTTCTTTTAAACTGCTCTCTGAGTTTATTTTTCTAATGCAGACCTGATTCTGTCTGTCTCCTGATTAAAACCCCTGACGGGTAGCTACAGCCAGCTGCATTTGGATAGAATAAAATTTAAACCCCTCAGCAGGGCAAACCTATGCGTCAGGCATGACTTCCAACAGTCTGCATTCTCAGGTCTGTAAAAACGTAAAACTGTTGTTTTATAACACAGCAGCATCACCATTTTGAGGCCTCATTCCATCAGAAAGCAGAAAACTCAATTTAGCCAATTCCAGGCAAGTTTAATTACTTATGGATTTTTCTCAGCCATTTTAGGTTTAAACACAATTCAGGATTTTCCCTCTCTCTGCTCCTCCACATTGTTCTAAGATTGATCTTATTCCAAGGGGCTCACATATCTTGGTGACATGGGACCCAAAAGGACGTGAGCTACATGGTATATAGCCCTCTTGTATCGAACACTGGCCTCTGCAGGGTGTACAAGCCTATTCAAGTTCTCGACTGTCATCTCCCCCTCTACGCTAGCATCTGCTAACTTAGACATCTTTCCATCTGGCCTCGAGGCATGTGGTTCATGCCTCTTTCCTCCCCGGTGTCCCTGCACCATGATTGACAGACCCCTCCAGGTCTGCAGGCTCTCAGTGGCCTGTAGGAAAACCTCCAGCTGCTTCCCGCCCCAGGTCCTATTTTTCAACACTTGCTCTGCATCTTAAACCATTTGTTTAGTGTCTGTCTCTCGACTCCAAGCACAGGGATGAGAGAAGGGATCGTGTCTTTTGTAATTCACCAATACGCTGTATATCCTTTTGTGCCGTGTTCAAAAACTGGTTGCTGAATGAATAAAAGCTGCTTCACAACCCGGCTCACTCTGATCCTTCTGGCTTCACGTACATACATACACACACGCATGTACATGCACATGCACACGTGCAAATCAGGATGCTGTAGAATTACATAATACGGAACAGTAACTTCATCTGAGTTTGTCAGGGCTGAGCTATCTAAAGAAATAATGTTTAAGTCCTGTAAATATGGCCCAATATGCCAACCCCTATCCCTTCTGCCTTCCAGACAAACTCATATGTGTGTTAATACATAGGTAAACACAGATACTTCACAGCAGTACTTTCAAAATATCTTTAAAGTCCTAGGATACTTCAGAAGTACCCCCAGGGGAAACTATGAGAAATGAAGGGGCCTTTAAGAGGCAGAGTTGGGTTCCTGGTAGGCAGTATAATGGTCCCCAAAGATGCCCACCTTCGAATTCTCAGAACCCAAGAATGTGTTTCCTTACGTGGTCAAAAGGACTTTACAGATGTAAGATTAAGGTTACAGATCTTGAGATAAACAGTTTATCCTGAATTTTCCAGGAGGGCTCAATCAAAACACAGGCGCCCTTAAAAGTGTAGAAGCTATCCCCAGCTATGTGGTCAGAGAGAAACATGAAAGAAGGGGGCCAAGAGACAGGATGCTGCCAGCTTGGGAGATCAAGCAAGGGGGCCATGAACTGAGAAAGGTGGGCAGGTTCTAGAATCTGGAAAAGGCAAGGAAACAGGTTCTCCCTCAGAGCCTCCAGAAAGGAACACAGCCCTGCTGACCTCTGGATTTTGGTCCAGTGACCTTCAGAGCTTGAGATCCTAAAGTGGAGTTGCTTTAAGCCACCACAGAGTTTGTGGTCATTTACGACGGCAGCCATAGAAAGAACGACTCCAGTTTCCCTGTTACTGACTCGCTCTGGGGCTTCAAACAGAGCAGCTCCACCCTGATCCAGCCCCCAGAGTACCGGGGCCCTGCAGGCAAGTTCACTCGAGGTCATGGTTCCACGGTGACCCGCCTCGTTCCCACAAACATGTCTCTTGCTGCTGCCTCTATGTAGACCCCCCTATCCCCGGCGCAACATGTTCACCCAGCCTTCGCTCAGTTATCCTTCAAGGATGCCGCCCTTTCTCTGTCTCTGATGTCCCTCCTCTACTCTACTCCAGGCAGAATCCATTTTTCCTTCCTCTCGGCTTCCATTCTGCTTCATACGTGCTTTTCTTACTGAAATTATAAACTGACAAATCGTCAGGGACAAGGACCATCTCTCACCCACGTCTCTTTGATCAAGCATCTAGTGGCATATTTGATACATACAGACATTCTTCTGACCACTGTGTCTCAAGGAGCCTCTGCTTACTGTATTTTCACAGTCCCTGTGTATTTCTTTCATGGCACCTAACGACTTATAATTTTGTATTTATTTCTCTACTTACTGTCTGTCTTCCCCACTAAACTAAGTTTGATAAGGACATGCCAGCCCTGTTTACCATGGTAGGTGGAGCATCTACCAAAGTGCAGGCTCTCAAGAAGTATCGGGGGTATAAATCATTAACTGTGTGTTTATTTCAGTTAATTCACATCTGGGAGGATGGGATCCATTGGCAAGGTGAACCGTAAGCATAGCTGTTGGGGAGTGCAGAGAGAGTTTCAGCACAGGGGCCCACAGGTCCTGTGGGCTGCCCTCTCTTGAACCCACAGGGCCCAATCCCACTGCTGCTAATAGGAACAGCCAGGCCTCCTTTCACTGAAGCAGCTGCTCACTCCCAAGAGTGAATAAATGGAGTCCTGGCACCCAGCTCTGAAAGGTTGCCAACCTCCAATACCACTTGTCACTGTGTACTGGAGACAGTTACTTGAGAATAATTAGTAGCCCTTCTGTGTATCAAAAGTGACCAAATCTGTAGCATCTCTATTGAGATCGATGACTTTGTTTTCCAAAACTCTTCAGAGAAGACGGTTTCCATTTCAGGGGTACAATTGGGATGCTGAGCACACACCTACACTGCAGGTCGGGTGATTGCCAATGAAGTAGAGGCTGGTCTGGTAGCTAATGGGTTGCCACAGATCAAGTGTTCACATCCACTAATGAGGAAATTCTAGTCAGAAATGTGCTGCCTTTAAAGCTGTTTCATGATGCAAACGCACCGAAGGGGAGAATGTGTTTTAGGCAGATAGCTATTCTGAGTTTGTTTTTCCCCAACGAAGGCCAGCCAAACAAAGAGGCAAGATGCGTAGCAACTGAAGACACGTCCTCAAAGATCTCTCTCCCACTGTTGGTACCATCTGCAAGTTCACTATTTAACCATCATTCCCCTAGCTTACAGGGAGCGCCACCCTCTCCTATTAACATTCAAACATGTGGGAAAGGAGGCACTAATCCCTAACTGTGAACAAGGGACTATGACTCCGGAGCTGGAACAGACTTTATATGGAAGAAGGAAAAGAAAACATAAGAGTCAGGAACATGTGTGTGCTTTTGTACACTGTAGGGGTGGGGATGAGTCCGAGTTATGCACAACAGCCAAAGAAAGGAAGCAAGTGCGTGTGTGGCAGGGATGGGGAAAGTGCAGTGGGGATGGGGCATTGCTGCAGGTTAATTTGCCTCATCTGAACTGGCCCTAGCAACAGCCAGGCTTGGACACTTCCTCTCGTGTATATGTTTGTCACACGGCCAGTGTCTTCTCTGGGAAAAGGGCAAATCTCTTCCTGAAATGGGCCTCCCATGCTTGACGGGGCTTAGGCCAAGGTCAGCACTCAGACAAGTTGTAAAGGTGATCATGTGTTCTTTGGTTTCCCCAGCAGCATTTTTCTGGGCCCTCTGTCCTACACAGGGCTCTGTGTCCTCCCCTTACTTGAACTCTTTTTTTTTTTTTGCGATACGCAGGCCTCTCACTGTGGTGGCCTCTCCCGTTGCGGAGCACAGGCTCTGGACGCGCAGGCTCAGCGGCCATGGCTCACGGGCCCAGCCGCTCCGCGGCATGAGGGATCTTCCCGGACCGGGGCACAAACCTGTGTCCCCTGCATCAGCAGGCGGACTCTCAACCACTGCGCCACCAGGGAAGCTCTTGAACTCTTAAATAAGGATTTCAAGGCTCTAAAATCAGTCATTTACTTGGTTTTATATCTGATTATAGAATTAAATAACTTGATGCCTATTAAAGAGATACAAGGCACTGGAGAACAGGTGGGAGGGGAACTGGGGATCGCAAGAAGGATTCAGATAGATAGATAGAAAGCTTGCCCCAAATTCCCGATATTAGGCAATCACCTTAATCTAATGTTCAATCTTAGCAGCACTAATCATGGGACAATTTCCTAATTAATGTGATGCAACACAGAGTACCTGACATTGCCTATGGTATAATCTTGTCCAAAATGTTTGACTGGAATCTAGGCAAGACTGTATATCCAATTTTCAGTTTAAGAGATAAGGGAGACAGAGAAATCAGCTAAACAGCACCTCAAGGAAGTCTAGGAAACTACAGGCCTGGTCTCTTCAGAAGGTTTTTGTAATGGAAAAAGGAACTGTTCTAGATTAAAAGACACTTAATTATAACAATCAAATGCAACACATGGTCCTAGATTGAATCCTGGTTTGACCACAGGTGGTAAACAGCATTTTAGGAACCACTGAAGACACCTGAATATGCACTGGGTAGTAAATAATATTAAAGAATTGTTAGATTTTTTTAGGTATGCTGATGTAATTTTTACTCTGAAGGAAAAAATATTTTTTAGAGATGCATACCAAAATATTTATGGTGTCATAGTGTCTACAATGTACTTCATCATAAAACAAAATCATGAACTTACACCATACTAATTATTCTATCTGTACTCAAAGTCAATAAAAAAGGTAAAAAAATTTAATCAGATATTTCCAATATAGACAAGGGATAATCACTTCAGCTTTGCTATGCAAACAGCCCTTAGCACACTCCTAAAATACACTGAAGGAAATAAGGGTAGGATAATGGTTTTGAATCAGTTTGCAAGAAACATTCTACCATTTATATTTCTCTGCAGATATTCTATATCGTGAAAAATGGGACATTCTGTTTACCTAATAGTAGTTTAACTAGACCAGTGGTGTGTTCAGCTATACTGACAATCAATAGAACTAAAGGGACAGAATCTTAAAACTCAAGAGTCCATGAGTAACTACTTAAAGAAGGTTTCTTCTGAAAACAAAAAGCAGAAAGATTGAAGGTCAATGCTACTAAAGCACAAAGGGCCAATCAGAAATAAGCTTATAAGACTCACTGGAGGCTGAATGATATAAATGTTACGGTTACAGGCTCCAGAGCCTACCAGCGAGTGTTTGAATCTCAGTTCTACCACCTCTGAGCTGTAAAATAATAAGTGTACTTGCCCCATGGGGTCACTGTGTGGATTAAATGAGATAATGCATATCAAGTGCTTAGCGTACTGCCTGGTACATAGTCAGCACTCAATAGACGGAAGCTATTTTTTTTCTTATCTCTAAGTCAATGGCTTTTGGTCACTGGTTCATGAAGGGTTTTGGGGAGTCCATGATCCCCATAAAATTGGATGTAAAATTTGGGGATTCTCATTTTCTGGAAAGATGGTACTAAGCTGTTATCAAATTCTAAGAGGTCTACGACCACCTCAAAAGTGTAAGACTCACTGCTCAAGAGGCATTTTCTTAATCAATTCCAGATATGGGATATGACTATTGATTATGGACACTGCCATAAATTATATGTATCCTGTCCAAACATAGGCATCTCTCCCAACAACATGGGGTTTTACTGAGCATCCGCAGGCAAGAGAAAACAAAGACACCGATGAAAGGCCACAGAGAGGCCTGTTCTTGGGAGCAGGGCCAGCATGACTGTGCACAAAGGGCAGTGACATCTTTTTTCCTGTCTAATCCTTGTTGGCTCTGGAAAGGGTGGCCCTGATTACTGCCTTGTTATAGCATTTTTAAAAGTCAGCTTATGTAACGGAGGTACTATGGCCTAGCTAGGACATTAGAGAGCCCACCTTTGGCGAAGAAAATAGCATAATACTTCTCTGGAATTCACACATTACCCAGAAGCCTTTGGCTTCCTGAACATCTTACTAAAAATTTTAAGTCTCTTGGCAGTGATTTTCAAGCAGCACAATTTTAATCTGGCCCTGCTTCTGTAGCGCTGCTGCTAAAATCTCCTCCAGGCAAATCCCTGCAGAGGCTGAAAATTTGTCAGAAGGAAGACATGCCTATAATCAACGATTAATCATATTGACCATGATTAACACTTCCATACGCCAGCCTATCAGCTCTGAATGCTATGTCATGATTCCACGTGTCCCAACGTATCCCTCACAGGATTACAGGCTCTTTCAAAGCTCCTTTCAGAAGGAGCTTTAAGAATCTGACATATAGGTCACATCCATTTTAAAGATATTACATTTCTCCTCTCAGCCAGAGCTTTTTCATCTATGATGTGATTCTACTTTCTATTTGCAATGGCCCAGTTTCATATAATTCCATGTGGACACACACATAGAAATTTGGTGGTCAGATGATTTGTCTCCGTGGGAACTGAACAAAACATCAAAAACAATCCACCCCTAGGGTATGCACAGGGTGTGACCTTGGCCAAGACATATCACCCGTATGTTGGACAAGTATTTTTCTGTACCTACCAAGTTCCAATCATTGTACTAAGTTCAGGGGATGCATACTAAAGATGCATTTCCAGCCCTCAAGGAACTTACAGTCTAGAGAGGAGATAGGCATGTAAACAGGGAATTTCAATACAGTATAATAGAGAAGAGTTACAATAGGAAAAATTATAGGATAATATGGAAGTAGTCAGGGAAGCCTTCTCAAAAGAGGGGCCATCTAAACTAGAAGTATCTAGGTGCATGTGTGCATACTAGAATGTTCCAAAGGAAATAGCATGTGCAAAGGCTCAGAGGTAAGAGACAGCAGGACACATTTATGGAACAGCAAGTAGTTCCATGGCTGGCTGGTGGAGGTCAAGAGGGAAAATGCAAGTGTTGTGGTTAAAGATAGCAGTCAGACCTTGAGGGACCTTGGAAGCCATATTATCGAAGGCATGAGGAGGGACCTTGGAAGCCATATTATCGAAGGCATGAGGAGCCAACTGATGAGTTGTAAGCCCCACATCAAACTAATGCTTCTGCATAGTGAAGGAAACCATTGCCAAAATGAAAAGGCAGCCTACTGAGCTGAAGAAGATATTTGTAAATCACATACTGTCATCACTCAAAGTTCAAGGGGGATTTGATCCAGGACCCCCCTGGGACACCAAAATCCACAGGCTAGAGTCTCTTATGGAAGATGGAGTAGTATTTGCATAAAACCCATGCACATCCTCCTATATACAGTAAAAACATCTCTAGATTACTTATAATTCCTTATACTATGTAAATAGTTGTAAATACAATGTAAATGCTATGTAGGTACTTCAAGTTTTGCTTTGGGGATTTTCTGGAATTTTTTTTGATTATTTTTTATCCATGGTTGGTTGAATACACAGATGCATAACCCATGGATATGGAGGACTGAATGTATCCAATAAGGGTTTGACATCCAATATATGTAAAGAATTCAAATAACACAACAACAAAAAACAAACAACCCAATTAAAAACTGGGGAGAGGATCTGAATAGACATTTTTCCAAAGAAGACAAGCAGATGGCCAAGAGGAAGATGAAAAGATGTCCAACATCACTAATTACTATGGAAATTCAAATCCAAACCACAATGAGATGTACCCTTACATCTGCAGAATAGCTAGTATGGGAGATTGGCTCAAGATGGTGGAGTAGAAGGACGTGCTCTCACTCCCTCTTACAAGAACACCAGAATCACAACTGACTGCTAAACAATCATCGAGAGGAAGACACTGGAACTCACGAAAAAAGATACCCCACATCCAAAGACAAAGGAGAAGCCACAAGGAGATGGTAGGAGGGGCACAATCACAATAAAATCAAATCCCATAACTGCTGGGCGAGTGACTCACAAACTGGAGAACTCTTATACCACAGAAGTCCACCCACACAGTGAAGGTTCCGAGCCCAACGTCAGGCTTCCCAATCTGGGGGTCCGGCAACGGGAGGAGGAATTCCTAGAGAATCAGACTTTGAAGGCTAGCGGGATTTGATTGCAGGACTTTGACAGGACTGGGGGAAAGAGAGACTCCACTCCTGGAGGGCACACACAAAGGAGTGTGTGCATAGGGACCCAGGGCAAGGAGCAGTGACACCATAGGAGACTGAACCACAGCTACATGCTAGTGTTGGAGGGTCTCCTACGGAGGCTGGAGGTGGCTGTGTGTGACCATGAGGACAAGGACAGTGGCAGCAGAAGTTCTGGGAAGTACACCTTAGTGTGAGCCATCCCAGAGTCTGCCATTAGCCCCACCAACGAGCCTGGGTAGGCTCCAGTGTTGTGTCGCCTCACACCAAAGAACCAACAGGGAGGGAACACAGCCCCACCCATCAGCAGACAAGTGGATTAAAGTTTTACTGAGCTCTGCCCACCAAAGCAACAGCCAGCTCTACCCACCACAAGTCCCTCCCATCAGTAAACTTGCACAAGTCTCTTAGATAGACTCACCCACCATAGGGCAGACAGCAGAAGCAAGAACTAAAATCCTGCAGCCTGTAGAACATAAACCACATTCACAGAAAGATACACAAGATGAAAAGGCAGAGGGCTATGTACCAGATGAAGGAACAAGATAAAATCCCAGAAGAACAACTAAATGAAGTGGAGATAGGCAACCTTCCAGAAAAAGAATTCAGAATAATGAGAGTGAAGATGATCCAGGACCTTGGAAAAAGAATGGAAGCAAAGACGGAGAAGATGCAAGAAATGTTCAACAAAGACCTAGAAGAATTAAAGTACAAACAAACAGAGATGAACAACACGATAACTGAAATGAAAAATACACTAGAAGGAAACAATAGCAGAATAACTGAGGCAGAAGAACAGATAAGTGACCTGGAAGACAGAATGGTGGAATTCACTGCTGTGGAACAGAATAAAGAAAAAAGAATGAAAAGAAATGAAGACAGCCTAAGAGACCTCTGGGACAACATTAAACACAACAACATTCACATTATAGGGGTCCCAGAACGAGAAGAGAGAGAGGAAAGACCCGAGAAAATATTTGAAGAGATTATAGTTGAAAACTTCCCTACCAAGGGAAAGGAAATAGCCACCCAAGTCAAGGAAGTGCAGAGAATCCCATATAGGATAAACCAAAGGAGAAACACGCTGAGACACACAGTAATCCAATTGGCAACAATTAAAGACAAAGAAAAATCACTGAAAGCAGCAAGGGATAAATGACAAATAACACACAAGGGAACTCCCATAAGGTTAACAGCTGATTTCTCAGCAGAAACTCTACAAGCCAGACTGGATTGCCACAATATACTTAAAGTGATGAAAGGGAAAACCGACAACCAAGATTACTCTACCCAGCAAAGATCTCATTCAGATTTGATGGAGAAATTAAAACGTTTACAGACAAGCAAAAGCTGAGAGACTTCAGCACCACCAAACCAGCTTTACAACAAATGCTAAAGGAACTTCTCTAGGCAAGAAACACAACAGAAGGAAAAGACCTACAATATCGAACCCAAAACAATTAAGAAAATGGGAATAGGAACATACATATCAATAATTACCTTAAATGTAAATGGACTAAATGCTCCCACCAAAAGACACAGATTGGCTGAATGGATACAAAAACAAGACCCATATATATGCTGTCTACAAGAGACCCACTTCAGACCTAGAGACACATACAGACTGAAAGTAAGGGGATGGAAAAAGATATTGCATGCAAATGGAAACTAAAAGAAAGCTGGAGTAGCAATTCTCATATCAGACAAAATAGACTTTAAAATAAAGACTACTAGAAGAGACAAAGAAGGACACTACATAATGATCGAGGGATCAGTCCAAGAAGAAGATATAACAATTGTAAATATTTATGCACCCAATATAGGAGCACCTCAATACATAAGGCAAATACTAACAGCCATAAAAGGAGAAATCGACAGTAACACAATCATAGTAGGGGAATTTAACACCCCACTTTCACCAATGGACAGATCATCCAAAATGAAAATAAATAAGGAAACACAAGCTTTAAATGATACATTAAACAAGATGGACTTCATTGATATTTATAGGACATTCCATCCAAAAACAACAGAATACACATTTTTCTCAAGTGCTCATGGAACATTCTCCAGGATAGATCATATCTTGGGTCACAAATCAAGCCTTGGTAAATTTAAGAAAATTGAAATTGTATCAAGTATCTTTTCTGACCACAATGCTATGAGACTAGATATCAATTACAGGAAAAGAGCTGTAAAAAATACAAACACATGGAGGCTAAACAATACACTACTTAATAACAAAGTGATCACTGAAGAAATCAAAGAGGAAATTTAAAAATACCTAGAAACAAATGACAATGGAGACACGACGACCCAAAACCTATGGGATGCAGCAAAAGCAGTTCTGAGAGGGAAGTTTATAGCAATACAATCCTACCTTAAGAAACAGGAAACATCTCGAATAAACAACCTAACCTTGCACCTAAAGCAATTAGAGAAAGAAGAACGAAAACATCCCTAAGTTAGCAGAAGGAAAGAAATCATAAAAATCAGATCAGAAATAAATGAAAAAGAAATGAAGGAAACAATAGCAAAGATCAATAAAACTAAAAGCTGGTTCTTTGAGAAGATAAACAAAATTGATAAACCATTAGCCAGACTCATCAAGAAAAAAAGGGAGAAGACTCAAATCAATAGAATTAGAAATGAAAAAGGAGAAGTAACAACTGACACTGCTGAAATACAAAAGATCATGAGAGATTACTACAAGAAATTCTATGCCAATAAAATGGACAACCTGGAAGAAATGGACAAATTCTTAGAAATGCACAACCTGCCAAGACTGAATCAGGAAGAAATAGAAAATATGAACAGACCAATCACAAGCACTGAAATTGAAACTGTGATTAAAAATCTTCCAACAAACAAAAGCCCAGGACCAGATGGCTTCACAGGCGAATTCTATCAAGCATTTAGAGAAGAGCTAACACCTATCCTTCTCAAACTCTTCCAAAATATAGCAGAGGAAGGAGCACTCCCAAACTCATTCTACGAGGCCACCATCACCTTGATACCAAAACCAGACAAGGATGTCACAAAGAAAGAAAACTACAGGCCAATATCACTGATGAACATAGATGCAAAAATCCTCAACAAAATACTAGCAAACAGAATCCAACAGCACATTAAAAGGATCATACACCATGATCAAGTGGGGTTTATCCCAGGAATGCAAGGATTCTTCAATATATGCAAATCAATCAACGTGATACACCATATTAACAAATTGAAGGAGAAAAACCATATGATCATCTCAATAGATGCAGAGGAAGCTTTTGACAAAATTCAACACCCATTTATGATAAAAACCCTGCAGAAAGTAGGCATAGAGGGAAATTTCCTCAACATAATAAAGGCCATATATGACAAACCCACAGCCAGCATCGTCCTCAATGGTGAAAAACTGAAACCATTTCCACTAAGATCAGGAACAAGACAAGGTTGCCCACTCTCACCACTCTTATTCAACATAGTTTTGGAAGTTTTAGCCACAGCAATCAGAGAAGAAAAGGAAATAAAAGGAATCCAAATCGGAAAAGAAGAAGTAAAGCTGTCACTGTTTGCAGATGACATGATACTATACATAGAGAATCCTAAAGATGCTACCAGAAAACTACTAGAGCTAATCAATGAATTTGGTAAAGTAGCAGGATACAAAATTAACGCACAGAAATCTCTTGCATTCCTATATACTAATGCTGAAAAATCTGAAAGTGAAATCAAGGAAACACTCCCATTTACCATTGCAACAAAAAGAATAAAATATCTAGGAATAAACCTACCTAAGGAGACAAAAGACCTGTATGCATAAAATTATAAGACACTGATGAAAGAAATTAAAGATGATACCAATAGATGGAGAGATGTACCATGTTGTTGGATTGGAAGAATCAACATTGTGAAAATGACTCTACTACCCAAAGCAATCTACAGATTCAATGCAATCCCCATCAAACTACCACTGGCATTTTTCACAGAACTAGAACAAAAAATTTCACAATTTGTATGGAAACACAAAAGACGCTGAATATCCAAAGCAATCTTGAGAACGAAAAATGGAGCTGGAGGAACCAGGCTCCCTGACTTCAGACTATACTACAAAGCTACAGTAATCAAGACAGTGTGGTACTGGCACAGAAACAGAAAGATAGATCAGTGGAACAGGATAGAAAGCCCAGAGATAAACCCACGCACATATGGTCACCTTATCGTTGATAAAGGAGGCAGGAATGTACAGTGGAGAAAGGACAGTCTCTTCAATAATTGGTGCTGGGAAAACTGGACAGCTACATGTAAAAGTATGAGATTAGATCACTCCCTAACCCCATACACAAAAATAAGCTCAAAATGGATTAAAGACCTAAATGTAAGGCCAGACACTATCAAACTCCTAGAGGAAAACATAGGCAGAACACTCTATGTCATAAATCACAGCAAGATCCTTTTTGACCCACCTCCTAGAGAAATGGAAATAAAGACAAAAATAAACACATGGGACCTAATGAAACTTCAAAGCTTTTGCACAGCAAAGGAAACCATAAACAAGACCAAAAGACCACCCTCAGAATGGGAGAAAATATGTGCAAATGAAGCAACTGACAAAGGATTAATCTCCAAAATTTATAAGCAGCTCATGCAGCTCAATAACAAAAAAACAAACAACCCAATCCAAAAATGGGCAGAAGACCTAAATAGACATCTCTCCATAGAAGATATACAGACTGCCAACAAACACATGAAAGGATGCTCAACATCTTTACTCATTAGAGAAATGCAAATCAAAACTACAATGAGATATCATCTCACACCAGTCAGAATGGCCATCAT
This sequence comes from Mesoplodon densirostris, assembly GCF_025265405.1. Classification (NCBI taxonomy): domain Eukaryota; kingdom Metazoa; phylum Chordata; class Mammalia; order Artiodactyla; family Ziphiidae; genus Mesoplodon; species Mesoplodon densirostris. The sequence continues at coordinate 34,554,825 of NC_082681.1, read as the reverse complement.
CAAAAAATCTAGAAACAATAAATGCTGGAGAGGGTTTGGAAAAAAGGGAACACTCTTGCACTGCTGGTGGGAATGTGAATTGGTACAGCCACTATGGAGAACGGTATGGAGGTTCCTTAAAAAACTACAAATAGAACTACCATATGACCCAGCAATCCCACTACTGGGCATATACCCTGAGAAAACCATAATTCAAAAAGAGTCATGTACCAAAATGTTCATAGCAGCCCTATTTACAATAGCCCGGAGATGGAAACAACCTAAGTGTCCATCATCAGATGAATGGATAAAGAAGATGTGGCACATATATACAATGGAATATTACTCAGCCATAAAAAGGAATGAAATTGAGCTATTTGTAATGAGGTGGATGGACCTAGAGACTGTCATACAGAGTGAAGTAAGTCAGAAAGAGAAAGACAAATACTGTATGCTGACACATATATATGGAATTTAAGAAAAAAAATGTCATGAAGAACATAGGGGTAAGACAGGAATAAAGACACAGACCTACTAGAGCATGGACTTGAGGATATGGGGAGGGGGAAGGGTAAGCTGTGACAAAGCGAAAGAGTGGCATGGACATATATACACTACCAAACGTAAGGTAGATAGCTAGTGGGAAGCAGCCGCATAGCACAGGGAGATCATCTCGGTGCTTTGTGACCATCTGGAGGGGTGGGATAGGGAGGGTGGGAGGGAGACGCAAAAGGGAGGGGATATGGGAACATATGTATATGTATAACTGATTAAATTTGTTATAAAGCAAAAAAAAACCATATGATCATCTCAATAGATGCAGAAAAAGTTTTGACAAAATTCAACACCCATTTCTGATAAAAACTCTCCAGAAAGTGGGCATAGAGAGAACCTACCTCAACATTATAAAGGCCACATATGATAAACCCACAGCAAACATCATTCTCAATGGTGAAAAACTGAAAGCATTTCCTCTAAGTTCAGGAAAAAGACAAGGAGGTCCACTCTCGCTACTGTTATTCAACATAGTTTTGGAAGTCCTAGCCACGGCAATTAGAGAAGAAAAAGAAATAAAAGGAATACAAACTGGAAAAGAAGAAGTAATGCTGTCACTCTTTGCAGATGACATGATACTATACATAGAGAATCCTAAAGATGCCACCAGTAAACTGCTAAACGTAATCAATGAATTTGGTAAAGTTGCAGGCTACAAAATTCATGCACAAAAATCTCTTGCATTCGTATACACTAATGATGAAAAGTGTGAAAGAGAAATTAAGGAAACACTCCCATTTACCATTGCAACAAAAAGAATAAAATACCTAGGAATAAACTTACCTAGGGAGACAAAAGACCTGTATGCAGAAAACTATAAGACACTGATGAAAGAAATTAAAGATGATACCAACAGATGGAGAGCCATACCATGTTCTTGGATTGGAAGAATCAACATTGTGAAAATGACTCTACTACCCAAAGCAATCTACAGATTTAGTGCAAGCCCTATCAAATTTCCTATGGCATTTTTTTCAGAACTAGAACAAAAAACCTTAAAATTTGTGTGGAGACACATATGACCCCGAATAGCCAAAGCAGTCTTGAGGGAAGAAAACGGAGCTGGAGGAATCAGACTCCCTGACTTCAGACTATACTACAAAGCTACAGTCATCAAGACAGTAGGGTACTGGCACAAAAACAGAAATATAGATCAATGGAACAGGATAGAAAGCCCAGAGATAAACCCACGCACCTATGGTCAACTAATCTGTGACAAAGGAGGCAAGAATATACAATGGAGAAAAGACAGTCTCTTCAATAAGTCGTGCTGGGAAAACTGGACAGCTACACACAAAGGAATGAAATTGGAACATTCTTTAACACCATACACAAAAATAAACTCAAAATGGATTAGAGACCTAAATGTAAGACCAGACACTATAAAACTCTTAGAGGAAAACATAGGAAGAACTCTCTTTGATATAAATCACAGCAAGATCTTTTTTGATCCACCTCCTAGAGTAATGGAAATAAAAACAAAAATAAACAAATGGGACCTAATGAAACTGAAAAACTTTTGCAAAGCAAAGGGAACTACAAACAAGATGAAAAGACAGCCCTCAGAATGGGAGAAAATATTTGCAGATGAATCAGCAGACAAAGGATTAATCTCCAAAATATATAAACAGCTCATGCAGCTCAATATTAAAAAAACAAACAACCCAATCAAAAAATGGGCAGAAGACCTAAATAGACATCTCTCCAAAAAGGACATACAGATGGCCACGAAGCACGTGAAAAGCTGCTCAACATCACTAATTATTAGAGACATGCAAATCAAAACTACAGTGAGGTATCACCTCACACCAGTTAGAATGGGCATCATCAGAAAATCTACAAACAACAATTGCTGGAGAGAGTGTGGAGAAAAGGGAACCCTCTTGCACTGTTGGTGGGAATGTAAATTGATACAGTGGAGAACAGTATGGAGGGTCCTTAAAAAACTAAAAATAGAACTACCATACGACTGAGCAATCCCACTACTGGGCATATATCCAGAAAAAACCATAATTGAAAAAGACATATGCACCCCAATGTTCATGGCAGCACTATTTACAATACCCAGGTCATGGAAGCAAGCTAAATGTCCATCAACAGACGAATGGATAAAGAAGATACTGCACATATATGCAATGGAATATTACTCAGCCATAAAAAGGGACAAAATTGTGCCATTTGTAGAGATGTGGATGGATGTAGAGACTGTCATACAGAGTGAAGTAAGTCAGAAAGAGAAAAACAAATATCGAATATTAATGCATATATGTGGAACCTAGAAAAATGGTACAGATGAACTGGTGTGCAGGGCAGAAATAGAGACACAGGTGTAGAGAACAAACATATGGACACCAAGGGGGGAAAGTGGCAGGGCTTGGGGTGGGATGAACTGGGAGATTGGGACTGACATGTATTATACACTAATATGTATAAAATGGATGACTAATAAGAAACTGCTGTATAAAAAAAATAAAGACAAAAAAAGAATGGCTAGTATCAAAAAAAGATAAGAAATAACAAATGTTGCAGAGTATGTGGAGAAAAGGGAACCCTCATACACTGTTGGTGGGACTGTAAATTGATACAGCGGCTCTTAAGAACAGTATGGAGATTCCTCCAGAAAGTAAGAGTAGAACTACGATATGACCCGGTTATTTCACTTCTAAGTATTTATCCAAAGAAAACAAAAACACTAAATTGAAATGATATGTGCACCCCTATGTTCATTGTAGCATTATTGCCAAAAGCCAAGTTATGAAAGCAACATTAGTGTCCACTGATGGATGGATAAAGAAGATGGGGTATATACATATGCAATGGGATACTCCTCAGCCACAGGAAAGAATGAAATCTTGCCATTTGAGACAACAGTGATGGACCTTGAGAGTATTATGCTAAGTGAAATAAGTTAGATGAAGAAAGACAAATTCTGTATGATTTCACTCATGTGGAGCCTAAAGAAACAAAAATGAACAAACAAAATAAAATGAACTTAGATACAGAGAACAGATTAGTGGTTACCAGAGGGGAAGGGGATGGGGGGGTGTGGAATGGTGAAGGGGGTTAACTGTATGGTGATGGATGGTAACTGGACTTGTGGCAGTGATCACTTTGTAGTGTGTACAGATGTCAAATTATAATGCTGTACATCTGAAACTTATATGATACAAAATTAGTTAATTTTAAAAATAGTTGGTAGCCATAGCAACATGATAAGAACTGAGTTTTAGAACCAACACTGGCTGCAGTGTTAGAAAAGGAAACCAGTTCGAAGGCCATTGCAGTGATCTAGCTGAGAGATGATGGTGGTCCAAATGAAACTCTCTGTTGTTGTAGTAGATGCTGTGCTAAGTCATCCAGAACCGCCTTCTGGACCAAGGCACTCATTTCCCCAGTTGCCAGGAGTGTTGGCTGCTGATGGCTCACAGGTGAATCAGTCTCCAGAAACTGCCCTCAACCAGAGGGATATTACATCTGATGTTATGGCTCCTTTCCATCTAATCATCAGGCAGTGCAGGTGTTCAAAGCCCCATCCCCACCTTGCCTCAACTGGAGATCACTCTAAAGGAACACCTCAGCTTGTGAGCAACTTGCTGTAACCGCATCACAGTTCAGCAAATCCTTTTGCCCAATCCTCCTTCATTCACTTCCTTAGAGACTTTTTCCTGAGAGTGCTCCCCAAGAAATTTCCTGCACACAAAACTCTGTTCAGTCTGTTTCCAAAGGACCAGATCTAAGACAGAACGAACCTCAGTAGTTCTCATCTAGAAAATGAGCGGGTGGATTGGATCCTTGCTGAAAATACTTCCTTTGCTCCACGGCTCCACGGACTTTGGAATTCTTTGACAATTCTTGCAGCTGTTTCAAAACACCAGGAAATGGATATGACAGACACTTCATTTTAGCAACCCCAGCAGGACTCATCACAGTAATTAGAAATGTTTCACAAACAGACCACCCACCAATCTTGCACCCAGTTGGGGTTGACACTGTCTACTTTTACTGATATAAAATTCTTTATGGCTTCCATGCCAAAGCTGGCTTCTTATAAAAAAAATACTGCTTCTCCCTGTGGACCAGCAGGAAACAGTGCTGTTATCTTTTGCTGATACCAGAACTAAAAGCAGTTAAGTCCAGCACTTTTCTAAGTGTACTGCAAAACTGAATGTATGATTAATATTATCAAGCTGGATATTGCCACTGTGGCTGTCTCCTCCCCTTTTCAAAAAAGTTCCTCAGCAAAATAAAATGGAAATGCAGAATTCTCTGGTGAGCTATTACAGCTATACCTTCCTGCTATCAATGGCACTCCCTTCCTAAATTCTAAATCATGTGATTCTGACCATCTCAGCACAGTGGTTTCATGTGCATTTTCCATGATTTATGGGGCCACTTTCCTGTAAAGAACTTTTTGAAAGCAGGTATTTACAAAGTGCAGTTCCAATCTTAGAGTCTGAGAGCTATAAAGAACCTTCTAACATGGAGACCTGGAGTTGGGCTGCAGGGGGTCTGTGAAACCCTCAAGTTGGATACAAAGTTTGTGGCGAGATGCCAGAGCTGTTATTAGAGTCCATAAGTCGATGGACAGGAGGTTCATGCCCCTGAAAACTTAAGAACCACTGTCTACACCAATTGTCTTGCTTCTTACTTAATGAAACTGAGGTTCAGGGAAGTTAGATAACTTAGCCAAGATTGATCAGTTATTAGTGGCTCAACTGGCGCTAGATCCCAGGTCAGCTTCCTTTCAGTCCAGTGAGCTTTCTGCTACTCTAAGCGTTTCAAACCAAGGCATCATGCCTACTATATTGGAACATCCTATCACCAGACCAAAACTTTCTTACTGCCAAGAATATTCTTCCTCAGAGGAAACCAAAGCCTTCTGTCAGGCTCAGAAACTTTTATAATACCTGTTTATCTGGCATTTTATAGCTTGCAAAGCACTTTCACACATATGATTACATTTGATTTGAGCCTTGAAACCCCTTCAATATATAAAACTAGGAGTTAAAAGCATAGGCTCTGGACCTGGTCTACCTGAGTTGGAATCCCACCTCTGCTATTACTAGCTGGGTCACCCTGAGCAAGTTATAACCTAGCTTTCTGTGCCTCAGCTGGCTCATCTGTAAAATGAGTATGCACTGAATAAACATTAGCTAGTACAATTATCCCTATTTTATAATTACCGATGAGGGGACTGAGAAACAATATTATGTGACATTCTCAAATGCGTCCTGTAATTAGTGAATCTAGGTAAAAAAAAAAACAAAACAAAAAAAAAAACAGGGCCTTAAACTCCAAGTTAAAAACGTTTCAATGTAGAACATGTAGAACTGAGTATAAATATAACAACCATGAAGCAATCAACCTCCCAGTCATTAAAACAGCTGTTCATTTATTTCTGTCTATTGATAAGCTAGACACCATCATTGGGTACCCAAATATGAAATTCTAAATCTGTTCTGAGAATCCCCTCTTATTTCCTGTTTTTAAATGCATGGAAAATCAAAATCAAATCAAATCTGAATATGTTATGTCTAAGCTTCTTTTTAAGCCACATGAGACATGTCCCTTGAAAATTTTTGAATTAAGATGACATGCTGGGCATAGTAAGTTATTTAGGGAAATTTTTTTTAATGAAATGAAACACAATATTAAATACCCTGTCCAATAAGAAGGCATGTGACCTTAGAAAATGCTTTTCATAAGCTCAAACTTGCCCAGATCGTATCCCCAAGTAATCATTAAGGCCTGTGCTCATGGTGTGTTCAAAATGAGCAAGGCCTCAGACAACAGCTAGCCAAGAGCACGAGTGCTCACCTCTGGGCTAAAAAACCAAGGAGGCCTCATTCACCTTCCTTTAGCTTGTGCAGTGGCCACTTCAGCAGCTCTAACTAGGAGCTCCCAAATGCACTTGAGCTGAAGGAGCCTTTAAATGAGTTTTTCAACTACCATAAAACACATTATAAACTTTTCTACCCAAGTCCTTTTATGCATTGTTGGCTGAGTGGATTGGATTGTGTGAAAAGCATCCCTTTTTTGCATCTCTGATAGCAATAGGCATGTTCTTTGGTGACGGATAAGTAGGCAAGTTATAACATGCAAGGCTAAGGAAGCAGCCCCTTTCTTTGAACAGATTCACCCATTCTCTTGCCTTGCATCTTTCCATTTCTAATTTTTTTTTTACCACCTACTCTTGGTCCCAATCAGCTGAGGCCTTATCTAAAGTGACAAGAAGGGTAGCATTATGAATGTGAGAAGACTTTTTTAACCTTAATTTTCCTCCCCTGTGAAACCATCGTTTTCTCCAGTGTCATGGAAACCTGTGATATCTATTTGTTGCTTTCAGTAGTGGCTTTGTGCTTTCCTATAACTGAGCATTCCAAGTGAAGTTATTTTTAGCAGACAAGAGTCTACTCCCAACTCGCCTTTTATTTAAGTTCAGAGCAACATATGCCAATGTCATAAAGCTGATATAGAGACTATGCTTGTACTACTAGTATCCGGAACAACAGGATGCTGTAGGGGGGGCCAGATCCTGGAGCTAAGATTGCACTAAGACCCACAGACATGGAAAACAGACTTATGGTTACAAAAGGGGAAAGGGGCGTGAGGGGTGGAATAAATTAGGACTTTGGGATTAACATATATACACTGACACACATAAAATAGATAACCAACAAGGACCTACTGTATAGCACAGGGAACTATACTCAATATTTGTAATAACCTATAAGGGAAAAGAATCTGAAAAAGAATACATATATATATATATATATATATATATATATATATATATATATATGCAAAACTGAATCACATTGCTGTACACCTAAAACTAACACAATATTATAAATCAACTATACTTCAATTAAAAAAATAAATAGTAAGATAATAATTTTTAATTTTATTTTATTTTTATTTTAAGATTGCACTAAGAGACCATGGTTGGGCTTTAAGCCTGCCAGCAACCCTTTGAGTCATCAGCTAGGTTAACTTCACCTTCTACAGTCAGCTGCAAACCACACTGCAAGTCCTGCCCTAGCTCAAGTCAGAAGGGCAGTGTGAGGAAAAGAACACCAAGTAGATGAGGCATCTAGAAACCTGTCCTAGTACCAAGTTCTATTGCAAGTTCTATTCTCCAGGCATGTTTCCTCTTCTCTAACATGAGAGGGAGTAGAGATATGATAATTTTTACCAATTATTACATCCTAAGAACCCTAAACCAGTAACTTAGCATCTAGTTTGTTATATTCTTGATTCCATTATTACTGTGAGACCCCAATGTCCCAGTGACTATGTCTGTGTCTTGTTTCTCTGTGCAAAAGTCCTCACCTGGAACTCCAATTCTCCCAATGACTTAATATGTGGCCTCCTGATACCCAGTCTTCATGACTGAGTCCTCAATTTTTATGCTGACTACTCCAATTGCCATCCCTCTAACTTTCCCATATGGGGTACTAGCCACCCCAGTCCCCATTAATTACCTAGCACACATCAGCCTGGGTAGACAGTATGTTTGTTGGTTGGTTTTGCCTGACAATGTTTGTGAATCTGCTCACTTGATAACCTAGAATGATGATATCCTGCATTCAGACCTCACTCAGACAAATGCTTACCTGTCTGCCTCAAAGACTAGCTCCCATTATGGTTACCAGGGGGGAAGGGTCGGGAGAAGGGATAGCTAGGGAGTTTGGGATTGACATGTACATGTTGCTATATTTAAAATGAATAACCAACAAGGACCTACTGTATAGCACAGGGAACTCTGCTCAATATTATGTAACAACCCAAATGGGAAAAGAATTTGAAAAAGAATGGATACATGTATAACTGAATCACTTTGCTGTACACCTGAAACTAACACAACATTGTTAATCAACTATACTCTGATATAAAATAAAAGGTTTAGGGGACTTCCCTGGTGGCGCAGTGGTTGAGAGTCCGCCTGCCAATGCAGGGGACACGGGTTCGTGCCCCGGTCTGGGAAGATCCCACATGCCACGGAGCGGCTGGGCCCGTGAGCCATGGCCGCTGAGCCTGCGCGTCCAGAGCCTGCGCTCCGCAACGGGAGAGGCCACAACAGTGAGAGGCCCGCATACTGCAAAAAATAAAAAATAAAAAAATAAAAGGTTTAAAACAAAAACTGGCTCCCATATTCCTATCTCTTGACTCTGTGGGTCAGTCTGGACTCCTGATCCCAGCTTCCACCATCACACCACTACCCAGGCTTCCGTTCCTACACATTTTCAGACTTTTCTAATCCCTGCGTGGAGAATGGCCTCTTCTTTCTGGGTAGTGCCCTGATGCACAAAAGATCTTCACTCTGAGGCTGGGCCTTAAGTGGGCAAGAAGGACCAGGCTTGGAGTCCCCTTCATAGTAGGGCCATGGTCCCAACAGCAAGGATGGTGAAAATCATGTTATCTTGGACCCATAAACTGTAATACAGTAGGTATGCACCAGTGTGGAGTACTGGCCAGGATGCATTGTGATTGGTTGATGACCATGCCATGGCGGTTGTTAAATATTGTAAATGTCATCTGGACATAAGGCCTTTCTTCTAAGGATCTCCTTTTTCCCCTTTGTAGTTCCAGATTTCCCTCTCCTGATCAATGTGAAATAGTGAATGGGCATCAGTTCCACATTTTTACTCCTCTTTCTTCTCCATTAACAATTGGATGGTTCTCTAAGGCTCTTGAGATTTACTGCCCCACCATCCCTTTCTAAGATCAGAACACATTTCTAAGATTCCAGGTGTGATAGGCAGAATCATAAAGATATCCTTCCTCCCTCTCCCTCCAAGATTCCCATCCCATGGTTATACTATCCAACACTAATCTGGGTTCTACTCTGAAGCGACTTTGCAGATATAATTAAGGTATGACCCTTAAGACACAGGGGTTGTCCTGGGTAATCCAGGTAAGCCCAATCTAATCACATGAGCTCTTAAAGCAGAGAAGCTTTCCTACTTGAAGCCAGAAGGGGCAAGAACAAACAAAAGGGGATGTCAGGGAGATTAGAAGCATAAGAAGGACTCAATTTGCTATCACTGGCTTTGAATAGGAACAGAAGTCAGGCAATGAGGGCAGCCTCTAGAAGCTGAGAACAACCCCCAGCCCACAGCAAGTAAGGACACGGGGATGATGTCAGTCCCAGAACCACAAGGAACTGAACTAAGCCAACAAACTGAACGAGCCTAGTGCATTCTCCACTTATGCCCCCCTAAAAGGAACAGTCTGGCGGACTCTTTGACTTTGGCCTTGTGAGACCCTAAGCAGAAGAACTGTTGAACTATGTTGTACCCAGACTTCTGACCTACAGAACCATGAGCTAATAAATTTGTGTCGTTTTTGTCCAGTTTATGGCGATTTGTTATGACAGTGTTAGAAAACGAATACTCCAGGAGAAGTATTTCTGAATGCTCAGCATTATTTTTCTTCTCATTATATCTCAATACTTTAATCTTTGAATAGAGCTCTCTCCATTAAACTAGGATTCTCTGTCTTTACAGCTTTTGGTTTTTGATTTTGGGTCCCACCCTTCTGCAAAACCTTCATTTCATAGCCCCTCCTCCATAGCTCCATCCAGGCAAAAATATACCATGGCGGGGAGGGGTAAATTAGGATCTTGGGATTAACATACACACACTACTATATAAAAAATAGATAACCAACAAGGACCGACTGTACGGCGCAGGGAACTACACTCAATACTCTATAATAACCTATATGGAAAAAGAATCTGAAAAAGAATAGCTATATGAATATGTACAACTAAATCACTTTGCTGTATACCTGAAACTAACACAACATTGTAAACCAACTATAGTCCAATATAAAATTTAAAATTAAAAATAAATAAATAGCATTGGAAACAGCCTCAGCCTCCCTCAGCTACCTCACATATTTAGCTGCAACCTCCACATTAAAAGAACAACCTTGGTCTTGCTGAGAATTTCTGGACCTTTTAGTGCCTAGACGTCAAGGTACCTGCCAGCCTCATGAATCCCCGTTTGTTCCGGCATCCCTAAACCCTGAGACACACCAGGCCCTTCTGGCACCCCTGGACCTCCCAAACACAGATTCAGTACCTCTGGTACCTTCTTTTCAGGCAGCAAAGAGGAAATATTGTGCCTGAGTCCCTCAATGTCATCTGACCACTGGTGTATCGTGTTATTCATAAGTAGCAGTTAGAAATTAAAATGGGTTACCTAGATATGGTTTTGTATATAAGTAATCAACAGAATGTGTGTCACGTACTTAGGCCCCTCAGTCTCTCACATCTGAAGGCAGGCAAATGACAATAGACATGCACTCAAATACGCATCATTGGTCACCTGGTGGCAACTCCCTAGAGTTCATCATGGCTCCTGAAAGCAATGAAGTCAACACTCTGTGTTTAAACTTGCCATTCCTGACCCTTTAAAGTGACCCTGAACAGTCATAGGTGTTGTCACTGGATCATTCTCAAAGTACAAGAAGATATAGGAGAGGATAAAGGGATACGAATATGGTCTGGGGTCCCTCTAGGTCTCCACGCTGGAATGCAGCTTGACAAAAACAAGTCTAATGTCTTCTCACAAAGAAGCCCTTCTTGCCTGGAATAATGTGAAAACTCATTCTTGTGGTTGGCTGCAAAACCCAACCACTATCCCAGTTGTACAGATGGGAAGGGGAGAAGGGGAGAGACAGAGTTCAAAAGTATGTAAGTATGAGAAGCAGATCTTTCCACAGGGTAGCTTAAAAACGAGAGATATCAATAGTCCCAAGGCTGCAGTTCCGAATTGGAAATAAGAAAACTTTAATACAAATAGGAGCCACTCCACCAACTTGTAACGCGGCCTCTGGCAAGTCAGTGATATTTCCCCAGTGCCCGTGTTTCCTAGCTCGTGTCTGCACTGAAGCTGCCTGCCTCTCCTCAGCAGCCTCTCACACTTGCCGCACATCTCATTCAGAATGTCTTATTTGAGAAACTTTCACCTCAGTCATTGGTGATGCTCCAGAATAGCTGCAGACTGAAGCACATCGCTGCCTCCAATCCCAATGCTGGGCCTCACACAGTTCCATGGCTCAATGGGTGGATATTAAAGAAATGACAGTCTCTCCAGCAGCCCTGCTTAATAGACTATTCCCTCGCATCTCTGTCTTATTAGTTCAAGAAAACAAGGTTTCCCAACGTTTCACAGAATCTACGACGGTGAAAGGGCTAAAGGTTTAAAAACTGGCAGAGAAGACAAATGTAAGGAAAACTGAAGTTAAAAGTAATAGCCCAAATTTTATCTATCAACTTGGCTGTTTTCAAGATACCAAACTTACTCAAGGAACAACAACAAAAAAAAAAAAACAGAAAACCAAGCTTTGTGCTAGTAAACTGTGATACCAATGCTACCTGCTGGGAAAAAAATTAAGTAGTTCCTCATTTTCCCTCTACCTTCTAACTCCAGGCCACATACAGGAATTACTCTAGAGCAAAATTGTAGCTATATGTTTTCCAATCTGTCCCAGTGCCGTCTCCAAGTCTCTTATTCCAAAAGGTCCATGGACCAACACAATGCCCCCATATGTTTTTAAGCCCATGTCCCATTCCCTCCTAAGATTATTTTTCCGGCCATGCAAATCACCTGAAGAACTTGTTAAAAATAAAGATTCCCAAGTCTACCTCCTGGAGATTCTGAGTTTGAATGTTTAACCAGCATCCCAAGAGATTCTTTGATCAGGTAAGGTGGGCAACCCTGCCCTGAGGTCTTCTAAATCCTCGCTACTCAAAGTATATATAGCATTGGCATCACCTAAACTTGTTAGAAATGCAGATTTTCAGATCTCGTCCAGCCCTGGAATCTGTCTTTTAAGAAGACCCCTAGGTGATCATTATATACATTAATGTTTGAGAAGCACTGTTTTAAATGGTTGAGTCATCTGGTAACCTAATCATCCCCATTAATACCACTGTGAATTAGGTTAATAGACAATTCCTCCAATTCACTTTTTATTCAACACATATTTGGGGACCTACTAAGTGGTTGAGCACTGTGCTGGGCCCCAGGATTTGTATTTTGTAGAGAAGGCCTTAAACTAGAGGAAGCCATCTTTAACAGTGGTATATCAGGCACTAGGGCAGTCTCAGGAGGAGGATATTTTGAGAGTAAGGTGGAGCAAGACCATGTCCAAATCATACCATGTGATTGGCCACCTAGTCTATCTATGCATAAGGCTGGTTTGGGCTACGCAATCCAATCTCTGATCACAGTAAATTCTACCCCTACTATCCCAACTCTCTCAATGCTCCAGCCCTCAAAGAAGTCAGGGGTATGGTTTATGAGCACAGGTGTGTGCACAGCATTGATGAAGAGCCTCGCATCCACTCAAACATGCTCCCTTGGAGAAAAGAACTGTCCTAGGTCAGTGACTGCAGCCTGAACATTGGCAGGAACAGCAAATCAGGTGCGAGAAAGCACGGGAGCACTCCAGATAGGTCAGGGGCATTTGTCCTGCAGAAGATCGCTGAGCTTGAAGCTAGGCAGCAATGGTGTCATGGCTTTGGTCCAACCAGCTCCTACAGACAACTCAGGCCTCGGCTACTGGCTAATTTGAGACCAGTGCAGCCCACAGTTGCAGGAGCATTTCATTCCTTTCTTAGATCACAACAGACTCGGGCTTTCTCCCAAATCTAACCCACTGACATTTCTCTTGGGTAGTGGGGCGTATGAGGACAAATATGTAACAGGTTCTGCTGATGGAATCATTCCTAGCTAAAGACTATAGGCAACAAAGATCCTAATCTAAACACACTGCTGGATAATCATAGTCAAATATTAGACTTCTGCTTCATTATTTCAAGTAAGTTAACAGGGAAAAACGAAGACTTGAGTCATCCTGGATTTCAATATTTGTAGCCAAACTGATATCTCATAGCTGAGAAAACCAAGTGATCCTATGAGGCTCCATGAATAAATTATGAGATGTCTGTGAGGGTTTTCATCCAAGTTTATACCAAGGTATCCAAAAAATGTTTGAAAAATTTCCAGCACAAGAAGAAAAAACTTCCAACTTAAGTTAGTTTAAGGCCTTTAGAAGCAACTATAGAAAATCTGCCCACTTATCTTACCCCTTTTCCATACAGACAGAATTTCAGACAAGGGTTTCATTACATACATTTGCTTTATCATAGACAAAAATCAATTGTTCGAATGTTTAAGGATACATGCCTTTCCATCGGGTTTCTCATTCTTGTCAATCCACATGGACCAGAAAATTAAAAGACTTAATGGCTACCAAACTGGTTCATACTCTTCCACCTTTGTCATTACATCCATTGTTCAGGAAACTTCCTTCTTAAATGCAATGTCTAAAAAATAAATATTGTGTGTTTCTGTGATGTTTGCCATCTCATTGTAGGTTTGAGCTTGCAGTGCTGACAGGCGGGAGGCTTCCCCTTTCTTCCAAGATATGAGGTGTACAAACCAGGAGTGCTGTCATCAGTTGGACAGGCTGGCTAGGTTACGGCCTCATGATCCCAGCAGAAGAGGATTCTGTCAGGGTCTGCTCCAGCTTCAAGAATGGCCAAGGCAGCAAACTGGGACAGTACAGCTGCATGCCAGCCTCTAGCCCTGGCCACCCCCTGGGAATCCAGTTGTTCTGTGCTATGGCCTAAAAAGTATAAAAGGCCACCTGACTCAGGCAGGTTTGGTCTGTCTCTCAAAGACTCCTGATCTCTGCAGCAATATGTCTGCCTCTGCTCTCCCTACTATTCCCTTGACATTGACTTTTGTTCTCTCTGACTTCTGTCTTCCCTCATTCAAGACCACGAACTCAGATTAATCCTGTGGCTCCATTTATACCACATCTTTAGCCTTCTAAATCCTAGAAATGAGCCCTACGGTATTGATGAACTCCCCACAATTCAGAGGGTCAAATACGTAACAGGTTCTGTTGATGAAATCATTCCCAGCTGAAGACAATAGGCAACAAAGATTTTAATCTAGACACACCATTATACCTGACAACTAGTGCACATTTGTTTGCATTACACACACAGAGACATTTAAGCTTTATTACAAATATAACTCTACAAATAAAACTATTGAAAAACAATAAAAATAATTTCTAACTACAACATAAGAAAATGTGATACATAGTCTATACTAAGACTTTAACACTAGTTAAAATGAGGTAGCCCTGAGGAACCAATAGCCACTGTTGTTTAGTCTAATTCTAGGTGTTCATCTCACATCTAAGTAAACAATAACTCTATAACTCACCCTTAATATTTTTTGAGAGTCAGAAATTTGTAGGAAGATAGATAAATAGATATATGTGTATATATATATATATATATATATATATATATATATATATATATATATATATATATAGCTCCCGTATATGGTTCCTGCACTTACAGCTTTGGAAGAGCTTATCATAGAAAGCTCTTTCAAATGGCTTTCATTCAACTGTTGATACCCCCCCACTAGCAGGTCAGACCTAGAGTTGGCAATTTACAACCCTTCTAAAAAAGTCCTATTTTCCTTTCCAAGTTTCTAGCCTCTAAAAATTCTCGTTCCTTGTTAGCAGTAAGAAAAGAGAGATGGGGGAGAAAAGAAGATTACGGTCATACCCTGCACATGTTCACAGCATGCTTGCCATGACTTTTAGTTGGCATTAGCACACAGTCGGTTTCCTTAGAAATTTATGTAACAGACTTCAAGCCTCTTCCAAACCCACTTAATTTTTTTAAGGGGCCATGTCCTTTTTGCTCTGAACAAAGTTAAAAATATTTAAAACAGTATACTGTGGCTTTTCAATAGCAGGAAATCTCTAAGTGGCTTTTATACAACTACACCTAGAGATTTATAACAAGATGTACTTTCAAAGATGTGTTTATGTGTGCGTATAAATAGGTAAACACAAAAGCATACACATGTGGAAAAAAATCATAACACAAACCATTCTTTCTGATTCTTTGATTAGACTCAAGATGAAAATGATATCATAGATAAAAAGAGAAATGTTATAACATGCTTATTGCCATGGGGTTATAAATAGGACTGAGATGAAACCATTCCTCACAAGTAAATCCTGGGGTCTTTAGTTCTACACAGTACCTGAATCTGTTGGCCAACCAACTTCTCCTGAAACAACCCTTTCTTCCTTAAAATCTCTCCCTTTCCACCTTTTTGTGATACTACAATGTCTTCATTATCCTATTGCTTGGACTTCACCTTTTATATTTACTTCCATAGGTTGTGCTTTCTCTTTCTACCCCAATCAAGGCTAAATCTTAAACCAATTCTACTGTTCTTACTTTACACTCTCTACCCCAGTGACATAGCTTCAATCATCACCTTATTGCCAACAATTCCCTAGCTTATTCATCCAGCCCTGACCTTTCTCCAGAGCTTTAGTCCCACATACCCAGCCAAAACTCTCAACACGCAAGGCCTTCTGCCACCTCCAACAAAATATAGCCAAAATCAAACTCATATTTTTTCCCACAAACTAGTCCCCTTCTTAGCCTCCCCTCCTTGTCTATCATCATCATTCTCCCAGGCTCAAAACTTCGGTTCATTATTTTTTACTTCATTCTCCTCTTCTTCCGTCATGAGCTATAAATCATGAAGCATTCAACAAATACTTATTGAGTGCCAAACATTTGAAGCCACTAGGCTATGCATTAGATTAATCATTGGGTTGTTTCCATTTTTTTCCCATTTATAAACAATGTGAAAATCTTCAGTTCCCAATAATATAGTGGACCCCCAAAACCTTCCTGCTGTAAAATATCTAGAAATGCAGAATTTTATTTAAAAGCCAGACTTTAAAATGCTTAGCTGAACTCTCATAAAAGTAAAAGAAACCACCAGACACCAAAAATGAAGAGGAACCTGAAAACCAGGACACTGAGCATATGACCTAATATTAGAACAGCTTTGGGATATCTGTGAGTCTCCTTTAACTAGAATCTTGAATTTTAATAGTCACGTATGTAGAGAAGAGAAGGTCATGGCTCATACAAAACAAGGAGTTGGAAATAAGACCTCAGGATAAACCTGGCACCATTAAAACTCTATGCTTTCATTAAAAGGGGACACAAGATAAAAATCTGCATACAAGCACAGAATGACTGAAAGTAATAGTTTGTGGGAAAAAAAAGTAAAATTCATATTAAAGTAGAAATAGATGGCAACTTCCTTAGCCTGATAAAGGATGTCTACCACAAACCAGCAGTAAACACCACATTTAGTATAACAACATAAGAAGCATTCATTTTAAAGTTAGAAATAAGACATGGATGTCCTCTATGCTTCTGTTCAGAATTTTGCAGGAGGATCCCAGTAATGCAATAAGACAAGAAATTAAAAAAACTGAAAAGTTGGAAAAGCAGCAAAACTATTTATATTTGCATACTTTCTACATCAAGAAAAGCTACAGACAGACTAATATAAGCATTCTGTAAAACTGATATGGAAAGGCAAAGTAACTAGAATAGTAAACAAATAATCTTTAAAAAGAAGAACAATGTTGGAAGCCTCACATATAAGACACTATAAATCTACAGAAATCAAGACAGCATGGTATTACAGAAAGACACGTAAATTAATGGGAAAAAATTGAGAATACAAAGAGTTCTATGCTGGGACAACTGAATATGTGCATGCAAAATGATACACCTGGACCTCTACCTTCCTATCATACTGAAAAATTCATTAAAAATGGACCACAAAACTAAATATAAGAGTTCAAGTATAAAAGTCTTAGAAGAAAACAGGAGTAAACCTTCATGACCTTGGGTTGGTCAACATTTTTTTTAGATGTGACAGATATTGCACAAATGATAAAAGAAGAAAACAGACAAACTGAATTTCATCAATATTTTATTTTATTATTATTTTTTTCTTACCCACGCTGCACAGCATGCGGAATCTTAGTTCCCTGACCAGGGATTGAACCTGTGCCCCCCTGCATTGGAAGTGTGGAGTCTTAACCACTGGAACACCAAGGAAGTCCTTCATCAAAATTTTAAAAATTTTGTTTTTCAGAGGATACCTTTGAAGAAGTGATGTCTCAACAGACTGGGAGTATTTGCAAGCCATATCTCGAGTAAAGGACTTGCCTCCAGAGTATGTAAAGAACTCTTACAATTAAATAAGACAAATAACCCAGTTAAAAATGGATAAAGGGTTTGAATAGATACATGAAAGACCAAGAAGCCCTTGGAAAGATGTTCACCATGATTAGTCATTAGGGAAATGCAAATCAAAACTTCAATGAGATATCACTTCTTAAGCACCAAAATGTCATCGATGAAAAGCCAGACAATAAGAAGAACTGGTGAGGATGTGGAGAGACTGGAATCCTCTTACACTGCTGGTGGGAATGTAAAATGGTACAGCCACTTTGGAGAACAGTTTGGAAATTCCTTAAAAAGTTAAACACAGAGTTACCACATGACCCAGCCATTCCTATCTTAGGTATATATCCAAGAGAAATGAAAATATATCGTACATATACCTGTACATGTATGTTCATAACAGCATTATTTAGAAGAGCCAAACCATGGAAACAACCCAACTGTCCATCAATGGATGAATGGATAAACAAAGTGTGACATGTACATATAACAGAATACTATTCTCTGATAAAAAGAGCGAAGTTATGATACATACTACTACATGGATGAACCTTGACAACATTATGCTACGTGGGAAAAAAAAACAGTAACAGAAGACTACATATTGTATGATTACAATTATGAGAAATATCCCGAATACAGTAAGTCCCCTACATACAAATGAGTTCCGTTCTGTCAGCACGTTCAGAAGTCCAATTTGTTCATAAGTCCAACAAAGTTAGCCTAGGTACCCAACTAACGCTATCGGCTATATAGTACTGTACTGTAATAGGTTTATAATACTTTGCACACAAATAATACATTTAAAAAACACAAAAAATGAAACATTTTTAATCTTACAGTACAGTACAGTAGTACAATAGCTGGCACTTCTTAGCAGTACCAGCTACATCACCGCTGCTTTTACACTTGCTTCTGGACATCTGGGCTTGAAATAAAGACACTGTACTACTGTACTCTATACAGTACTGTAAAGTACACAAAAGCACAACCACTTGTAGAGGATGTGCACACACGTGACAATGTATGTCAGACATGTGAACACACGTTCACATCTTTGAAAGTTCGCAACTTGAAGGTTCACGTGTAAGGGACTTACTGTAGGCAAATTCAGAGAGACAGAAGGTAGATCAGTAATTGCCTAGGACTGGGACAAGGTGGGCACCAATGAAGGTGATCTACTGCCAATGGGCAAAAGGCTTCTTTTGGGGGTAATGGAAATATTCCAAAATTATATTGTGGTGATGGTTGCTCAACCCTATAAATATAAAAACCACTGAAGTGTTCACTTAAAATATGTGTTTTGTGGTATATAAGTTACATCTCTTTAATAAAAAAAAAATACAAAATACTCCCATACATAGTCAATTGATTGTTGACAATGGTGCAAAGGCAGAGATAGATAATAGTCATGCCAACAAATGATGTTGGAAAATTTGGACATTCATATGCCAAAAAGGGAATGTAAAGCCATACCTTGCACTTTATTCCAAAATTAACTCGAAATGAGTCATGCACCTAAACATAAAACAAAGCCATAAAACTTACAGAAGAAAACATGGGAGAAAAGTTTCGTGATCTGGGGTTGAGCAAAGAACCCTTAGTCATGATACCAAGAGGAAAATCCATAAAAGAAAAAACTGAAACTGAACTCCATCAAAATTTGCAATTTTTCCTCTGTGTAAGACAATGATCAAAGAATAACAAGAAAAGCTGCAGACTAGGAGAGAATATTTGCAAACCACATATCTGACAAAGGACTTGTATCCAGAACACCTAAAGAACTCTCAAAGCTCAACAATAAGAAAACAACCTAATCTTTTTTAATGGGCACAATATTTTAACAGACACTTTACCAAAGAAGATATACAAATGGCAAATAACTATACAAAAAAGATGTTTATCACCACTGGTCATTAAGGAAATGCTAATTTAAAGCACAATGATATATTTCTACACACCTATTAGAATGGCCAAAGAACAAAACAAAGAAAAATAAAAACTAGGACAATACCAAGTGCTGACAAGGATGTGGAGCAACTGGAATTATTACATATCACTGATAGGACTGCAAAATGGTATAGTCACTTTAGTAAATAGTTTAACAGCTTCTTATAAAGTTAAACATATTTATTTTGAGTCCTAGATATTTATCCAAGAGAAATGAAAACAAATTCCCACAAAATATTGTATGTGAATGTTTATGGCAGCTTTATTCATAATCACCAAAATCTGGAAACAACTCAAATGCCTTTCATCTGGTGAATGAATAAATTATAGTACATCTGCACAATGGAATCCTACTCAGCAATAAAAAGTAATGAACTACCAACATATGCAGCAACATGGATAAATCTCAGATATATATTACTAAGTTAAAGAACTCAAATTCCAAAGTATAAATACAATGTGATTCCAGTTATACGATATTTTGCGAATGGCAAAACTAGAGAGACAAAACAGATAAGTGATTTCCAGAGGATGGACATGAAGAAAAGGGTTGAAGAAAGTGGCAGTATAAGGGAATTTAGGGAGTGATAAAACTGTTCTATATCCTGGATGTAGTGGTGGTTCCACAACTGTATGCATCTGTCTCACTTCACAGAACTCTATACCAAAGAAAAGTGAATTTTGGGAATTCCCTGGTGGTCCAGTTGTTAGGACTCTGCACTTCCACTGTCAGGGGCATGGGTTCAATCGCTGGTCAGGGAACTAAGATCCCACATGCCACACGGCAAAAAAAAAAAAAAAAAAAGTGAATTTTACACTGCGTAAATTTTTAAATAGGATTCACCAAGATTGAATGATAAGAGTTACAAAGATACGAAAACCAAAAATATTAATTGCATTCTTAAACATTAGCAAGCAAAAATTAGAAAATAAATTTTTGAAAGATATTATTTGCAATAGTAATAAAAACCTATAAGGTATCTAGACATAAGATATACATCATACCTTTCTGGAGGAAATTATAAAATTTCACTGACAATAAATAATACTTTCATAGAAACTTAAATTCAATACAAGTCTGATCAAAATCCAAAAATGAGTTTTCATGAACCTTTATGAGCTGATTCTAAAATTCATATTACGGCCAAGAAAATTTTAAAGGAAAACAAGTGGGGAGATTCACCCTAACAAATACCATACGTATTTTTTAAAGCTTTAGTAATTAAAACACTGTGATATTGGCACAGTGGTACACCAAAGGACCAATAGACCAAAATATGAAGCATAGAAACAAATCTACTCTATGGAAACTTGATGTATAAGAGAGGTACCATGACAAATAAATGGAATGTAGTGGACTATTCAGTAAATGGTTCTGGGACAACTGGTTCACTATGTGGAAAACAAATTTTTTCCATAAGATTCCCACCTGACAACATTGATAAAAATTAATTCCCATTGGATTAAAATCTTCAAGGTTAAAAGAAAAACGAAAAACTTGGCAAGGAATATTCTGCAGAATATTTTTATGATCGTGGGGTAAGAAGGCTTTCTTAAACAAGACACAAAAGCACAAATCATAAAGGAAATGACTGTACATGTGGCTACGTTAAAAGTAAAAAGTTGGGGGCTTCCCTGGTGGCGCAGTGGTTGAGAGTCCGCCTGCCGATGCAGGGGACACGGGTTTGTGCCCCAGTCCGGGAAGATTCCACATGCCACAGAGCGGCTGGGCCCGTGAGCCATGGCCGCTGAGCCTGCACATCCAGAGCCTGTGCTCCACAATGGAAGAGGCCACAGCAGTGAGAGACCCACGTACCGCAAAAAAAAAAAAAAAAAAAAAAAGTAAAAAGTTGGTACAATATAAATCAACATATACAAAGTGAATAGACAAGTTACAGAGTGGTGAAATTATTTTGCAACTTGTATATCCAAGAAGCACTGGGCACTAAATCTGTACTTTCCAATGTGGTAGCCACTAACCACCTGTAACTACTGAGTGTTTGAAATGTGGCTGATCAGAGTTAAGGTGTATGATAAGTGTGAAATACTCACCAGATTTCTAAGACATTATGCAAAAAATAATTTTAAATATCTAATTTACAATGTTTATATAGACTAAATGTTTTTAAATGATAATATTTTGGATGTACTGTGTTACTAAAATTAATTTCACCTGCTTCTTTTTACTTTCTTTAATGTGGCTTCTAGATAATTTTAAATTACACTATGGGGCCCACATTATATTTCTATTGACAATGTGGATCTAAAACAATGCAAAATGTATATAAACTCAAATGGCCAATAAAAAACCTGAAAAGATATTCAGCTTCCCAATGAATAAGGAAACATAAATGCAAACAATAACAGAATATGCATCAGATTGCCAAAGTTTAAAAATCTGACCTTAGTTTTTGCAAGGATGTGTCACAACCGGAAACGTGACACATGGGCATGTGTATGGGGTGGGCAGGAGTAAAACTTAGTGCAACCACTTTGAAGAATGATTTGGTAAAATTTCATAAAGTTGAAGATGAGCATTCCCTACCATCCAGGAATATCTCCTATGTACATAGACGATAGAAACTCACACAAGGGTGCAAGGAGACATAAACAAACAAACTGTGTCCACTACAACATTGTTTAGAATTGTGAAAAACTGGAAACAATGTCCATCAACAAGAGAATACGTAAATACATTGTGGCACATTCAGACAATGGAATATTTATTATTCTTTAGGGACTAGAGCAGTGATTCTCAAAATATGGTCCCTGAAATGTGTCAGCAATGTAGATTCCTGGTTCCAACCCAAACTCACTGCAGCAGAAACTCTGGGAGGGGGAGGGCAACAAGGTGTGGTTTAACAAGCCCTCAGGTGACCCTGGCACATGCTGAAGTTTGTCAACGACTCAACAACAGCTGCATATATTGGCTGGATGAATTTCAAAAACAATGATGCTGCAGAAGGATATGTATAGTATGATACCATTCCTCTCAAGTTTAAAAACTGGCAAATAGTACTTCATATTGTTCGTGGATGCACTGTGGTTATAAAAACGTGCGTGGAGATGATTGACACCGAATTCATGGCGACACAGAGTAAGGAAAGGGGCAAATGGGATATGGGAGAGGAGGGGTTAAAACCAGAGATTTGAACCACATTTGTGATGTTTCATTTATTTAAAGAACGTTTGAGATGCTGGGATAAACATCTCTGTGAACACATCTTGACACCATCGTCTGATTCCTTGGAATAAAGTTGGGGAGGTGGAACTGAACTACTTCTTTCACTTACAACTGTCACCACCCTAGTCCTCATCCCCTAGGGTGGGGAGTATTGCAATTGTTCATTACTGATAACTCTTCTTGAACACGTACCCAAGCAACACAGCATACATACTGACATCTCCAGCTTCTAAAAACATCGCTTTGTACACGTCTCCCTCTCTGGACAATTTTGGTGGTACTTCAAACTCCCCACCTGATATTCAAGTTCCTACAAAATAACGTTCCTGTCTACTGCCTCAACTATACAACACCAGCTACGCGCACCATCCTATACAAAAAAAAAATCTCTCCTTCGGTTAAAGTAGTCTATGCTCCCTAAACACACCCCACACATTTCTGCGTCCTTGCCTTTGCCATTACTCATAATCTCCTTGTTCCCTAACATCCAAGTACTGCTAGCATGAAAAAATCTGGCCCATGTTCCAGGCACTGGCCCTGCCCCCGATCATTCTGGAATCAATTAGATCATAAATCGCCCTCACTGATCATCTTTTCCTTTGAACTCTTCTAGCATAATGTGTCACTCACATGGTGCTCAGCCACACCATACTGTATCGTTTATTTTTATGTGCCTATGCCTGCTCAACCCAGCTAGACTGTATTATTATTTTTCTAGTTAAATTTTGTCTTGCTCCAGAAAGAATTTAAGGTGGTTCAACTAGATTGTAAACATCCCAAGGCCACAGTGTATGTTTCCCTAGCACCAAGCATAGTACCCTACAAATGACCTAAATTACAAGCGCAGTGAGAGTAAGAACTATGACTGTTTTGTTCGTAACTGTGTATCTAGTACCCAGTGAATTCTGTAGGACTTAATAGGCACCCAATGACCATTTGTTGTTGAAGAAATGAATGGACATTATAACTGTATGATGATGATTGCTGCTTCCAGGTATAAAATACTATTTGAGATCTGGAGAATGAACAAGGAAGACATACACAACAGAGGCTCCACAGCCCACACCATTAGCTCCCCCAAAGGTTGTCATTCCCGGTTGCACACCGTCCTCATAAACCTGCTGTGCACCTCTTGTTTCAAAGCAAGATCGATAGCTAACATTGATTGAGTGCTCGATTTGAACAGGTGTCGTGCTAAGTATGTTGCTTGCATGATTTAATCTTCATGACAGTTCTGTGGGGCAGGCACTAGGATTCTTGTAAATTACAGATGAGGAAACTGAGAGGTTATATAACCTGACCTACAAGCCACAGTTAATTACACTTGGAAGCAGGACATCAAAAGCTTACGCTTTTAACTACATTCTGACCACATGGAAAAGATAATGATGGATTCAAACAGGGAAATTTAAGTAAAGTCAGTACCTGGTTCTAAGTCATCAATCAAGTTAACGCATTCAATCACTTGTTTGTAAATTGCTATGCATTTATAGAAGGAAAGCAAATGTTGACTGTGTTTCTACTATGCCTCAGGTGCTTTCAAGCTCCTTATTTGATTTGTTTCCACCTCCAGCATCAGCTGTGAGAGGGAGGCGTCATAGTTATCCCCATTTTGCAGGCGAGAAAATTGAAAACCAGAGAGATGAAGTACCTTGCTCAAGGTCACACAGGTAGCAACGGGCAGAGCTTGGTTTCGACCCCAAGTCCAGATGTTTTACCCGGCAATATAGCCGCTCATCTCAGACGCATTTAGAGGTTATAAAGGCTCCCATATACCATATGACAGAAAGTCTCATAACAGTTATTATTGCAGTGTATTATCTAATACCCCAGCAACCGAAACAAGGTGAAAGCAGTTCTATACCATTTAATATCTAGAGACTATAACATATGTTTAGAAGTCTAGTCAATGTTTACTATAATTCAGTTAACTTTCAGTACCATAAAATATCAAGTTTCCCATAGACCCCAGCGTTGGCCAACTTACAAAGTAATTGTCCAGAACGTGTCATTAGCTGGCAGACCTCTTTAGACCAACTGAGAAAAAAGTAGCACCATGAAGACCATATTTCTATTAACTATATATTTTCTAGAGACAATCAAAGTGGTGGTTATAGTCTGGGACAGCTTATAGATTTCTTGAAATATTGACTGTTAGTAAAATTCTTTGTGGTTCACTGACTTCTCTTAATATACCTATTAAGGTATCCAGAGAACTATAATTATAGCCACTATATCTTGTTTATGCAATATTCAACTAGTAACATGACATGCCATTTATCTCAATAATTATCTCAATAATTATTCTATTAAATCTAAATGAGTGTCCTTAAATCAATCTATATGCTGAAAGTTTCCCCTGCATTGCACCCTCATGCTGGTGTCCAGCATCTGTTTATGGAACTGGCTCCCCTGGAGACTGTAGCAAGTCAGCAGGCAGGAAACCTGAGGGTAACCTGAGAGTAACGGAAAGGAGAAGCAAGTCTTTGTGGATCTTTGAACTTGTTTATGCAAGATAATTCGCAAGATGCTTCACATACCAAAAATCACTAAATCTATTCAGGTACTCACTCCCCGCCCCGGCTCCCCTCCCCCCCCCCCAAACTCCCAAGAGATACTTAAACAGAACATACTTTGTCGTTGCCAGGACAGTAAAGGATTAAATAAAGGACCTGGTGCTGCTGGCCACTCATGGAAACAGAGGGAGAAAAATGGTTAGTCCTCCCCGGCTCCTCCTGATCAGCTGACTTGTTCCATCCTGTTTATTCTCGTTTCTGTCTCTTTCTTACTCTCGCCCACGCCCAAGCTCTCACTGCCCAGTGCAATCCAGGCTTGTGGGAAGAAATGGGCTGGAAGGTATTTTAGCTGCTCTAACTTCCTTATTCTGGACTAGTGGTGCTTCAGTCCCAAATCTTCTATTTATGGGGAAAGGAAATTGTAGATGTAAACTGCACATTTCATTCCCTCACAAATCATTTTCTGTGGCATACCCACTTCAAGCATTCTGAACTCAAGGAGTCCAAGACAGCACACTATCATGAACCTAAATGACGATGCATTTGCACCCTGATTGCCATGTCATGATCCTCCATGACATGGAAGGGTGATGTGCAGGAATTCAGGTAGTTTACTGAGGGTGGTGAAGAAGCGAGGGCTCCCACACCATCACCCCCTCCCGTGCATTTCCCCTAGAAACATGACGGGGGACAGAGAAGTTCAGATTAGTACACACACTCATCAGTTTCCCTTGTTTCAGTTCCTAAAGTAATTCTTTAGCGTCCTAATGGGTGGGCTCTTCCTGCTGCCCAAGAATTAGCTAATTTGAAAGTTAGCGCTTGAGGGTAACCAGGAGATCCATGGGGGTCTAAGCAACAGGGGGAGAGCCTTGGGGTAAAGGTACTGTCCTCTTTTAATAGGGTCACAACAGCTGGGGAAAGAGGAGGGAGGGCAGCTAGAATGTCTGAAGGAAGAAAGAAGCTGCTGCCAGTCAAACCCACACCAAGAGAACAGGTGTGGGCTATCGGTACATGTGTGCTATACGCACACAGGGCACCTCTTCCGCTGTGTGCCTCACAGTCATTAAAAAACTGGAGAAGATATATTAAGTACCAGTAATAGTCATTTCTTTAATGCCAGCAGTAATGGCCAGACCATGAGACTGTACAGCTCTTTCGAGTATCATAAAAAGGGTATTAAATTTACAGCCAAGTACAAATTAGGAAAGACTTTAAGGAGCCTGGCTCAGAGCCCACCTTAGATGGAAGAATCTTTCACAGCATCTCCAGAATGGGTACCTTTAACCAACAGGTCACTCTCCTGAGTCTCAGTTTCCATATCTCTACTAAACTATCGTTGGACTAGGCCAGCGTTTCTCAAAGTGTGTTGCATGAAACACCTCTATCAAAATCACTCAAGTGGGAGCTTATTGAAATTAAGATCCATAAGTCCCTTGCGAGACCTATAGAAGCAAAAACTCTGAGGCTAAGGCCCTGAAATCTGCATTTTGAACCCATCTCTTCCCCTTCTGAACTCAGATGGTTCTGATATATATTCAGCGAGTTGGAAAGACGCTACACTTCCTGTGATTATGTTCATATTGTTACCTTTTTCTAGACAGCACTCCCCCTCCAACTTTATCTGTAGATGTCTTGCCTGTGTTCCTGGCTCAGCTCAAATGCAGCCTCCTCTCTGAAACTCTCCTTTATCCACGTCTTTGACAGATGCCAGCTCCCCTGTTGCTGTGGGGCAGGATATGGGGAGGCACTGATGCTGGGATAGAGGTAGGTGTTGTGTGCATTGGTATGGAGCTCAGGGAAGAGCTCTGAAGCTTGCACTGATGTTTGGTGCCTGAGTTTCTTCATTTGAGTTTCAGTTGCTCTAAGAGCCTTATACCGTTTATACCAATAACTAGGACACCTACTATCTTAGTCCATTTGGGCTGCTATAACCAAATACTATAGACTGGGTGGCTTACCAACAAGAGAAATTCATTTTTCACAGTGCTGGAGGCTGGAAGTCTGAGATCAGGGTACCAGCATGGTCAGGTGAGGGCCCTTTTCTAGGACTTCTTATTGTATCCTCACATAGTGGAAGGGGTGAGGGAGCTCTGTGGGGTTTCTTTTATAAGGGCTCCACCCTCATGACCTAATCACCTCCCAAAGGCCCCATATCTTTTAATACCATCACCTTGGGGTTTGGAATTTCAACACATGAATTTTGGGGGAGCCATAAACATTCACCGTATCACCTATATTGAGCCTCTGATTGGTTAGAACAGTGAATTACAACTCTTTAACAACTATAGTTGGGAAGGAATTTTAGCATCCACGTGAGGATGGAAAAGCAGGAATCAAAAGGAGATCAAAAGGCTGCCCAATAGACAAATGCTCATGTGTAGTAAGAAACAGAGGAAATGCCCAATAAGGGGCCTTCTCTTGCCCAGTGGCAAATAATAGCTAACTCCCTAGTGGACCTTATGCAGTTGGAAGACAGGAGAGCAAGATGGAGGCTGGGGAGAAGTGTGAGGTTTGGGTTACACTCAAGTTTTAAAACTTCAGTAGGTGAAAGACACTACATCAGTGTTTCTCAAAGTATAGTTCAAACATCTGCATCAGAAACACATGAGGAGCTTATTAGAAATGCATCTCTCTACCAATCGGGATCTCTCGTGCCCAGGGGCCAGCCTTTGGGATCACCGCCACCACCAGATCACCCCTTGAGTCTTGACACTTCGCTCTTCTAGTTTCTCCTTCTGTAAGTTTCTAGGGGCTTTGAGAGAAGTATAAGAAGAACAAGCCATGAGAATTCTTGACCAGGAAATGCCTGAGGCCCACGGGAGAATTCACATCTCTCTACTTGGTTAGAGAGACTCAGGTAAACCCAATCATCAGGGATCACCACGTTTTCAGGCCCTTTCCCGCTTAACTGTTAACATGTTCACACACACACACACACACACACACACACACACACACACACACACAGAGAAATCGAAACAAACCTTGTCTCAGTCAAGGATATTCTGCCTCTGTTAATTCTGCAGGAACAGCACACTGCTATTGCTTATTTTTCCAGAGACTCTCGACTATTTTCTTAATAACCTCCCACGTACAATAAAACAGTCAAGCCCAGGATCCTCTATGGGCTTTGCTAATTTATGCCAGTAGACTCACCATCTGCACCCACAGGTTTGTATGCAAACTATCTCCCTAACTCTGGTTCATTATCAGTTATCAAGCCAAGTGTCTAATACTTCCAATGCCTCCCAGAGCCTGTTTACTGGAACTTCAACACTCTAAATCTGTATCTACATGCAGAGTGAGGCAGACAACCTATGAAATTATCTGGGCGATGCAAATAGATCTACTTCACAGAGGCACATGGATGGCTGCCTAATACGAAGCATCTTTTTAGGTGTCCGCTGCAGCCTCTTGAGAGAAATGCTATGCAGGAGGATAGCCCATTAGGATTCTTTCCAGTTAGAGATATAATCCATTCTATGAGCTATTACCATGTAATCTGCAGGCAGTTCCATACCGTGGGGGGAATACCACTCCCAGCCATCATGACAATTCCAAAAGCCAGAGTCAAGACCTTTGCCATCTCTCTTCATCCATCTATCCATTCAACAAATAACTATTCTACTATCCCCCAAGTCCTGTTCTAGTTGCTCTGATTCAGCAGTGAGCCAAACAGAATAAAGTGGCTGCCCTCCTGGGGCTTCTATTCTAGTGGGAGAAATTGACAATAAAGTCAAAGAAAATAATGTCATGTAGCAATAAATGCTACGAAGAAAATAAAACACAGCAACTAGGAGATTGGAAAACTATATTGGGTCACTGAAAAAGGCCTCTCTGAACAGGTAATACTTTCACTGAAACCTGGGTGACAATAAGGAGCCATCAAAGGGCAGATCTGGAGACACAAGAGAGAAAGGGAACAGCAAATGCAAAGACCCTGAAGCAGGAAAGAGCTGGGTCTGGCTGAGGAATAACAAGGAGGCCAATATGGCTGTGAGGGAGAAATTGGCTGGAGATAAGGTCAGTCAAGTAGGCAAAGCCATATTGTGTAGGACTCTGTAGGCGTGGAGAAGAGTTCTAGAGTGTATTCTAAGTACAACAGGAAGGCAAGGAGCCTGGACTGATGGAAACATGATACCTGAAGAAATATTTGCCTTCTTATTGGTAGCAAGAGTTACTGTGTATACTACCATGGGCTGAGATGCTTTAGAAAACATCATCAAGTAGAAACCTCTCAACAGACCTGTAAAGTTTAATTGTTCCCAGATGAGGCAACAGAAACTTTGAGTTCACCCAAGGTCACAAAGCTAATAAGTGGTGAAGCCAGGAGTCAAACCTACATCTGTCCGACACCAAAGTCAAAAGCTATTAATCACTATACAAAATAAGATATTTTGTTCACTGAAAGTCTACCCAAGTAGGAGTAGCCAGGTAAGTTACCATTTATGAAGACCTCACTATATGCCAGGAACTGAACCCAGTTCTTCCTATTACCCTGTGAGATGGCTATTATGATATTGTTATGTCATTTTGCAGATGCGGCCACTGTGGCTGAGACAGGCTAAGGACCCATGGTAACAGGTGACAAATTCAAACCCAGATCCACGTCACTCCAAAGCACATACCGATAGTATTTCTCCACGATGCCTAATGTCACTTCTTCTTTTTTTTTTTTTTTTTTTTTTTTTTTTTTTTTTTTTCTGTACGCGGGCCTCTCACTGCTGTGGCCTCTCCCGTTGCGGAGCACAGGCTCCGGACACACAGGCTCCGCGGCCATGGCTCGCGGGCCCAGCCGCTCCGCGGCATGTGGGATCTTCCGGGATCGGGGCACGAACCCGTGTCCCCTGCATCGGCAGGCGGACTCTCAACCACTGCGCCACCAGGGAAGCCCCTAATGTCACTTCTTTTGTTCTTAGGATTATCTTAATTCAAATGTTACCCTACTTTAGAAATGTGTCGCTATCCTGCTCCTTTATGCAAAGTCAGCAAGAGCTCTGAAGGCACAACAAATGTCCTATAATCGGAATTGAGATGGAATAGAAGGCAAGGTAACACATAAGCTAGCCCTCTCCTCTGGCTCTTGGCAGGCAGAGGACACTGCCCATCTGTACGAGGATGGGAAGCTGCAAGATTGTTTTGTATGTCTGAGCCTGGGGGACAATGACTCTTCTGTCTGAGCTCTGAATAGCAAAGACACTATCAGGTTGGTCTGAAATTTCTGTAACTGTACACGTGTGCTAAGATGCCAGCATCCGATGGTAACGTGCCCTGAACAACCTCTGGAATCCACCCCTCCCCACATGCCCCAGGACTCCAGAAAACCCTCTCTATTAGGGAAGGGGAAGAGAAGGAACATCTACCCTGAGGCTGTCGAATAAGCTGGAGGTTTAAGATGGCTATTATTTAAACATTGGAAAGCACTTGACAATGAAATATTATTGAACCGTAAAAAGGAAGTTCTAATACCAGCTACAGCATGAGTGAACCTTGAAAACATCATGCTAAGTGAAATGTCAGACACAAAATGCCACAGGTTACGTGATCCCACTTAAATGAACTGTCCAGAATAGGCAATGTCATAGAGACAGAAAGATTCGTGGTAGCCTAGGGCTGGAGCGGTTGAGGTGAATGGGGAGTGACTGCTAATGAGTTCGAGTTTCTTGGGGGGGTGGGAGGGGCATGATAGAAATACTCTGAAATTAGTTGTAATGGTGGCACAACATTGTGAATATACTAAAAACCATTGAATTTTCTACTTAAAAAGGTGAATTCTGTGGTTTGTGAATTATACCTCAATAGAGTTGTTATCAAAATTACACATGTGGGCAAATTCCCTGGCGGTCCCGTGGTTAGGACTCCATGCTTTCACTGCTGAGGGCCCGGGTTCGATCCCTGGCTGGGGAACTAAAATTCTGCAAGCCACGTGGTGCAGCCAAAAAAAAATTATTACATTTGGGGAGATAATACTAACTATATATATTATGTATATGTATATATATAAATGTATTCAACATCCATAAAAATCTCAGAACTGTCTAAACCAAAGCAATGATAGCTCGTAGGACCCAGGCCACACACAAGCTTCCTCCTGATGATTTCTTTTCCTCTCTGTGCTTCGCTCGTCCTTCAGTGTCCTAACAAAGAATCTTCTTTCAATGGCCCAAGAAGGCAAGCAATGCAGAGCTTCAACATACAAGGCAAAACTCCTAGTATTAATGATGATGATGATCTCATTGGTGATAATAACTACAACAGCAGCCAATAGTTTGAGCGCTCATTATGTGCCAGACACTACATCAACCGCTTTATGTATATTACCTCATTTATTCTTCCCAACTACCCTGTGAGACAGCTACTCCTAGCCAGCCCATTTGACAGATGAGGAAAATGAGACACTGAAAGGCTGAACGACTTACCCGTGTCAGGAAATTGGTAAACAGTGGGTCCAGAAAGAAGTCCGGTTATTCTGATACCTGATCTGTGTTTTTAGCCACTACACTGTATACTACTTCCCAGTAGCCGTGGGAAGAATAATCGGAGTGGTATCAGCTAAAATGTATTGAGCATCTGCTATACACCAGGTGTTCTACCTATGAGGTACATGATATTATTCATCTATCATTGTATAGGTGAGGAAACGGAAACACAGAGAGGCTTGATAACCTACCCAGGGTGTAGGGGTGACCAACCACCCTAGAAAGTAGTAAAGGATGGAATCAAATCCAGGCAGTCACTCAGCTCTGCCACCCCCTTTTATGACATTCTGGTCTTAACCTCAACACATGGGCAGATTCAGCACCTGCCTGACCCCCGAGAGCCAACCCTGTAAAAGCAGCCACCGAGGGTGCCTGGCAGTCTCTCTCATCACCCCCTGCACGCCCACGGCTGCTCTAGCACCACCCTAGACCTTCTGGCCTGTGTGAAGAAGAGAGTGATTTTTCTCCCAGACATAAATCATGCAGCAGTAAGTACCTTGGCCAGACCTGAGTTGTACAAACGCAGCTCTGGCTTTTTCTCTTTTCATGTATTTTGCACAACAGAGAGCCACTGGGGCAGGCAAATCCCCACTGCCTGGAAGCTGCAGCAGGAGTTTTACAGGGCTCCTCGTCCAATTAAGAAAAGGGTTGAGTTTTCAGGGTCTGAAAAATCCCTTTGCCCTGAAATAGATCCATTTTATTAGTTGAAAAAAGCTTCCTAAAATGAGGCATTAAATAAAAGTGCTGATTGAATTTATCACCCTAAGTAATTAGAAAATAAGAGGGAATCTGATCATAGATTTTTAAATGATACTATCCTTCACACACAATACATTTCTTTGATTTTTTCCCCCTCATATACATTCAGATCTGTATAACCTACTTTAAAGCAAATACTTTCTTAATGTGAATGTTACAATATCTCTTGTCAGATGTAAATCTAAAATATGTTCTGACATTAGGATAGAGGCCGTGCCTAAGTCAGGATTCTAAGGGCAATGAGGAAAAGGCCAAAGTCAACAAAAGCAAATCAAAATTCAGAGATCTAGAAGGTCAACACGGAGGGAACAGCTAGGTCTCTATAGCCTGGATTTTAGGAGGTCTGATGGGGGAAAATACCAGTAATCAGATTGTCAACATGAGCCTAATACTGGGATAGAGTTCCATTGCCACAGATGTCTTTTACTTAATCATATACGCATACACACACACACACTGACCGGCCAGGAAATGGTCTCAATAGATGAGTGGAACTGGACTTGAAAGGGTCAGAAAAGTTGCAGCCGCTGGCAGTGGAAAAAACAAAAAATCAATAGCTGTAGCTGGGTTCTGATCAATGTCAAAAAGTCCTTTATTAAGGCAGTGCCGTTTTCAATTATGAATATGCATGGACTGGGCTGGTAGGCGTGAATGGCGCTTTCAACAGGGACCCAATGTCATTCTGGAGTCCCTGAGCCAGAGATGCCACACAGGAATGCTGTTTTCAACAGCACCTGCTCTAGACCCTTCCCTCTTGTCACTACATACTTCAGATGGTGGCCTTCAAAAGGCCAGACTGCATTCAGCACGTCTTATACAATGTGGAATGCCTTCTTTCTAAAGCCCCCGATTGAAGGGAAAATGTTACTTTTGTGTCCCTTCAAATAAATCTTGTATTATTTAAAGGAATGGACTTAGAAAAGTTGGCACCACACTGGTGGCCTTGGACAATCCTTTCAGGAGACCTGAGCAGCCCAGTGGGAGGTGACCTAAAACCCCGACAGTCACTCAGTTGGGAATGTTGCATTTTTGAAGGACAAGTCTATCTGTATTGTGGTGTTGCTACATCACATTTTTGTAATATCCCCTGTAGGAAATGCGTTAGAAACTCTACTGACATGAACGCTGGAGGGAGGGAGGATGGGGGCTGGGTGACTGTTTAATGGGAATATGGGGATGCGATTTCTTTTCGGGGTGATGAAAATGGTTTGGAACTGAACAGACACTGTGAATGTACTAAATACCATCAAAGTATACACTTCGAAAAGGTTATGTTATGTTAATTTTACCTGTTTTTTTTTTTAATATCACATCAAATAAACCCTTACTTGATACATGCTTTGTAACAGGTATGGTGCTCGATTCTTTTTTTTTTTTTTTTGTATAGTGATTCACCATTTTTTTTTAACGTCTTTATTGGAGTATAATTGCTTTACAATGTTGTGTTAGTTTCTACTGTATAACAAAGTGAATCAGCTATATGTATACCTATGTCCCCTCCCTCTTGTGTCTCCCCTCCCACCCTCCCTATCCCACCCCTCTAGGTGGTCACAAAGCACCGAGCTGATCTCCCTGTTGGTGCTCGATTCTTGCTGTACAGATCGTCACAGTTAATGTTTGTTAAGTCCTTACAAGATTCCAGGAAGCATTCTAAGCACTGCACATGTGTTAACTAATTTCTTCATCACAGCAGTCCTCTAAGGAAAGTACTATTGAACCCATTTTACAGATGAGGAAACTGAGGCACAGGGAGGCCAAGGAATTGCCCGAGATAGCATAATTAGTAAGTGGTACAGCCAGGATTTAGACCCCATCAGTTCAGCTCCAGAGACTGTGCCTTTCAGAATTGTGACACATGGCCTCAGTTGCAGACACTGGCCTCAAGAATGTCACGGTCAATTGATGGTGAAGGCACTGAAGGAAGGGCCAAGATCAGAGAAGTAGCCAGGAAGGGCTGGCATGTGAGTTGAATCATAAATGAGTAATAATTAAGCACATGAGTGTTTCAGAGAGAGGGGGAGCTCCTGATGCGATAAGCACTTGGGTGTAACTAAAGTATGAAGCGGAAGCTGAGGGGTGGCAGGCTTCGGAGCTGAAAAAGGAGACAGCTCATGGAGGCTTTCTACTTTATCTTGTAGGCAGAGGAGAGCTATGGATGCGTTTTAATCAGGCGTGACACAGAGCTGTGTTTGACAAATATCATTCTGGTAGCTTCCTGGTGGCTGGAATGTAAAGGAACAAGACTGCAGGTGGGGTTGGGGGAGACCTGTGAGGAAGCTGTTTGACTAATCCAGGAAATAACCAACCACGGGCCAAACTAGAGAAATGGTCACTGGCATGGAGAAGAATGGATGGAATGAATAAATATTTGGGAATTCAAATCAGCAAGACTCATAATGTCAGTTAGAGTCTCAGAAACGCAGAGCTGCCAGAAAGATCAAAAGCAAACCATTTCCCTTGATAAGTGTCACTTTTCTATTGTTCTTTAAGAAGTGTTAAACATCATCATTTCTAAGCAGAATTCAGGAATAGCTAGTCTGTTCTTCATTTTGAAAAGCTATCCCATTGAAATTCTAAATGCAAACAGTCTTCACGAAGCAGCCTTCAACAATACCAAATTTCTTTAGGGAAGAAACATCCAGATTCCGTGCATAAACAGAATTCATGCAGTCCCGGAGACTTGAAAAGAGAATGGTTTGAAATGGATCTAAGAAATTCACGATGCAGCATGTGGTTGTTTGGATTGCTTTGTCATCCTAACTGCATGTGGTTTCAAGATAGCAGGAATTAAAACACCATGCCAGGAGAGTTAGACTTCACTGGGAAATGATCTTGGCATCAGAAAGAAGATACTGAAAGCGGGAAAAATTTTTTTGATTTTATTTTTTTGGTTAGATTAACAAGTGGTGAATTGTTTATCAGTTGCCAAAAAAAAAAAGTTTCCCATCTCAGACCCCTTTTCTTTAACGAGTCTCCATCCCTTTCACATTCAAATACCCCCTCGTCCTCCCAATGTGCTTGAGTATTTGGAGGCCATGGTAAGAGGTTTATTATAGTCTCCCAGTTTCAGTGGCTCTACGGTGTCCCCAAGGAATTGAGACGTATTCAAATAAAGCAACCAGAAAGTGATAGGAGGTTAAATCTGACTAAAGGGCATCACGAGTATTATGGGGAATAGGAGCACTGTCAAGTCAACGAGAGGAGGGTCCTCGTGGAGCTGGAGGGATCACTGTGAGGTTCACTGCAGACGTGCCATATAAACCATAAGTAGGGCTTCCCTGGTGGCGCAGTGGTTGAGAATCCGCCTGCCGATGCAGGGGACACGGGCTCGTGCCCCGGTCCGGGAAGATCCCATATGCCGCGGAGCGGCTGGGCCCGTGAGCTATGGCCGCTGAGCCTGTGCGTCCAGAGCCTGTGCTCCGCAACGGGAGAGGCCACAGCAGTGAGAGGCCCGCGTACCACAAAAAAAAAAAAAAAAGCCACAAGTAGTGTGAGGAGACTGGGAAAATAAGAGAAGGAAGGGTGTACAGAGGAGAGGCAGCAGCAAGAATTCCGGAGGCAGAAGGCCAGCCAGCTGAATCGGAGAGGTGCAAGGATACAAAGGCACCTTTGGATGGGGAACGTGGGACCAGATTACAGGTGGCTTTAAACACTAGGTAAGGGACTTCCCTGGTTGTCCAGTGGCTAAGACTCCACACTCCCAATGCAGGGGGCCGGGATCGACCCCTGGTCAGGGAACTAGATCCCACATGCCGCAACTAAGGGTTCGCATGCTGCAACTAAAGGTCTCGTATGCCGCAGCTAAAAAAATGATCACACGTGCTGCAACTAAAGATCTGCAAGCAGTGATGAAGATGCCACGTGCAGCATCTAAGACCCGGCGCAGCCAAACAAACAAACAAAGAAATAAATATCAAAAACAAAAAACACTAGGTAAGCATCCCGGGTCGAGGTTTTCTGACGGGTGCAGGACCATCTCTCTCACACACTTTCTACCTTGATGTGACACCTATCTAAAAAACACTTTTCTGACAGTGGCCTTACTTGTATGGAGGGGCAATCAAAACCAGAGAAGTTGCCAAATGATTCCCAAGCTCCCTCCACCCCACAAGACAGACGTGGACTGTTCCATGGTCTTAATTTTAGATTCAGCAGAAGCTGGTTGCTACCAGCAGTCCATGGTTCCATGTGAATCTGAAAATGCTAGCTCAGTTTTGATCAATACCCCATTAGCCCAGTGGTTTCCCTAAGCAAGGACGGGAGAAGCAGGTTGTTTGAAGTCTAAGGAACGTCAGACTTCATGGTACAAATGAGAGGAGGGGGTGGGGAGCGGTCTGTCCATACGTTCAGGTGCATTGTTCATATGTTGAGACACCATGCCCAGAGAAGATTCTAGCATCTGTCATTTGTCAGTGCTTCATTCTGGGATAGAACTGATGATCTAAGTCTCTGACCTCATTCAGGCTATAGAAACCTCTGTAGTCCTGAGGCAGGCTGGCTCTGACAGGGATAGCAGAAGGGCACAGCCAAGGACAGGTCACCTCTGATCTCAGAGGAGCGCTCACTCGCCCTGCTCCCACCCCTGCTCTGCTGTGCCTATGTAGAGCTACTTTACCTCTCCACCCATCAACTGTCTACACTTGGGACATATGTCCCATCCCACCTACTTGTCTGGGTTGCAGGGCTAGTCCAGCCTTATCCTTCTTACCAACCATCTTCCTGAAATCCAAGGTTAGCTTTATGATAGACCTGAGAATCATCAGTGAGAAGTCCCGTGCCCCTCTATTAGAAGGCTACAGATAAATCCTGTCCAAGAGCAAGATTCCATGAGAAGAGAACCAAGGCGGGTTTTTCCTCCACTACACCAGAACATGTGCTTTTTTCCCCACGCCAGGTTTGAAGGGGTAACCCGAGGCATTGAATCCTACAGTTATCCAGCTAATCATGCTGTGGATTTGTGCCTATGATAAGTCAAAGCAAATCCTGTCTGCTAAAAACAGCTCCATTTAGTAAGAGTTTAATATTAGCCTATAAGAACCCATAATCCCAAGAAGTGGCCCGCCTCAAATTGGGGTGGAAAATAAATGTACGAAAAGGCTTAAAAAGTAAATGGTATTTGGTATTTCGATGCAAAAAGGGAGAGGATGCTGAGGCTTCTTCTCAGGGCAAGATGGGTCATTTAATGTGCATAGTAGGGTTCATTGTGAAGGGAGGTGATCATCATAGCTGAACCGGAACAGCCCGACAAACTGGACCTGGGAAAATAACGCCAGGAGAGAATGCGCTAGAGAAGGCTGAAGGATCCCTGAGTGAAACAGCATTTAAGAAATGAGATAGCATCCCTGGAGAAGCCTACTTATACCCCCTTCCAACTCTTAGCTTCCGGAGTTAAAGTTAAAATAGCAGTGAAAGCTCATTTGGGGAAGTATTGTGTTTGAGGGACTTTTAGGGAATCAGGGCTGCCTTAGAGCTCTATTTTCCTGCAGCTTATGACATCACTGTTTTAAAAACCTTCCCCTGTATTTACTCTCCTTTAAAATACATAGGGTCTTCCCCTCCCCCATCTCCCAAGTGATTTCATAAGAGTTGTTTGCAATATCCAAAAGATGCAGCTATATCATCAGTGAAATTGCCGGAGCTCTTTGCTTTGCTGATTCAGCAGATGTGCTTAAGATCTATAAAAATATAATGATCTTCTGTAAATAGTCAGGCTGGCAGTTCCAAAAGAAATAAAAATGAAGGTATAATCATTAATCATTTTCATATGCAGTACTTGGCAGGGGTTGGAAATGAGCTGATAAATTACCACAGGCAAACTGCTATGCTGAGAAACTAAACTAAATACCTGTTATCCTGTTATATTTGAAAGAGAATACCACATGAGATAGCCCCCAAGTGGTGCACTGCTGGGACAACTGACAATTCTTTTTATGAGGAAAATAAGGAGGCTTTTGGCTAAGAGTGTGAATTTCCTTGGTGTCTAATGCTAGGTCCAGCAAATCAAAAAGAGTTTGTCTACTTTAGCAGTTTTAACCGGCTCTATAAAAAACCTATCAAAATCTTGATTTTTAAAAAATGCTGGTAACTGTTTATGGATGATTTTTCTCTGTCCTTGGAACATGTGGCCCCAAAAGAGAGGATCAAACTAAATACGTAAGACCCCATTTTCACCAAGTGCTAATGATAAATTCTTCAGCATTTCCTCATGGTGAAAATCAACTCTAATCATCTTTCCTATTAAAGATGTATGAATGGAGAATTAAATTGCCGACGCGGGCTGCCATGGTGGCGCAGTGGTTGAGAGTCCGCCTGCCGATACAGGGGACAAGGGGTTCGTGCCCCGGTCCGGGAAGATCCCACATGCCGTGGAGCGGCTGGGCCCGTGAGCCATGGCCGCTGAGCCTGCGCGTCCGGAGCCTGTGCTCCGCAACGGGAGAGGCCACAACAGGGAGAGGCCCGCGTACCGCAAAAAAAAAAAAAAAAAAAAAAAAAAATTGCCGACGCTGATGGATGTGAATGCCTCAACAGAGGACTCAATTCCGCTTTCACATGTAAGTAGAAAAATGCCATCTTGTGCAGTTTTGTCATGAGAGTGAGAAAGAGATTGATTTTGTTTTCTATCCCCACCCAAGCCACACAGGCAGAGACCCATGAGACCGTAAGTCAGTCACCAGCAACTTTGATTCTAAAAGCACAGCTAACTGCACTTAGAAGTGTGTAGCACTGAGGCTGTGGTATCAGAGCTGTCACTGCCTGAAAACATACTCCAGGATGGCCTTCATCTTTTGGTTGTAAATCAGAGAAGGAGAGTATTTTAGTGTGCATGCGAATTACTCACCAAATTAAAAAAAAATACACACTAGAGTTTTTGGCAATATCACTAAGAAGACATCACCTAGCCAAATATCAGACTACGCTGTAGAAAACAATGTTAATTTGGATCATAA
The DNA here is from genome assembly GCF_025265405.1 of Mesoplodon densirostris. Taxonomy (NCBI): domain Eukaryota; kingdom Metazoa; phylum Chordata; class Mammalia; order Artiodactyla; family Ziphiidae; genus Mesoplodon; species Mesoplodon densirostris. The sequence continues at coordinate 34,515,331 of NC_082681.1, read as the reverse complement.
TGTGCTACATTAACTAAGCAAGAAGAATGGAAGCAAGCACAATAAAGAACAACATCTGATTTAAGGTTTATGCACAATTTAAATTAGCTCCATTTTTTTTCAGATAAACAATACTAAACCCATGAAAAGGAAATTTTAAAGAGGAGAAATGTGTAATCATTCCAGCCTTAAGAGAAGTTACCCCAACACTGATGATCCTATTAACCTCTGACCCTGTTAGGTAGCCAGTGGATGTGGTTTGCATCCTAGCCTAGCAGTTGCACACACCTTGTCTTGCTCGAGGAGATAACGCACTGAAGCTCTGAGCAGGGCCAGGAGTGGGATTCAGAGATTCTGTCACATCCTCAAGGAAAATGGTTTTCTCCACTTCATTAGGAAAAAAGTTTCCATGAAATAAAGAAGGGAGGAAAATTAGGAGAATTCTCAGGAGAAAAAAAATTAACGTAAACATTGTATGTTTTTACTCTCTCCGAATCATTGCAAGTGTCTTTTCATTGTCAAGATATCTATTGTCTTTGGATGACAAGATGAAAAAAATGGATGCCTCCTTGTTAGCAGTGCAGTATATAATTTTTAAAGCCTATATCCTGCCTAGATCACACAGAGAGACGAAGAATCCTATTCTTTTTTTTTTTTTTTGCTTTATAACAAATTTAATCAGTTATACATATACATATGTTCCCATATCCCCTATTCTTTGCTTCACTGTTTCTTCCCTGCAACATTTGAGTTAGGATTTTTGATTTAAAAACAGCATCAGGGATTTGTGTACCCCACCCCAAACCAAACCTCATAGGGATTTGTTTGTTTGTTTATTTGTTTGTTTTTTGCAGACCTTTCCAAACAGACAATCTGCATCTGGCTGCATCACCGGTAAACTTCTATAGTCAGGGCATTTGTGGCTGCATAACTATTGCCTGGATACAAGTATACTCCAGGTAACGTTAACCCTTTCATACAATTAAATCAGTCTTGTTGGTCTCCCTGACTGCTTTATCTAACAAGAGACATTAACTTGGACACTGAATGGGACCCTTTACTTCTGGGTTGTTTGAGTACTGTATATCATTCCTCCTAAAATGAGTTCTTTTGTGAGAAACAGCTCTCTCCTCAACTGCCTGTATGTTCTACACAGGTTTTTCTTTAATGAAGTCTACAAAATCAGACATACCTGTTGAGGGAGCATAAAAACATCTACATGGAAGAAAAATTAATTTAGACTCTCCCTTCATACCACATACAAAATTTAATTCAAAATGGATCAAAGATCTATATACAGGAGCCAAAACTATAAAATTCTTAGAAGAAAACATAGAAGTAAATATTCATGACCTTGGATTTCAGAACATTTCCTTAGATATGACACCAATAACACAAGCAATGAAAAAGAAAGTAGACAAATTTGATTTCTTTCACATGCATCACATGACACCATCATGAAAAGACAGCCAAGAGAATAGGAGAAAATATTGGCAAATCACATACTTGATAAGTGACTTATATTAGAATATATAAAGAACCATTACAGCTCAATAATAAAAAGATTAATATCACAACTAAAAAATGGGTAAACTATCCGAATAGAGATTTCTTCAAAGAAGACATAAAAATGGCCAATAAGGACATGAAAATATGCTCTACATCATTAGTCATTAGGAAAATGTAAATCAAAACCACTATGAGATAACAATTGACACCCACCAGAATGGCTAAACTCTAAAGTACAGACAACAGTAAGTGTTGGTGAGGATTTGGAGAAATTGGAGCCTGCATACATTGCTGATGGAAATGTAAAATGGTACAGCATCTGTAGAAAAGAATTTGGCACTCTCTCCAAAAATTAAACAGAGTTATCACATGACCGAGAAATTCCACTCTTAGGTATATACCCAAGAGAAATGAAATATGTCCACACACAAACTTGTACAGGACTATTCATAGCAGCACTATTCACAATAGCCAAAAAGTAGAAGCAACCCAAATGTCCATTACCTGATGAATGGATAAACAAAATGTACACTAGAATACTGATGAAAGTGTTCTGGAATTAGATGGTAGTGATGGTTGCATAGCTATGTGAATATACTAAAAACCATTTAATTATATACTTTAAATGGTGGGACTCTCCTGGCAGTCCAGTGGTTAAGACTTCACCTTCCAATGCAGGGGGTGAGGGTTCGATCCCTGGTCAGGGAGCTAAGATTCCACATGTCTCAGGGCCAAAAAATATAAAACATAAAACAGAAGCAGGGGCTTCCCTGGTGGTGCAGTGGTTAAGAATCCGCCTGCCAATGCAGGGGACACAGGTTTGAGCCCTGGTCCGGGAAGATCCCACATGCCGTGGAGCAGCTAGGCCTGTGCACCACAACTACAGAGCCTGCGCTGTAGAGCCCACGAGCCACAACTACTGAGCCTGTGTGCCACAACTACTGAAGCCCACCTGCCTAGAGCCCGTGCTCCACAACAAGAGAAGCCACTGCAATGGGAAGCCCGCGTACCACAACGAAGAGTAGCCCGCACTCACCGCAACTAGAGAAAGCCCACGTGCAGCAACAAAGACCCAACGCAACCAAAAATAAATTTTAAAAAAAACAAAAAAAACAAATAAAACAGAAGCAATATTGTAACAAATTCAATAAAGACTTTAAAAAAATGGTCCACACCAAAAAACCTTTTAAAAAACAAATGGATAAACGGTATAACATATGAATTATATATATCAATAAAGCCTATACACACACACATTTTTTCCATGTCAGAAACATTTGCTTCAGTGGAACTCAAGTTTCTCACATAGAAATGTTTTATGATAGGACAATAGTATTTGGGGCTTAATGCCATTACTGAATACACAGAGTCAATGAGAGCAGGAATGGACAGTAAGAGAAAGATTTGAGGGAGAAGAAAGAGATTGAAATCATTGTCTATCCTCCTTCTACCTTTTACTACCTTTCAAAGTGAGTTATTTCTCCATGATAAATATGCCCCCTCCTCAATTGTATGAGAATTATTATACTTTCCTTTCCCCTACAGACAATGCTATCTTAATGTTCTACACAAAATGAAATATAAGACGAAAGATAAACCATGCTTCAAAGATCACTGCTTCTAAATAGCATCTTCTCCTTTTCACCTGTGATCACACCATAACTTCCAGGTCTCTACCTCTCCATAATCTACACTACCTTCTCGACTGAGCCCCTCCTTTAGGACAGAGAACAAGCATCATTTACTCATGGTGCTTTCTTGGGGGCTCCCAACAGGCATCCACTACTGGAAATGAAGAGAAAATATCTCCCAGGTGGAAGTGGCAGAAGAAAGGATGCCATCTTCACTCCTTCACAATTGGGAAAGAAACACAGGATTATTTTCTCTTCACCCATTCAGATATATGTACTCTCCACCCTTCTCTACCTTCATCTTTGCCAACAGGCTGACCTTCATGGGTTACATCCAATGAGCCCCCTGGCCCTCTGGCTTCCTGTTGAGTATGGCCAATGGGAAGCTCCACAGGAGACAGGAGATTTAGCTCTCTTCCCGCCCAGCAGTGGGGTAGCAGTCTCTATGTTCCTCTATCACAGGCCACAACTCCCAACAGGTGGCCCTCTCCTACAGTTAGAGCCCTTGTTGACTTCCACAGTGATTCCCTCCCCCAAGGCCCTTGAGGACCAGAAGTGGCACTGGCTCCTTGCGGATTCTTCGCCATCCCTTATTTGTTTCCATTAACCCTGCCCACACAGCTGCAATAAGGCCTTTCATCCAATTCCCTTCAATCACCTCCCTCTTGAATGTCCCGCCTGCTTCCTGCTGGGATCCTGAAGGATCCTGGCAGGGGCTTTTCCTTCTATGGGTCGAGAACAGTCAGTGACATCAGAGTGATCTCAGTAAAAGGAGGTGGAAGAACTTTGTACACATTTCTCACAAATTTTTTCCAGCAATTGCATCGAACTTGGCTGTCACAGGTGAAACCTGTAATTTGTGTGGTGCAATGCAGGCCAGGTCAGTTAGGCCATTTAAGTAGTAGGTTCCCTGTCATTTTAAAGACCAAATAATGCCCTTTATAAAGGGCTCTGGTTAAATGCTCCTGCAGAATGAAAGCCCACCTCAATCTGAAAATGGCTGTTTAGAAAGCCAAATGCCCACTTGAGTTGTAACTAATCACTGCTCTTAGGGACCAATTACACAATTGCTAAGGCAGGCACTTTTCTGCTGTCTTTGCATAATTCCTTGTATGAACTTGGCATGCACTTTCTTCAGGCACAAAAACTAGGCTATTGTGCCACCCATCCCCAAGCCCCTGTCACTCCAGTATCTATTTTGGTGTCAAGTTTGCAACTTGGATTTTAGGAATCTATTTATTGAGTGATTTTATCAGTGTACCTTAGCAACGCTACTCCAAGCATAATAATGTCCTGTTAATTTAGATTTCCACCTGTCTTGTGCTCGTTTATAAAACCTTCCACGGAAGTTATAAGTAACCACCATTCTTAACAAGATGATTCAAACCAAGAAATTGCATGATTCCCCAGCACATTTTAGACCCTTTTCTCACCTCTAAAAATTTCAATCAGGCCTTCATTTTTCAAATTAGTTGCCCCTGCACCTAAGGCTATAAAAAGAGCAGAAACGTGAACATGAAAGTTGGTATTTCGGCCTTTTCTCCCTAAGAAGACATACTACAGAAGAGAAGGTTTTGCAGTCCTATCTGACACTTCCATTCATCTGGCTCCCAAGTAAGCCCTAGACTTACACCCTTCCTTTCAATCCCTTCTCCCTGCCCCATCTTTCTCCTTGCCCATTTCTCTTATTATATCAGAACATAACCTACTTCACTAGGCTTCCAACAAATTTGAAAGACAATGTTAGTGGGCAGGCCCTTTGAGTCTGGCACAAACATCATGTAGGACGTAGAGTTTGTCTTCAATGCCTCCAAACTTCTCATCAGTCACCCCTCCTCCATCTGCCCCAAAAGTACCCAATGTGTTTGCATGCTTAGGTATCCTCTATTGCTCACACGGAAAAGAGGTCCAATAAACCAGTAGGTGTCAGAGGTCACAAGTGTCATCTTCCAGGAGGATCATCTCATTTTAAAAAATGACCACAAGAAAAGTGCCATATTTAACTAAAAGAACTGAGAATGGTAGAATTTCAAGCATCTACAAGAGCAATATTTCTGCAGAAAGGACCTTCTAGCATTGTTTTGTTTCTGGTTTTTAGCATTCTTAGAAACATCCTTATCACAAGTGTTCTTAAATGCTTCTCTACATGCATTGTAGGATGGGTATAACTCCCATTCACTGGTGTAACACTGTTCTCAATGCAGCATGTAAGTAATGCTCTTAGAAACATCTATATTACAAGTGTTCTTTTTACTGAAATATATTTGACATATAATATAGTGTAAATTTCAGGTGTTCAATATGTTGAGTTGATACATTTATATACTTTAATAAGATTGCCATTGTGGCAATGATTAGCACCTCTATCACGCCACATAATCACTTCCTTTTAGTGACTGGAATAATGAAGATCAAGTCTCTTAAGTTTGATTATAATACAGTATTGTTGCCTATATTTACTATAATGTGCATTCTTGAAATCACATAGCATGTAGGTGGAGCTCACTTGGAGTACTGATTAGCTGGCTATCTTAGTAGCATAGAGAAACACGAGAGAGGTATAGAGGATGATTCACCTAATCATTTCTGAATACCCTTTCAATTCAATTAGTTTCAAAGACAAATAGAACAGTGATTTTTTTCCCCCATTAAAAAAGTATTTCTTTTTGGCTGCATTGGGTCTTTGTTGCTGTGCACGGGCTTTCTCTACTTGCGGCGACCGGGGGCTACTCTTCCTTGCAGTGCACGGGCTTCTCATTGCAGTGGCTTTTCTTGTTGCAGAGCACAGGCTCTAGGCGTGTGGGCTTCAGTAGTTGTGGCACGTGGGCTCAGTAGTTGTGGCTCATGGGCTCTAGAGTGCAGGCTCAGTAATTGCAGCACATGGGCTTAGTTGCTCCACAGCATGTGGGATCTTCAAGGACCCGGGCTCGAACCTGTGTCCCCTGCATTGGCAGGTGGATTCTTAACCACTGCGCCACCAGAGAAGTCCCTAAAAAGTTTTAAAATATCAGTTCTTGCGCCTCACATAATCATTCATGGAAGCCACTGTCTCAAAATTATAATTCTGTGTTCATTAATATATGAGAGTAGAAACACTATATTAAGAATATGAAATATTAATCCAAACCAAAAAAAAAATCTGTTTTCTTTGACAAAAACTACTAGTGTTGGAGAACATAGGTACCTTTACTATCAACAATTAATTATTCATGTCCAGAAACATAATAACAGAGGAAGAAAAGGCATGACAGGCCACTCATACAGAAAGCAGTAGTGTACAACCCATTCTGCTATGAGCCATAGCCGATACAAAGGTTTCCTTCTAAGAAAGCTCATCCTGCAATAATGCTTGAGTTCCTTTTCCCATAGCATGTTTTTCTTACTCTGGAGCCTCGAATCTACCCCAGACTTTTTTTTTTCTTTTTCACTTAAAAATGTGTTTATCGGGCTTCCCTGGTGGCTCAGTGATTGAGAGTTCGCCTGCCGATGCAGGGGACACGGGTTCATGCCCTGGTCCAGGAAGATCCCACATGCCGCGGAGCAGCTAGGCCCGTGAGCCATGGCCGCTGAGCTTGCACGTCTGGAGCCTGTGCTCCTCAACGGGAGAGGCCACAACAGTGAGAGGCCCACATGACGCAAAAAATAAAATGCGTTTATCATTCTTCTTTGGACAATAAAGGTTAAACAATATGCCATATCATGAAAAGGGCTACTGTTGACTCCAGGATCAAGAAAGGTTAGGTAAAATACATATTTTTTTTTGCTACCATAGTAATCTTTCTAAGCAGGCTGATGGCACAGACCCAGAATGAGAGAAATTCAAACATACCAGTCATCTCAATAAATGTAAATGATTGAAATGTTCCAGTTAAAAAGCAAAATTGTCAGACTGGGAAAACAATAAAAAAAATTTCAACTCTATGCTGTTCACAAGAAACACATGTAAAATAGAGGAATCTAAAAAGGGTGAAATAAAAAGATGGAAAAAACATAGCAGGCAAATTCTACACAAAATTAAGAGGTTATAGCTATATGAATATCAGGCAAAACTATAAAGTAAAAGAGATAAAGATGACAAATCCCTCCAGTTTCCCTTGTTGGAGAGATGCTCTTAGGGCAAATGCTACTTGCAGTTTTTTCTCCTTACCTTTCTAGGCTGAGACTCTTACTTTCTTGGCCTAAGAAACATTTATTTCTTGCTAAGTCACTGATGAATTTAAGGGGATTTTTAGAATATATTTTGTGCAGGATTTACTTGTTTTTAACAGGAGAGTTGATCTAAATGCCTAACCTACCATAATACTCTGAACAGAAGTCTGTGTATTAAGTTTTTCATACAGTTAAATTTATTTAATTTGAAAGACTGTTTAGTCTGAAGTCATGTCTTTAATGCTTTTTCTTACTTCATGTTATAATATCTTTTCTGTAAAGTTGTTCCTTTCAAAGCTGGCAATCCACGCTGATTCCCCTCCACCCTCATTTTTTTTTTTTTTTTCGGTACGTGGGCCTCTCACTGCTGTGGCTTCTCCCGTTGCGGAGCACAGGCTCCAGACGCGCAGGCTCAGCAGCCATGGCTCACGGGCCCAGCCGCTCCGCGGCATGTGGGATCCTCCCGGACCGGGGCACGAACCCGTGTCCCCTGCATCGGCAGGCGGACTCTCAACCACTGCGCCACCAGGGAAGCCCCACCCACATTTTTTAAATAAAATTTCACAGGTCTGCAAACCACTGCCTTAAAAGGTGACCAGTTCTGGAGAACTGGGTTTGAGCGGCAGGATACTTTTGAAGGTAGGAATGGAAAGTAGCAACGTGCGGCTGTTACAGACAGCTGAGTCGATCTCCCACTAGCACTGAGGAAACTTTCTTCCCCCAACCCTGAAGCCGTCATGGGATAATTAAATACACATGTTTCTGATACGTTAACTCACTGCTCATCAAGCCGGCTCTGCCAAAAGGTGGGACAGCCAAGCAAATTCTATCTTTTGTTTATTTGAAAATGAAAGTTAGAGTACTTTCCTGAACTGAGAAGTCAGGTTTTATAAATATTAAGCAAGCGATAAACCTCAAGTTCTCTCATTTGAAGGCAAGTAGATTAGATTTTATTTATTGATGTTCTCTGTAGGCCTGTGTTATTCTTTATTAATGAAATGAAGCAAACAAACAACAAGATGACCCAAAATGGGCTTTTCCCATTATGCTAAATACATTTCCGATCCCAAGTGATGTATTACCAGAAACTTTTCTGTTGATGAACTCTTTAGCTCAGTCAAAAAAGAAGAGAACATAACAGATGATTATGGATGAGTTTGAATTAATGTCAAGTGTGATGGGATTTTCCACAGTAAACAGACTGATGAAAACTTGATGGGTTTGAGTCAAAAATCTGAGGGAACAAAATAACTTTTATGGTAGCACAATTAAAAACAAAGCATTTACTGGGGACCGACTATGGATGAATTCCAGGAAGAAATCTTTGAACCAAATATTTAAGAGGAAGATGTTTATTTGTGGCACACTTACAGCAATTAGTTCAGATGGTGTAGTCTGGCTAATAACCTGCACACATTGCTTTTTTGCTTTGATTTGAATATTTTTGAGCTAAAAATAGTAACTGGAGTTTCTCTCTCTCTGTGTGTGTGTGTGTGTGTGTGTGTTTCCTGTCTTTATTTTATATTTTCCTCTTTTAAAAAGTTCTTCCAATGGAACTATTACCAGGGTGGTAAAAAAAAAATTTCTTTCTTCGACTTTTACTGATTCTTGAGTCACCAAGCAGCCCATTTGATGACATCTCATATTGTTCAACTGTTATCGTCCAAAGAAGAATGATAAAGTCTTTTTAACTTAAAAAAATGGGCTAGGGCTTCCCTGGTGGCGCAGTGGTTGGGAGTCCGCCTGCCGATGCAGGGGACACGGGTTCGTGCCCCGGTCTGGGAGGATCCCACGTGCCGTGGAGCGGCTGGGCCCGTGAGCCATGGCTGTTGAGCCTGCGCGTCCGGAGCCTGCGCTCCACAACGGGAGAGGCCACAGCAGTGAGAGGCCCGCATACTGCAAAAAAAAAACAAAAAAAACAAACAAACAAAAATAAATGGGCTAGACTCTAGACTCTAGCCACCAGAATAAAAAAATAAATAAAAAGCACTAAGGGAAAGTCAAGCAGGGATTATTCCAGGGATGAACTTTCATAGAAGGAAACCTTTATGCCAGCTACGGCTGACAGCTTGATTAATTTTTTCCTCAAACTAGTAGTGGCTTTAGTGACATCCAAATCAAAAATCAACATTTTGCTCTTTGTGAAACTTGACAAACTGATTCTAAAATGTATAAGGAAGTGCAAAAGAGCAAAAAATAGCCAAGACACACTTGATGAAAAAGAACAAGCTGAGGAAATTTCCCTTCCACATATCAAGACCTCTCATGAAGCTATAGTAATTAAGATCTGGGTAAACAGAGTGCAGTGGTAGGCAGATAGATCAACGGAGCACAATTACAAGCCCAGAAACAGACCTGTGCACACATGGGCCCCTGACATATGAAAGTGCTGTTATTGCAGATCAGTGAGAGAGTGGGTGGGCCTTTTAAAACTGGTGCTAGAACAAAGGGTTATTATCCATTTGGAGAAAAATAACCTGAATCTTTACTCAAACCATACACAAAGAAATAAGCTCCTTGTGGATTAAATACTTAAATGTAAAGGCAAAAATAGATGGCCAAAAAGCACATGGAAAGATGCTCAACATCACTAATCATTAGAGAAATTCAAATCAAAACTACAATGCGATATCACCTCACATTGGTCAGAATGGCCATCATCAAAAAATCTACAAACAACAAATGCTGGAGAAGGTGTGGAGAAAAGGGAACCCTCTTGCACTGTTGGTGGGAATGTAAATTGGTACAGCCACTATGGAGAACAGTATGGAGGTTCCTTAAAAAACTAAAAATAGAACTACCATATGACCCAGCAATCCCACTACTGGGCATATACCCTGAGAAAACCATAATTCAAAAAGAGTCATGTACCACGATGTTCATTGCAGCACTATTTACAATAGCCAGGACATGGAAGCAACCTAAGTGTCCATCGAGAGAGAAATGGATAAAGAAGATGTGGTACATATATATAATGGAATATTACTCAGCCATAAAAAGAAACGAAACTGGGTCATTTGTAGAGATGTGGATGGACTTCGACACTGTCATACAGAGTGAAGTAAGTCAGAAAGAGAAAAACAAATATCGTATATTAATGCATATGTGGAATCTAGGAAAATGGTATAGATGATCTTATGTGCAAAGCAGAAATAGAGACACGGGGTAGAGGGCAAACGTATGGATACCAAGGGGGGAAAGGGGAGGGTGGGATGAGTTGGGAGATTGGGACTGACAATATATACACTATTGATACTATGTATAAAATAGATAACTAGTAAGAACCTAACTCTATAGCACAGAGAACTCTATTCAATGCACTGTGGTGACCTAAATGGGAAGGAAATCCAGAAAAGAGGGGACATATGTATATGTATAGCTGATTCACCTTGCTATACAGTAGAAACTAACACAACACTGTAAAGCACCTATACTCCAATAAAAATTAATGTTTAAAAAAAGGCAAAAATCATCGAATAATTATGAGGCAACAGAAGAGATGATTTTTATGACATTCGAGTAAGGAAGGGCTTCTTAAACTGTCATGTACAAGTCACATAGAAGACTGATTAATTTGACAACATTAAAATTGAGAATTTCCATTCATCAAAAGACCATAAAGCAAATGTAAAAAGAAGCCACAATGTGAAAGAGGATACTTATGACACATATAACAGTATGTGTGTATATATGCATGTATATATGTTTATACATATTCTTAAAAATAAATATGAAACAAACCACCCACCCTACAGAAAAAAAAGGGCAAAAGTCTTGAATAGACTTCTAGAAAAAAAGGGGAAAACTTAATGAAAACCTCATTAGTAATCAGGATAATGTGAAATAAAACCCTAATCATATACTCACAAATAGTCACCAAATTGGCAAAAAAAATTCAAGTCTAACAAAAATACCAACTGCTATTGAGTATGTGATGCTTTGGAGTTTCTTAGATACCTTAGGAAACTAGATACGTTAAGAAAACAGATTGGCATTACTAAGTTGACATGCACCTATTCTTTAATGCAGCAATTCTGCTCCTAGGTAAATACCCTCACACATATGTGGAAGAGACAAGAAAAATCACGTTTACAATGGTATTTGCTTGTAATGTAGAAACAGCTGGAAAAAAATCCAGTATCTATAAATAATAGATTGGTGTATTCCTATACAGCAATAGAAAAACAACAACATGCATTAGCAAGGATAAAACCAATGTAGCGTTGAGTCAAAGACTTTGTGACACAAGTCACAAAGAAGACATACAGATGGCCAACAGGCACATGAAAAGATGCTCCACATCGCTAGAGAAATTCAAATCAAAACTACAATGAGGTGTCACCTCACACCTGTCAGAATGGCCATCATCAAAAAGTCTAAAAATAACAAAAGCTGGAGAGGGTGTGGAAAAAAGGGAACCATCCTATACTGTTGGTGGGATTGTAAGTTGGTGCAGCCACTATGGAAAACCATATCGAGGATCCCTAAAAAACTAGAGCTACCATATGATCCAGCAATCCCACTCCTGGGCATATATCTGGAAAAGATGAAAAGTCTAATTCAAAAAGATATATGCACCCCAATGTTCACAGCAGCACTATTTATAATAACCAAGACATGGAAGCAACTTAAGTACCCATTGACAGATGAATGGTTAAAGATGTGGTATATATGTACAGTGGAACATTACTCAGCCATAAAAAATGAAATAATGCCATTTGCAGCAACATGGATGGACCTAGATATTATACTACAGGAAGTAATTCAGACAGACAAAGACAAATATTGTATGACATCACTTAAATGTGGAATCTAAAAAATAGTACAAATGAACTTATTTATAAAACAGAAACAGAATTACTGACATAGAAAACTTATGGTTATCGAAGGGAAAAGAGGAAGGGAGGGAGGGATAAATTAGGAGGTTGGGATTAACAGATACACACTACTACATATAAAGTAAACAACAAGGATTTACTGTATGCCACAGGGAACTGTATTCAAGATCTTTGTAATAACCTGTAACAGAAAAGAATCTAAAGAGTATATATGTATAACTGAATCACTTTGCTGTACCCCTGAAACTAACACAATACTGTAAATCAACTATAGTTCAATAAAAAAGATGCAAGTCAAAGAAGAATATATGGAGTATGATTCCATTCATACAAAGCTTTAAAAAACAGCCAAACTAAACAATGTACTTATTTAGGAAAACATACCCCATTGCTATAACGATAAAGGAAAGCAAGGAATGATTATCACAAGTCAGTATAGTGGTTTCCTCTGGAACAGAGGGTAGATATGAAGGTATTGTTGGGGAGTCTTAAGGCCCGGCAACATTCTACTTCTTTATCTAGGGTAACATTTTAATTTTATTATTATTATTATTTTGGCTGTGCCGTGCAGCTTGCGGGATCCTATTTCCCCAACCAGGGATCGAACCCAGGCCGCGGCAGTGAAAGCATGGAGTGCCAGCCACTGGACCACCAGGGAAGTCCAAATATTTTTATATTAAGCTATACTTATGTTTTATTAAATACACATGTAATATTTCAAAGTCAAAACATAATGAATATACTTGGACTATATTATATCTAGGTGGCTGAATCTCACTCTCCCCACTCAAAAAGAAAAAGAAGTCACCAGGTGTTAGTTTCATTTTTCAATATTTGTAGAGATTGGTGAAGATGTGATCACAGATAGCATCAGTCAGACTTTTGGGAATTACTGTTTTGTAATTCCTGTCCTTAGACATCTTAATGTCAGCCTGTGCACAGGAAAAGGATCAGGCTGAATGTTTCACAAACTGACTCTTCCAGGGCGGGACTCAGACAACTTCATTATGAGCAAGTCCACCTTCATTTGGAGGAACAAGGGTGACACTAATGCCTGACAGTGGCACTATCTCCTCCCAAGCCCCTAATCTTATCTGGGAAACCCTGAGTTATCTCTGTAAAAAGAAACTCCAAAAGCACTGCCAGCACAACTCCCTAGCTGAGCCCTTTACTTCACTTCTCCTCACTTCTTTTGTTTCCCTGGTAACAACCTACCTTGACTTCCCGACTACTGGGCTGCCTGCTCATCATCTGTCTGTTCTAGTTTATGATACAAACCATTTCCAGGTGGGCTGCTATTTCCAGAAAGGAATTTGGACTTAATTTCTGCCCATGTTCCTGCCTTGGCCACTAATCCAGCTCCTTCCTTTCACTTTCTTGACCATTTTGATCCATACCTGCTAGCATCTGCTGGCATTTGCCGTGCTTCTTTCCAGAATCATGCCAACCCAATTCCCTAGGCCTAAGTCCGTGACTTCTGCCATTGCATCCATCTCATATCCATCTTCAGCTGGAAGTATCCCTTTCTCCCTGGCTCTGGTGTAGGCAGCAACTATAAGAACTCCCCACACCACCACCAATTTGACACCTCTGAAGATTGCCTTGCTTACCACACCTTTAAATGACCTTTATGAGTCCAATTTCTCAGGAGTTCAAAATGCCCCTTTGTCCAGGAGCACAAGATATATCTATGCCATGCTGTCCCGACCAGCGCTGTAGAGTCGAAGTGGGGATGGCTAAGGCCGAGAGACCAGAGAGACCCACAGGGCACATACTTCGGAAAAGTCCTCACGAGTGGACCTTGTCATCAGGGTATCAAGCTGTGGGCCAAGTGGATGCCTTGGCAGCAGGGGACACAACACAACATTATGGTGAGTAGCAGCCACCAAGATATCAGGACTGGGCAGGTTCAACTTGGGAAGCAGAGTACCTAAGAAGTTCAAGACACCTCTTCCACTCTCTTCTGACTTGTTCTGCCTGGTTAACTTCTATCCTCATCTTTCAAACCTCAGATTAACCGTCATCTGCCTCTATAAAGTCCCTACCCCTCTGGACTAGCTGACCCTACTATGTGCTCCAATACATAACATCCTCTGCTCCCTCCCTCATATAACATGGGATTATAATATTATAGTATTACAATTACATGTTTACGTTTTCTGTGGCCCTTGTTAGAGAGATAAGCTCCCATCAGGAGCAGGCAGCATCTGGCACAGTATCTGACCCATGGGAAATACAATAATTAGAAAAATAATAATAAACCTTTTTGAATGAATGAATGAATGAATCCGTTAGAAGGTTGGAATGGGGAGTTGGGAGGGAAGGCAAGGAATCACAATCCTAGAAAAACTGAGGAAACATGACAGGAGCCCACAGAGACTGGAGTGTGAGGAAGGCGTCTAGTCACAAGTGGCGTCTCTGGCACAAAGTCAGGCAATGGTTAGCAACCAGGTTGGTGATGCCAAGTCTCCAAGCTGCTGATCTAAGTCTCCTCAAATGCATTAAAAAAAAATGTTAGTCCCAAATTCTAGGGTAGGGCTGAATCTTTAGAAGGTGGCTGGATGCTCAGCCATAGGAACAGGGGTCCAAAGTGGTCCCTAGTAGATCTTAGCAGATATTAAAACTCTTTCCAGGGTTACTGGTGCAAACCAAAGACCCCAGGCTACTCAGAAAAATAAGCTCACTTCACACTACACAGTTACAGATGCTTCAGATCCTTTTTTAAAGCATGAGAATAAATTATGAAGTAATTAACTGACCACATCTTCACTCTACTTCTGGCTTTCTCCTGACTTCCAGGGAGACAGAGGTGACACCGATCTCTCTCCCCTCAAGGTAAGGCAGCCTCTCCTACTGTGCACCCTCCCAAGGCAGTTTGAGAGAATCCTCATGAAATCCTTATGGTGTCTACCCCCAGCCTCAGAAATTAAGGGCACCTAGAAATAACTGCAGTTTTTCTTTAAGCGCTCCCAGAGTAGACTAGGTTGAGAATAATATTGGTACATATTTACTGTATATTAGGAACCTATAATCTTTTCCTGATGAGAAACTGCTGTTATCTTTGATCTTAGGGAAGCACCGTCCTCCCACTAGGAATCCAGAAAATGGGCACAACGGGGAACAATCTAGGAAACATAGAGAAGTAGGAGAGCAAACAAGGCTCCAACGTCAACTGGTAGGTAGACCAACTGCTTGGAGTTTTCTGCTCAATAGTTGTAAACGTATGAATAAACATTAAAGTTGATTTAAAATAAGTACCTTCCTAAAGTCATAGACTATCTCTGGAAGGAGACACAAAATTACTGCTAACAGCTGTTGCTTCTCAGGACAGGATCAAGGAAGCTGGGGGGTGGGAGTTCAAAGGAGAATCAATTTTCATTGCATACCTGTTTGTACCATTTGAAATCTGTGTTGTAGGTAATACTTTCTAACTTAAGCAAAATTTTATTTTAAATAAAACAAGCATCCTCCCCGTGGCTTGGCTCCACTGTGCAGTCAAGCTTATCCTTCCCTGGGCAACTCCCATGGCACGCCAGTGCAAAGAGACTCCCTGGCACTTTGCATGTGGGTGGATATTTCAAAGAAAGCCCTACTGCCAAGTCCAGATCCCTATGTGATTGTGACAGACGCAGTACAGGCTACAGTGAAGCTGGAGAGGATGGCAAAACAGCTGCTTTCAGGCAAAGTGGATAGGGCTGAGACTTGATCCTTTCAACTGGCTGATGTCAATGTCAATGCTCTGCCAGTGTGTTCATCTTAACCTGATTTAGTGCACTGGAAAGAACATTTACCAGACTTGCCTAAATTAGTGAAAATGTCAGAGTTATGTGGAATACTTGCTGAAAAGGATAGTGCAAATGTCCCAGTGATCAACTACAAGACTCTACGGTTAAGGAGGGCAGGGGCCACACCAGTCGTATTCACCACGTCCCCAGTCCCTAGCACAGTGCCTGATGGTCCGAAGGTATTCAATGAGTAACTGTTGAAAGAATCAAGGATATATATGACAGGTAGAAAAGTATGCCCCCTCCCATTTGTCAGAGAAGTTAATTGACTTGCCTAAAATCACACAGCTTAATTTTGGCAGATCTCAGACTAGAACAAGGTCTCCCGACTCCTCATCCATTGATCTTTCCATTATACAAAGCTATGGATAGACCAGCAGCAAGACAGAAGAATAAGGGCTCAAACTGTTCTCTCAAAAACAGTTTATCAGCGATTTCATAAGGTTTAGCATAGAAAATGGATTTTGAGATACAACTGAGAAGAAGATTCAAACATACAACTTCATTTAAATGTTTGTATAAAATATTGGACAAGTTACTATAAAGGAAGGTCTCTTCTAAATATACTGTTGAGCAAAAGTATTTCCAGCTAACAGCCATCCTAACAGATGTGAAGTGATATCTCATTGTGGTTTTGATTTGCATTTCCTAATTAGTGATGTTGAGCACTTTTTCATATACATGTTGACCATTTGTATATATCTTCTTTGGAAAAATATCTATTCACGTCCTTTGACCAGTCTGTCATTGGGTTGTTTGCTTTTCTGCTTTTGAGTTGTACAAGTTTCTTATATTGTTTGGTTATTAACCCCTTGTCAGATATACGGGTTGCAAATATTTTCTCTCAATACATTATAGGTTGTCTTTTCATTTTGTTGATGGTTTCTCTTGCTGTGCAGAAGCTTTTTTGTTTGATATAGTCCCACTTGTTTACTTTTGCTTCTGTTGCTTTCCTTTTTGTGTCATATCCAAAAAACCATTGCCAAGGCCAGTGTCAAGGAGGGTTTCCCCAATGTTTTCTTCTAGGAGGTTTATGGCTTCAGGTCTTACATTCAAGTCTTTAAGCCATTTTCAGTGGGTTTTTGCATATGGTGTGAGATAAACATCCACTTTCACTATTTTGCATGTGGATATCCAGTTTTCCCAACATCATTCATTGAAGAGACTAACGGTTCCCCATTGTGTACTGTTGGTGCCCTTGTAGAAAATTAGTTGACCGTATATGTGTGGGTTTATTTCTGGGCTTTCAATTCTGTTCCATTGGCCCATGTGTCCATTTTTATGCTAGTGCCATATGGTTTTATTATAGATTTGTAACAGAGTTTGAGATCAGGAAGTGATCCGGCTTTGTTCTTCTTAAGATTTCTCTGGCTATTTGGAATCTTTTGTGATTCCACACAAATTTTATTTCTTTCTATTAATTTATTTTAATTTAATTTATTTATTTATTTATTTTTGGCTGCGTTGGGTCTTCGCTGCTGTGCAACACTGGGTCTTCATTTCTCTAGTTGCAGCGAGCTGGGGCTACTCTCAGTTGTGATGCACGGGCTTCTCATTGCAGTGGCTTTTCTTGTTGTGGAGCATGGGCTCTAGGCACACGGGCTTCAGTAGTTGTGGCACACGGGCTCAGTAGTTGTAGCTCGTGGGCTCTAGAGTGCAGGCTCGGTAGTTGTGGTGCACAGGCTTACTTGCTCTGTGGCATGTGGGATCTTCCAGGACCAGGGCTTGAACCCATGTCCCCTGCATTGGCAGGTGGATTCTTAACCACTGCGCCACCAGGGAAGTCCTTCTACACAAATTTAAGAATTACTGTTTCTATTTCTTTAAAATGCCATGATTGTAGAGAAAAGGGAATCCTTGTACATGGTTGATGGGAATTTAACTTGGTACAACTATTATGGAAAACAGCAAGGAGGTTTCTCAAAAACTTAAAATTAGAATTACCATATGATCCAACAATCCCTCCTCTGGGAATATACCCAAAGAAAATCAAATCAGTACCTTGAAGAGGTATCTGCACTCCCATGTTCACTGCAGCATTATTCACAATAGCTAAGATATGAAAACAACCTAAATATCCGTTAATGGATGAGTGGATAAAGAAATTATGAGTTGGATAGATGGTATTCAGCCTTTAAAAAGGAGATCCTGTCATTTGCAACAATATGGATAAACCTGTAGGACATTATGCTAAGTGAAATAAGCCAGACACAAATTAAAAAACTGCATGATCTCACTTATATGTAGAATCTGGAAAAAGTTGAATATATAGAAGCAGAGAGTAGAAGTGTGGTTATCAGAGGTGGGGAGGTGGGGGAAATGGGGAGATGTTGATCAAAGGGTACAAAGTTACAGTTATGTAGGATGAATAAATCTAGAAATCTAACATACAGCACAGTGACTATAGTTAATAATACTGTACTGAATACTAGAAATTTGCTAAGAGCATCACCACAAAAAACAAGTGGTAACTATGTGAAAGGATATGTTAATTAGCTTGACTGTAGTAATCATTTCACTATGTAAATGCATATCATGTTATATGCCTTAACATGTATAGCAATCCTCACTATTGTATAGCAATCCTCACTATTGTAATAATATAAAATTGTTATAATAATATGAAATTGTCTTAAAAATCTTTTGCTATAAAAAAAGTACTTTCAGCTAACATAAAAAGGAACTATTAACTTATTGTAAACCAACATGAAACAGAAAATATGTCTTTGGGAATATTGCTTTATATTAGAAGCTACAAACAAACAAATGACTGAAAGAGAAGCTCAGTTCCTTAGACTTTCAAACTTAGCACCCAGAAACCAGGCCTTGGATCAAGGAAGAGCCATCCACAAAATTGCACCCTCCTTCTAGTAACAGTACCCAAACCCTACTCCCTCCCTCCCCCTCCCTCTCCCCCTCTCCCCTCAACCAGAGCCAGAATACTCCTAATACTGGATACCCTCTCTCTATCCTTTCCAAATTAAAGCCTATTATCACCTGGCTAATAAATTATACATCCTTTCTCATGCTAAATTCATGCTATAATTTAAAAATGCACAATTAACTTGGTGGTGGGAAACCTTTCACCACGTATACATGTATCAAAATCATGTTGTACACTTTAAATATATTACAATTGTATATGTCAATTATACCTCAATGAAGCTGAACAAACTAGAATTTAAAAATTTTTTTAAATTTAGAAATGAAATGAGGAAACACAAAAAGAGCTCATCAACAATTTCAGGCTTTCAGTTAATTCACCAGTTATCAAATCACCCAAAGCCAATTCTCTAAAATTCATTTCACCAAATAAGCAATTCAGCAAAGCCTGTTAGTTCCAGTTGGAACTCAGAGCTACCCCTCTGTCTGTCTGGTCTCCTGGCTGCCCCACAGAGCAGGTGCAAGTGTATGTACGTGTGTATGTGTGCACGCGCGTGTGTGTGTGTGTGTGTACGTTAGGGGGGCTGCTAAGGTCACCATTAGCACGTCTTGCTGTGCCTCCCCGGGCAGAACAGGACACGTCAACCTCTGCCATAGGACACAGCCTCTCCTGCCAACCCTCCCCCATCACCCAATTCCAGCCGCAGCATCTCAGCAGACCTGAAATTTTAGGGGGGAAAAAAGCCTCTGAAAGAAAGCCTCCAAATGTAGTAAGTCCATCCTGTGTAGATATTCTTAGTGGTCACCAATTCCTGTTCTCCTTCCCGTAAAAGCGACCTAGCCATTCTGCAGTTAAGTAGGAACATGGGATGAGTTCTGGCTAATGAAATGTGCAGGAAAATTACATGTATCACTTCCAGCCTGAAACACTCAGAAGTCCTTAGTGATTCTCCAGTCTCTTCTCTTTCCCTGGCATGTGTTCCATCAGCCTGAGTACCTCCTCCATCAGCTTGGGTCCCTGAGTATCTGAGCTTTCTCACAAACCCCAGCCTGCAGTCGTACCAACCATACATGGGAAATAAACCTTTGTTATTTTAGGTCACTGAGGTTTTGAGGTTAATCAGTTACCGCAATATAGCCTAGCCTCTTTTTTTTTTTTCTTTTGCGGTACGTGGGCCTCTCAGCGTTGTGGCCTCTCCCCTTGCGGAGCACAGGCTCCGGACGCGCAGGCTCAGCGGCCATGGCTCACGGGCCCAGCCGCTCCGCGGCATGTGGGATCCTCCCGGACCGGGGCACAAACCCGTGTCCCCTGCATCGGCAGGCGGACTCTCAACCACTGCGCCACCAGGGAAGCCCTAGCCTAGCCTCTTTTGACTAACAAAAAAATTAAATACTTAATTGAAGCACATCTTTAGTGAATCTATAATTAAACAATTTCAGAGGAAGGAAGAATGTGCTACTATCTCAAAGGGGCAGAATCTCCCCATTGCTCCCTCCCACACCTCTCCCCCACCCTGTACTGGCTGCAGGGAAGCATAATAAAACTTCAAAAAACAGCCAATTGGCGACTTGGCCAATTAATCATTGAGCAAAATAGTTTTTGGTGAATTGATGCTCAGTGACTTGACTTTCAGTTACTTGGTTGGCTTTGGGAATAGGAGGCCCTGGCTGCAGGCTGGTGAAAGGCATTCCTGTTTATGGGTAGAATCCTCAAAGCAAACAACAAAAGAAGCCCCTGTTCCATCCATCAGTCCGAATTTCTTCTTTCCTGAACATATCATCTTGCCCTTGTCCAGTAAGTCTGGTAACTTCTCAAGAGGTCCAGGAAGATCCTTTGTACAGAGTTTCTGAAAAAGACCAGCCCAACTTCGGGAAGTCTGTTTGCCAGTAAGTTGAAGCCGAGTTCAGAAGCCGGCACTCTTCCTCCTCTGTCCTCTCCCAACAAGTTTAGACTAATCTCCAATCTGTCTCTGGACAAATAAATGACTTCTGGCATAGTATGGCTCAGAATGACTCACTGGGGTTAGCACTTAGAACCTAGTGAAATGTCGAGTAAAAAGATTTTACAACACTCTACTGCCCAGTAGAACGACCGTTGTTTAGTATTTTCCTTTTCTGATCCCTACTTTCCTCTTCTATCTTTAAAAATGAAGCATCTTCGAGTCATCCAGAAGCAATATTTGATGGCTCTATCACATACTGTTTTTCTTAGTAGCACCTGAATAAATTTTCCTTCAGAAAGTACGCACTCTCCCCCCGCAATCCCACACCCACACACATTATTTTGTAACTGTTCCAGTGAGATCGTTATGGATATATAGCTGATCTGGATGACATATGGTACCTTAATCTGGAATCTCTGAGATACCACATTCCAGGAGGCCTTGAGTCCATGAAATCTGGTGTTGAGGGTTCTCAGATGGGTCCTAACCCCACACTGCTTATTTTAGGAAAAACATTACTGGTTCGTATCAACAACCCTCCAGTCAGCCCAATTCTCTCACAATGGCCCAAGGAACCAGTTTATGGATTTATGATAACTGTCCTCACAGGCTTCTACCCATATAAGATTATCAGTATTATCCATTCATTCATTCAGCAGGTACTTAGTAAGTGGCTAATATGTACTAGACAGCAGTGGTGAGGATGCAAGACAAAATAAGGCACATTTATGACTAAATAACCCAGGAATTTTATGACTCCCTCCTTTTTTATGACTCCCTCATTGACTTGCACAGTTAGGCCCACTTTGCAGAAATGATTTACATATACTATTTCTTGACAGCAAGTAACACAGTCTGTAAGGATACTTTCCATGGTACACAGAGTCCTTTGGTTTGCCTGTCCTAAAAGAACTAGCCCTAAATGGTTCCCCCTTGATAAAGTGGACATATCCTGTGCTCACCATCTACACAGCCACCTTTGGTCCTGGGATATGGGTAGTCTCCTCTTACTGAAGGCTGGGGACTAGGGAGCTAATATAAAAGGTAGAAGAACCTCAAAGCCTGGACAATAAGGGAAGACGTGCCTGAAGAATGGGGAGAATGAGTCAGTGAAGGCAAATACTTACTCTGGTCTGTAAGACCTTGTGTGTGATCTGGTCCCAGCCAACCTCTCTACCTAATATTACCCCATTCTCCTTTCCACTCATGACAAAACAGTTACACTCCTTTATCCTCAGAGCCTTTACCCATGCCTTTCTTCTACAGGAACATGTTTCACCCCTATTCAACTGGCTAGCTCCCATTTATCACACAGGCCCTACAGAAACCTTCCATAACTCAGTCACGCCCTCCCATCCCACATTTGGTCCCTGTGTCCTATATTCTCATAAAAACTATACATTTCTTTTCAGCACCTGCCACATCTTTGTATCCTCCCTCAGTGCCAAATAAAGTGCCTGGCAAACTGTAAGCACTCAAATATTTGCTGAATGAGTCAGTGTGTGTGTGTATGTCTGTGTGTGTGTATGTGGGAAGAAGAGAGCCAAATAAAGTGCCTGGCAAACTGTAAGCACTCAAATATTTGTTGAATGAGTCAGTGTGTGTGTGTGTGTGTGTGTGTGTGAGTGTGAGAGAGAGAGAGAGAGAGAGAGAGAGAGAGAGAGAGAGAGCGAGAGCGCTATGGACCTTTGGTCCAGAAAGTGTTTGTAGTCAATAGTCCTCATACCTGAAATACAGGCCCCATGATACCATGAAGAGAATGGAATCCAGAAAAAGCAGTATGGCAAGTGTTATGTCTGCCTGGCGGGCTACAGCTCAGTGTGAGTTTTTGAACCTCCGGAGTTCCTGTCAGGCTTTGTTCAAGTTTCCCTAGCTACATCCAGCAGCGCCTCCCAGCGTGTTTGACCAGAACTGGTTTTGCCTCAGTGAGGGACTATCTGCTGTTTCTCCCATCCCTGTTCCCTAGTAGGACATAGAGAACAATAGCTCTCTTCCTTTGACAAATAAGAAAACTTGGTCAGGAGGCAGAAAGTATAGTGGTGGGAGTGGAAATTGTTTACTCTTGGGAGTCTAATTGAATTTCAGAGAAATAATTTGCATAATGTTAAGTGATTTGCATATAGATGGGACTAAGAAATTCCAGGAGATCCTTCTTTATTTCTCCTCCCTCCCATCTCTACCGCTTCCAGCCCAAGGTCACACAGTCAAGCTGAGGCCAGTCACAGAGACCCTCCCAGGTAGCCCTCACCTCCAGCTGCTGGGAAGAAAAGATACCAAGAGGTTTAACAATGCCCCTTTTTGTCATGTTAATGATATGTAATTGTAACTCAAAGACTCACTACTTCTAAGAGTCAGATTATAAAATACTGTCAGCATTTGCTCACCTCCACAAGTGCTATTAGTGGTATTTTTGACTGGACTGCCACCAAACAAGAGTGAAATCATTTGTAAAGCTATTCTGAAAGATTCTGCAGGCTATATGATGGCAGCACCTCTTCCAGTTAATCTTTTGGTTACAGCAAGACTTTGGTTGCTACAGTGAAATATGTTTTCTATTACAGACCTCAGCACAGGTCTGCAGTTGCCACCCCGACCCTGGGATACCATCAAGTTCCTCTGACAGGCTCCAAAACTCTTATCAGGAGCATAAGAGGATTAGTTACCATATCCTGAAAAAAGGAAGTTCTAGAATCGCCAGGAAGTTCCCAACACTAGAAATAGGAAGCAGAGGATCCAGGTCGCAGGGAACAAGCACAGGGTTGCCCAGGAAATGAGCACAAAGGAAAACCAGACAGATGGGGAAAAGGCCCTTGATGAGCTTCAATGTCCTGCCAGATGGGGCCAATTCCAGGACCTTAATGGTTAGGTGAAGGCTAAACCTTCTTGTGGGCTAAAATATGTCTACAGCTAGATCAAGAGTCAGACCAGGGAGACCAAAGTAGGGACTTAAATCTTCTGGAGAGACAGAGTGGGATATAGAGGAAGGAACCTGGGTCTCCAGCCAACTATATTCAAAACCCCGCAGAATCAGTTTTTAAAAAATCAAGTTGATAGTACCACTCGCCAGTAATAAAGATATCTGGGTAACATTGTCTCAAATAGTCCTAAGGGACCATTAGATCCCTAATCAGTTATTATTCAAAACTTTGACATCTAAAAGGGCAAGAAAAAAATAAAAGGGTCATCTACTAGAATGGCCAGAATCCAGAACACTAATAACAGAAAATGCTGACAAGGATGTGGAGCAACAGGAAGTCTCATTCATTGCTGGTGGGAACGCAAAATGGTACAGCCACTTTGCAAGATGGTTTGGCAGTTACTTACCAAACTAAACATACTCCTACTGTATGATCCAGCAATCATGTTCCTTGGTATTTACCCAAAGGAGTTGATAACATGTCCATACAGAAACCTGCACATGGATGTTTGTAGCAGCATTATTCATAACTGCCTAAACTCGGAAGCAACTAAAATGTCCATCAATAGGTGGATGGACAAATAAACTGTGGTACATCCAGACAATGGAATATGATTCAGCACTTAAAAGAAATGAGCTATCAAGCCATGAAAAGACATGGAGGAACCTTAAAATACATGTTACTAAGTGAAAGAAGCCAATCTGAAAAGACTACTTCATTCCAGCTACATAACCTCCTGGAAAAGGCAAAACTATGGAGACAAAAAGGAGATCAGTAGTTGCCATTGAGGGCGTGGGGTGGAAGGAGATGAATAGGCAGAGCACAGAGGATTTTTAGGACAGTGAAGATACTCTCTATGACATCATAGTGATGGATAGATGTCATTTAATATTTGTCCAAACCCATAGAATGTACAGCACCAAGAAAATAAAAGGGATTTTTAACCTGGGGAATGATTGTGGGCTAGAAAGTGCTCTGAGCTGAGTCAGGAGACCTTAGTCCTTATCACGATTCTGCCACTTACCAGCTCTGTTACACTGGGCAAGTCCCTCACCTCTGTAGACCTCAATTTCCTTTTTGCATCAAATGGAGTGAATACTTACAGACAGGCGATATCAAAGATACTCAGAATCGATGAACTCCAAATTATTCAACTGCAAATGGCGACTGTGTCACTACATAAAAATACTAATGGCTCTTTCTTTAGAACAAACCCCACAGCCACTCAGCATCTGTCATTCTTTCTGCGAGGTGACCTCCAGGAGACTTCTGTTAGACTGGCAGCTTTCTCCTGAGCAAAGCTTTTTTAGAGTACAAAGAGGAATAATAGTTACCCCAGGCATTCAGCTCACTAGATTGAGTTTTTAATTCTTACCCCAATTTGGCATTTTCTTATAAAGGGCATGTACTACATATGACTGCCAACTAAAGAATATCACTTGCCACCCTGTTCTATAAGAATTAAGTCATTAGCCACTGCAGTGACTGACCTTCAGGGTGGAGACCAGGAATGAGACACACAGTGCTCTGGGAAAAGTGGCAGGACAAAGCCTTCAGATAGATATTTTCAGGAGAAAATTTTATAAACCATGATTCTTGCATCTTCCGAGACTTAGAAAAGCACTAAAACCATTAACTAAGATAGCTGTCCCTCGTGACTAGCACAACCTTCTAGTGAGATGAGTGCTTAATTATACGTACCTTTCACCAAAATCACATATATGCTGACCTCTCACCCTTACCTCTTCGGAGCAGTTCCTCAGAGCTTTCTGAGAGGCTGTCTCTCAAGTTACAGTCCACAGTTAAGTCCCCCAGTAAAACTGAAACTCACAGCTCTCATATTGTGCATTTTTATTTCAGTCGACATGACAGTCGATGGAGTCAAGAGACAAGGGAGACCTGGGCTCCAGTCCCGGTTCTTAAATAAAATGCTAAATTATCGGAGTAAGTCATTTAGCCTCTGCTTTTCCAGTTCCTCACCTGTAACCTAATGATGATGATAATAATGGCCACTATCATTTGTTAAACACCTCCAATGGGCCAAGCATTATTCCCGGTACTTTGAATATGCATGATCTCCAAACCTCACAAGTACTCTCATTAGAAGACATTATCATACTCATTTTGCAAAAGTGGAACCTAGGCCCCCAAAAGGTCTTCCTTTCTTCAAGGTCACCCACTAAGAGTGAGATTCAAACAACCCAGGTCCCTCTGACTCCAAAGCACGTGTTTCTTTTTTTCCCCCCACTATTCCACATTGCCTCCCATTAGATAAATAAGCTAGAGAACCTCCAAGGTCCCTTGCAAGTCTGACATTCCAGTATTTTATGACCCCAGTAGTTTTGCAGCCAGGCTTACCTAACACATACTTAACTGCACAGTCCTCACAGCCCTGCCCCTTTACCATGACATTTTCAATCTCTCTTTTTAAAAGATTGCTCACATTTTCATTGAAGACCTTGAACAATTAATTCTTAGCAAAGTGAGCTCAAATAGTTTCGCATCTTTCAAAAACCTTAGCCCTTTCATTGAATCAGAAGCTAGGTGAAGCACTTTTTCTGGAACAGATTCCTGGATCGAGAGAAGATTCTAAACACCTGGGAACCGAGGCTACCATCACTACAGATTCCTTTTTTCCCCATTGAAAACTGCTGGAGTAAGAGACTGGCTCTGAGTGGAGCGGTGCTGAAATGAAAAGAAGCTCCCAACCTACTTGTGTACACCCTCTTCTGTGAAATTCCACCAATTGAGACTCTGTCCCTAGGTCTTTGAAGAGTTTTAAAAGTCCCTATTGAAATGGTAAAAACCATGGAATGATAATACCTTAAACCTGGAGGTGGGTGGGAAGCAACTTTAGTTGCTTTCCAGGCAAGAATAGAAGCCCATGGTCGGGGGTGGGAGCATAGTCTAAATTCCTGGGGGAAGTAAGGAAGAATTCCTCCAGGAGAGAGAGGAGTGGGAAGTGGGGAAGGGTCAAATTCAGCTTGGCCGACTTCTAGTTTTTTTGCTGCATATGAATCCTGCTCATGGAAAACTGTGAGAAGCCTGACAATGAGGGTGACCAGAAAGCAGCATTTAAAATGGGAGAAACAATGGTCAGAAATTAGAGGCTTGTTAGCTTTCATACCTAGAAAAATCCTGGGGAAAAAAAAAGGAAAATAATCAATTGACAAAGATTTTGAGACACATAGGGAAATCCATCAACCTGACAATGAAGAATATGATGTCAGACAAACCTAATTTCCTCCTCTGACAGAGTAACAAGCCCAGCAGTTTGGAGAAAGTAACAAATGTGGTGTGCTTCTATATCCTGTCCCCAGGGTGAGGGAAATGAGGTCCTAAAACAGCTTGCCAGTAGTGGGACCCCAAAAGCGAGCCAGAGCCAGACCCCAAGCACGGGGGCTGCAATTGCATGGTCATTCAAGTTCTGTTACTGTTGTTTAAGATTTGAGATCATTCTTACGTAGGCTTTGAAAGTCTTGCACAGGAATTTTACCTCAGCCCTGAGCTTTCACTACAGGTGCTGGAAGGAACCAACTGTATTTGCCAACTGTAATTGAACTAACTGCCTGTCAACCAAGGAATCAGTATAAAAGAGATTTTAAGTCAGAGACTAAATAAAAAGCTAAACTATTTATTGATAAGCAGAAACTATAACCTAAGGAATTAGTAAATGAAATTGGAGTTAAGAAATATGCATTAGAACAAATCCAAAAACAGAAAATCTTTTATCTGTTAATGAGTTTCGTATTGACTTATAACCAACATCTCAAAGACCAATTTTTCAAACTTCAGCCCTGCCAGGCACCAGTCAGTCAATTAACTTGACCTGCTCCTTTCCCTGTCACCCTCTTGACAGACTTCCGACAGGTTTTATAAAGTCAGTTATGTTCGAAGCTGCTTGGTTTTCCCTTCAACATGTTTAAGAATTCTTCCAATTTCACCAGAGTAAAGATAGTCCTTACAGTTATACCCAACTGTATAATCAGAGTGGGCCACACATTATCTTGTTTTATTTCAACTCCCATCTCAGATCCCCTGAGACTGCATCCAAGGGAGATGTAGGGTGGTGTCATGGACTGAATTGTGTCCACCATCCCCCAAATTCATATGCTGAAGCCCTAACCCGCAATGTGACTGTAATTGCAGATGTGGCCTTTAAAGAGGTAACTAAAATAAAAAGTCATAAGGGCAAAGCTCTATTTCAGTCTGACTGGTGTCTTTAGAAGAGGACCATGTGGCGTCACAATGAGAAGGTGGCCAAGGAGAGAAGCCTCAGGAGAAACCAACCCTGCCGACCCCCTTGATCTTGGACTTCTAGCCTCCAGAACTGAGAAAAATATTTGTTGGTTAAGCCACCCCGTCTGTGGTATTTGGTTATGGCAGGCTGAGCCAACAAAGACAGGTGAGAAGAGTTAGGCGAAGCTGGATTCAAACCTGCTACCTGTTATCTGTATAATATCAGACAAGTCACTGCACCTTCCTGAGTCTCAGTTTCCCCATATGTAAAATGGGGATAAGAATATACTCTGGGGCTTCCCTGGTGGCGCAGTGGTTGAGAGTCCGCCTGCCGATGCAGGGGACACGGGTTCGTGCCCCGGTCTGGGAAGATCCCACATGCCGCGGAGCGGCTGGGCCCGTGAGCCATGGCCGCTGAGCCTGCGCGTCCGGAGCCTGTGCTCTGCAACGGGAGAGGCCACAACAGTGAGAGGCCCGCGTACCGCAAAAAAAAAAAAAAAAAAAAAAAAGAATATACTCTGGTGGTGGTGTGGACATTAGCAGAATATGTATGTATGTTGAGAGTCACGGTGGGGGGGCGGGAGGAGGTCTCTCAATAAATGGGCTTTTAAAAAAAATCACAACTTTCAAGTGTTTGCAATCTGATTTATTTTTATCCCAGTTAAGGCTTTATTGGCTTAACTAAACCACAGAAACTTATTTTCAGTTCAAATTCAGCCTTTAAAGCTCAGAAATCTTCTTGCTCTGTTTGAAGTTGCCGTATTTTCTTCCCAAGCTCATCTCAAACTGTTCTGCCCCTCAGTGCCAGACAGAAAGCTTCCTTAAGTGTGAAATGCACTCACATGATAAAGGATTCCCTCAGTTAATTCTCCATTTTAACTGACTCCTTTTAGAAGTTAAGTCTCTCAAAATTAAGATGTGCATATTCAGGTCAGAGTTCCACTCACTCAGAAGGAGGCATTGAACCTCATCAGAGCTGCCATCTCTCTGCAGAGCCTTTATCCGAGCCTCCCTTTCGCATTAGGCAGAATCCCACTGTACCTCCCACCAAGGCGATGCCTTCTAAATCAGCACGTCGGCACAGGCCAACAGGACTTCTTCATGTCAACAGACAGCATAAAGCAATAGAGATACGGAATAAGTGTAATTCAAACATTTACAGCACAAATCACACGAGATTGATTTGCTGTTGTTCTCTTTCATCAGAGCCAAAGTTTGCTTGTTTTAGAAACTGATGGGCAAAAATTATGTAATAAAAACAAAAGTATATAAACACAGATCATCAGGATTAAAGAAGAAACACAACTCACATCCATAATCAAGGCCAAACACCTTTATCAGACGAGGTTCCACGTGTATTGCTGTTGCCCTAGAAAACTGTTCAAGAGGTTTTTCCTTGGAGAAGGCCATTTGTGGCCATGAGAAAATGAACATATTTGAATTTCCCAGAAGTAGCATAACATCAGCTAGACCTCAGTTCAGATCCCATCTGGGCCTCTTGAAACCTGTGTAAATTGCAGATTGCAGGTGCTCAATAAATATCTGCTTTCTTTATTCCCCTTCACAAGGGGGAACTAAGACTCAGGCAAAATGTCAGTGTTCTGACATCACACATCGTGTCCTACATTTTTACTTGTGATCCTCTATAACATTATAGGTGATATTATCATTTATATCCTCATTAAAGGATTTGCTGATTTTTCCTCATGATGTAGATATTACTGTTTATTCTTCAAAGAGCTGTACTAAGTGGTTAAACACATGGGCAACCAATGCTTGCATTTCAACAAGTTATCACACTGTGCCAGTGGGTGTGCAAATTTACAGACCTCCGAGGCACAGAGAGATGATGCTGGCTCTTTCTTTATATGGTTCCTGAAGTCACTTATCCTTTGTGGATAAGCAGAGATGGCTAAAAGGTGACAGACGCAGTATAGGATTCTGGATGAGCATAGGTTGCCAGGTCACAATCAGAAACAGGAGATGGCAGAGTAACGTAACAAGTGAAGGCCAGAAATAGAAACCAGAGTCACTTGGCCAGGCCAAGCCAGAG
Organism: Mesoplodon densirostris; assembly: GCF_025265405.1. Taxonomy (NCBI): domain Eukaryota; kingdom Metazoa; phylum Chordata; class Mammalia; order Artiodactyla; family Ziphiidae; genus Mesoplodon; species Mesoplodon densirostris. The sequence goes on along the minus strand of NC_082681.1, from coordinate 34,485,404 downwards.
ATAAGCAGAGTGAAGAGAAGCTCTCAGCCCTACGGAACCGGCAAACACTGAAGAGCCTTGTGCAGACACCCAGCATGGAATCTTAACTGCTCCCTGGCAGGGATGACCTTCCATTGGTTGGGCACTGGTCCTGACTTATGTGAATTCTACCTATTAATTTCTGCCTCTTCCAATTAATGAAGTACGTCTGGGATTACTGGCTATGGACTTTGAAATCAAAGAGATCTAGAGTGGAACAGGGCGGTTTGTTTTAACCCTGAGAATAGACTCCAGGAGCATTTATTACATTTTGTAAAAGGACACACAGGAGCAAGGCTCTTGGTTGAGCCACTTCAGCATGATGAGAGTCACCTGAAATCAGGACACCTTCTCCAATTTTATATACTCAGAGCATCCAGCTCTGCACATGCCACAACAACTACAGTGATAATTATTAGTAAATCATGTTGGACTGCTGGTCTCTAATGTATAGAGGCCAAGTGTTGGGACAGGGTGCAGGAGACAAATTCCAAAATATGTGTGGCCTTGGAATGAACTTTATATTGTCAACCATCCTTGCTGTCATATAGGACAGATAGTCTTTTTTAACATTTATTTATTTGGCTGCGCTGGGTCTTTAGTGGCTGCATGTGGGCTCTAGTTCCTTGACCAGGGCCCCCTGTATTGGGAGCGCAGAGTCTTAACCACGGGACCACCAGGGAAGTCCCTAGGATGGATAGTCTTTTGTGGTGGTGTTTCCCAAACTATTCCAGTGAATCCCAGAATAGTGGGATGCTTTTTAGAATGAAGACTTTCTGCTCCCACTCCAAGGGATTCTAGTTCATTAGGTCTAGCTCAGGAATCTCCATTTTCGCCAAGCACCCCATGTGGATGCAAATGGTCTGTAGACCATACTTCGGAAAATACTCAGTATGTGCACACACAAAAAAGAAAGAAATTTCCCATTTCAAACCCATTGAGTCTTTCTGCTGAATGTGGATTTTAAACAGAACCACAGGGCTTGCCTGGTGGCGCAGTGGTTGAGACTCTGCCTGCCAATGCAGGGGACACGGGTTCGAGCCCTGGTCTGGGAGGATCCCACATGCCGCGGAGCAACTAGGCCCGTGAGCCACAACTACTGAGCCTGCGCGTCTGGAGCCTGTGCTCCACAACAAGAGAGGCCACGATAGTGAGAGGCCCGCGCACCGCGATGAAGAGTGGCCCCCGCTTGCCACAACTAGAGAAAGCCCTCGCACAGAAACAAAGACCCAACACAGCCAAAACTAAATTAATTAATTAATTTTTTAAAAAAAGAAATGCCATACTCTTTAAAAAAAATAAATACATAAACAGAACCACAGACATATTCTAAACACTGGATTTGGCTTGCCCACTGGTCTCTGGATCACATGTGATGTTAAACTAAGGACATTTGACAACAGGTTTGAGGGTCTCACAGACCAACTGTAACATCCCCACCAACCCTCAGCCTTTGGTTCTCTTGCAGATTCTAATCCACTGAATGCCTGGTCAAGACATATTTGGGGTCAGAAAAATACCAGCAAATGACTTGTGCTGTTCTACCACCAATATTTCACCTGAAGCCACATCCAGGCATCTGCCTCCATCTTAAATTGAATATTAAAAGGTCAAAAGTTTGAATTTTTTAACTCAAAATTCTCCTTTTCTAGGACCCCAACTAACACCTGCTTCATCATCCATTTAATTGAGTGTCTACTATGTACCAAGCTATTGCAATACAAAGCAGTGATCAGAGTACTTAACATTTATTCAGCATTTAATCAGTTCCAAGTGCTATGCTCAACACTCTATGTGCATTATCTGGTCTGCACAACAATCCTAGGAAGTGGGCAGTAATAATATTCCAACTTACAGAAAGGTGAAGAAATATGTCCTGGGCTACACGGTAAATAGTAGAACTGGGATTTCACTACTGGTCAGAGAACACGTGCTAAACCATTCCACTGTCAATTATATCAGCACTGCTTATGGATTAGAGGTTCACAAAAAGTGGTCTGCAGGCCAGAAGCACTGTTAGCACTACCTGGTAACTTCTTAGGGATGCTGGTTCTTGGGCCCCACCCCAGATGTAATGAGTCCAAACTTTGAGGGTAGGGCCAAATGATCTGATGAACAAGGCTGGTACTTGGGCCCCACCCCAGACATAATGAGTTCAAACTCTGAGGGTAGGGCCAAACAATCTGTTTAACAAGGCCTCCAGGTGCTTCTCATGGGCACCAAAATCTGAGAATTAGAGAAACAGCTGTGGAAACTTATGAGCCTTGGAAACTGACTCAAGGTCTTGAGTTGGTCAATCAACTCTGGCTACTCCTTAATGTCGGCACAGCTCCCCCATGGGAGAAGTATAACTTCAAAGCCCGGGGACCCGTTGTTCCTCGTGGCTCACACCTTTATTTTAAAGGACACTTTATCCCACAAGTGCAAGAAGAACTAACATTCCCCTTGCTAACAAGCCAAAGTATCATCCAGGCATCCATTTGCTCATTCATTCATTCCATGAGTATTTAAAAACCTGTCACGTGTCAGGCACTGGTTTTGCATACTAAGGATACATAAAAGGTACACACAAAAAATTTTTTTAAAGGTACATAACGACAGCCACGTACAGGAAGCTGCACAGCACACAGGGCTGGACTTTGTGATGTGGCAGAAGCACTGACCACTTCAAAGGCTATAATTCCATACAACACCTACATCAGTTGAAAGGACTCAGGTACTGAAACCCTATAAAGTGTACATCCAGACAACCAGAGTGAGCTGCTCTTTTCTTTAATTACTGGGTCCCAACAGAGGTGTGCCCAGAGCATGAGATAAAGTCACCCAAGGACTAAAATTCAATTCTATATTCCCCAAGCAAGTGCCAGTCAGAGCCACGGCCAGCTGGCTTTTCCAACATTTCCCATGTGGGATAAACAAATACTGCCATAATAGCTGATTTACTTTAGCAAAGTTTACCCACTAAAAGGCCAACACCCAAAAAGACCTTACCTTTTAGAAACATCTCAGGAAAGGACCTTTGAAAGTTTGATGATAACACAGCCCCGATTCTAGAATGTAAGTTCCATGTTGGGTGGGATGTTGGTGTTCATTTTCTACCCCATATATTTCAAGGAACAAGAACAATGCCTGCTACATAACTGACGCTCAGTACTATCTATTGTGAATTTTTCTGGTCTGTCCTCACTTCATATCATCTCATATAGCTATTCTTTTCAAAAGGTGATTTGTCAAATTTAACTCCATGTGACTTCACTTTTATACCTTTGTAAGGCTTTCCACCTACATAAATTTCTCCCCCCAAAACCTGTGATTAGACCACCGAACCCAGTTCTGGTTTAGGAAATGTGGATATCCCACTTAAAACACACACCCACTGAATCTTGACCAATAAGCCAAGAATAGGCTTCGGAAAAATAAGCCGCTTAAAAGCACACAAATCAGATACAGTTTCTAAGTCTCTAGAAAGTCTTTCCAACTGGAACAGCACTGATTTTCTGGCTACAGGCCAGGCAGGATGAGAACACCAGGCATGCCCTCCCTGGCTGGCCTCCGGAAAGACTAGGCTGACCTAAGAATCTGGCGCTTGTTTCCTTTTTGGCAACTGCGGCCATGGATACTCACGGCTAGAAAGCAACGGGCAGAATATCAGACGCCTGGGATCAGGGTGCCACGTCAGGGCAGGAGCTCAGGGTGCGGAGGCAGGAGAGCCAGAGAGGGCTCACATACAGGCCCGAGAGGAAGTCCTGGGCAGAACTGCTGGCCCCCGGATAGGTCTCACCACCCCTCCCCAGAGCTCTGCTGAATCGTTTTATCCTGAAGCACCCAGCAGGGCCCTCCCAGGGCCGAGGCCAAACATTCACAAATTGAATTCATCTGTGTGGGCCTTTCTCAAGCAGACCCATTTGATACAGCTGAGAGCCTGGCGAGTTACACTTTGGGCCCACATTGGAAGGTAGACTCACTTCCAGTCTACAGAGCTGGGCAGGCAAAGCTCTTCAGTCTTTTTACCAACCAGGCACTGCCAAACCCACACACCCCACCTAGACACACACCCTCCACACCTTCTTGGGAATGAGGGGAGAAGTGAGCACCTGTGACTTTATCAATATGCAAAAGAACCTGTGCAGGGTCATCTGAGTATTTTGGGGGGCTCCAAGCCTCCCTCCCCATCTCTACTTTCTCAGGCAGCCCATGGATGTGGCTGCCTGGAGCTGGCTTTCCAGTAACCTTCAGACTCTCAGTATTCTTCCAAAATGTATGACACTTTTTGAATTCACAACCCATGTGTTTCTCACTCTCCAGAATACATGGTTAGCTGGAACGTTCAGGAGATCGAGTAGATCAGTTTGCTAGGGCTGCCGTAACAAAGGACCACCAACTGGGTGGCTTGCACAAGAGAAATTTCTTGTCTCACAGTCCTAGGGGCTAGAAGTCTGAGATCAAGGTGTCAGCAGGGTTGGCTCCCTCTGAGAGCTGAGGGAGAAAATCTGTTCCAGGCCTCTCTCCTAGCTCCTGGTGGTTTGCTGGCAATCTTTGGTGTTCCTTGGTCTGCAGAAAACGGAACCCTGATCATCTTCAAGTGTTCTCCCTGTTTGTGCCTGTCTCCAGATTTCCCCTTCTCGTAAGGACACCAGTCATATTGAATTGGGGCCGCCCCTCTGGAGTATGACCTCATCTTAACTAGTTACATTGGCAATGACCCTATTTCCAAATCAGGCCCCATCCTGAGGTACCGAGGGGTGAGGACTTCAACATACGAATTCTTAGAGGACACAATTCAACACATAACATCAAGTATCTCAATAGAAAACCTTTGTTTCCCCACTGATTTTCACAGAAATACTCTCAACGGGTCCATTCAGGTATAAACTGTCAACTCAATAGATAATACAAATTACATTAGATAATGCAGCATTTTCAAAAGGCATAATTAAAGAAAAACTGATTGCTTATTGTAATAAGAACTGTAGAAAAAAATAAAAAAGATGCAGAATGTGAACACAAAGTAGTGTTTTTCTTATTGTAACAATACATGAGAGGGATCAAGAGAAGACAATGACAGTTTAGCAGCACAAAACACACTGGATTAAAATGAACGGATTTCTACCAGCCCTCTACCCTCCCAGAGATATTGGCAGCAGGAGAAAAACCAAGTCTCTGGTTAGTCAGACCCTGTTTCCTTGCACATTGGGGAAGCTGCTGGCTCTTCGAATTGAACAGATTGCTCCGAACTGAAGGTAGGAAAAGACACAAACACAGCTCAGGCATTTGCAAAATGCAAGAGGAAATGGGCAAACAAGATGAACACCCCCGACTGCAATGGCTATGGGGGAGGAGTGCACTCAGGAGACATTTTCTGGAATCTGGGGATGCTACAGGATGCCATCAGGTGGTGCAAGGCTCATCAGCTCCCTGGCTGTGATTCGAGACTGGTGGCATTGACGTGGAGGAGTGTCCAAGGGGCAAGAGGACAAGCCAGCCAGCCAAAGGCTTTTGGGGAAGCCTTTAGCAAACACCATAGGTCAGAGCCTGTTCCTTAGCCTTGCATGTCCAGACACTCAATCTTGTGTGTATCTCCAGGTGGGTCAGACTCCGGAAGACTCACTGGTGCTACCAAATTCACAAGAGACTGCTATGGAAACCAGAACACCCCAGTATCCATTTAGGTGGTACTCCTTTACAGAGACCAAAGTGGAGTGTGTGTGTGTGTGTGCGTGTGCGCGTACTGTCCAAACCTCTTCCTGATATTAAGGGACCACAGACTAATTCATCGTTAGAAGATGGCAGGATGTACATGAACTCAGAACTCAGAATACATGCTGGCCAACTGAGAAAAAAGGCCTCCTTGATGCCTGGAATGTGTACACCTCCCAGAATCTGAGTCTGAGTCCCTCTGGCCCTGACCCCTCTCGGCTCCCAGGCTGACTACCCTTTTCCCATTCTTTCCTTCACTCAACACCACTGATTATACTAGAGCCAAGTTATTTCTCTCTACTTCTAGTCTAACCCACAATATTCTGTCTCTATTATGTGCTGATGGTATGAGTCAATATCTTAATCTGAGCATTTTTATTATTACCTCTGTGCGTGGGTTTCGACGCAATTTAAAAATTCAGTACTTCAATCGCTTTGCTCTTTCCCTGAAACTAACACAATATTGTAAATCAACTGTACTTCAATAAAGAAAAAAATTCAGTACTTCAAATTGGCATTTGTTGAGCCTCTGAGGGTTTTATATATATATGAGAGAGTTCTTAGATCCGAATATACGTGTTCTTGTTCTCTTCGGCCTGTCTCTTACCCTCCAGAATCCAGAGAGAGAGAGAAAGAGAGAGGGATAAAAAAAGGGAGAAAGAGACCTGGCACCTGTGATCAGAGCTATAGGGGAAATGAAAACACCTATGTTAGCTAATGAACTTGGCCTCCAGAGTTTCCTCATAGAGGCTGCCATTGCTCGCCAGGGTTTGTTTGGCTACGCTTCCAGCTACTCACAGACTGCCCTGCAGAGCTGGGCTACTGAAGCAGGCTCCACAAGCTCCCCTTCTCCGGACGGTCAGGGTGGCAGTCTTCTCGGATGTCGTTACCACAGGGGTTGCACCCCATCCATGCTCAGTGGATTATGTTGACATGGTGTGTCATATGGCTGTAGGATTCCTAGTGAAAGGGTCATGGCTGGACGATGCTATACTGCTGTTTGTTTTCCCTGCTTGGAATGGAAACCAAACAAACAACTCATTCTTCCTGAAATTGCTCTGTCTCCTAGGGACTCAGTGGAATTGCTGCCCAAATCCAAGAGCTGCAGTAGGAGACTGGTTATCGCCCAGCCACAGAGGGAAGCATCACAAAGGATGGTGTCACAGAGGATGGAAAGGGGTCAAGGAATCCTTTACTTTGTACCTCCTGCCTTGTAATAGGGGAAAAAGCCCTCCAAACCTCCTTCCTCATCCACTGTCAATTCAAGTCATCAGGCATTGACTGAACACCCAGAGGCATTGTGGGGGACAAAATGATTAACAAGAAAAGGTCTCTGCCCTCAAAGAGCTTAAAGTCTAGAGAGGAAGATGTGTACACGAAGGAGTAAGGAGAACAAGACAGTGGTTGAAGAGTGACACACAATACTGGATGAATATAGAGAAGAAAGCAGTGCTGGTGATTAAAACTTGTTTTGTGACAGTGCTCCAGGCCAACAGACTGGCATCATTTTTCTCAGAGCAATGTTGAAGCACATCCTGTCTCCTCCAATATAAGTCCCCAGCTTGACTGCCTCTTTGGTGGAAACAAGGTACTCTGCCAGGATGAACAAAGAAAGCAGGAACTCAGGGTAGGAGGAGGGAGGAAAAACAGGAGGTGGGCGACAGGATAGGATCTATCAAAACAGGAGTGTTCATGCTTCACTTTTCATCCCACAAGCACTGCTTAGACAAGTGAGTAGAATTAGAAGGGATCTGAGACATCATCTCACTCAACCACCATGTAATGCTTGAGTTCCCTTTGTAATATCCTCACCAAACAGATGTCCCCAAGGGAGATAGCAAAAAGCTTTAGGGGAGAAAATGGCATTTCAATGGGGTCCTCAGAACATTGAATTTTTTTTAATTTTTATTTTATATTGGAGTTATAGTTGATTAACAATGCTGTGTTAATTTCAGGTGTACAGCAAAGTGATTCAGTTATACATATATGTGTATCTATTCTTTTTCAGGTTTCTTTTCCCATTTAGGTTACTACAGAATATTGAGAACATTGAACTTTGATGCTTGGAAACAAAAAGGAAGGGTAAGGAAATGACAAAATCGTAAAGGCTCTGAGAAACTACAGGGCATTTGCAGAGGATAAATGCTATAGGCTGGATGGAGTATGCAAGAATACAAGGGAGAGTCTTCTCTGGAGGGCCAGTGGTTAAGACTGCACGTCCACTGCAGGGGGGCATGGGTTCAATCCTTGGTCGGGGAACTAAGATCCCACAAGCCACGTGGCGAGACCAAATATATATATATATATATATATATATATATATATATATATATATATATATATATATTTTTTTTTTTTTTTTAAATACAAGGGAGGTGTGGAGAATGAAGATGGAAACCCTGGTAGGAGTCAGATCAGAGTTTTTTTTTTAATTGAAGTATGGTTGATATTCAATATTATATAAATTACAGGTGTAGACCGGAGAGATTTTTGATTACCAGGCCCAGGAATGTAAATTGATTCAATAGGTACTTGGGAGCAACTGAAGATTTCAGAGCAGAGAAGGTGTGATTAAAAGTGGATTGGGGGGGGCGGGGAACGTGGATTTAAGAAGATTAATCTGGCAGTCCAGTGGAGGCTAGACTGTAGAAGAGAGAGGCCAGAGGCAGAAAGATAGGTTAGGAGGCATGTGCAGGAGGTCAAGAAAAAGGTATCAACTCTAGTTGTGGCCAAAAAGTACAGATAGAAAAGGGACAGTATTTCATAATTCTTCTCAAAGTACGACTTGGTGACTGATGGTATGTATCTGTGTAAGACAGGTATGTTTTTCCCCATTTTCTAGATAAGGAAATGCAACCAGGTGTTCCAACTTAGAAGAGGTGGGGGTCATATTGAATAAAATCAGTCACAGGACCAGGACAGGTGCCCAGGCTTCCTGACAACCTGAAAGAGCTGCCCCTTGTCCTTTCCACTCACCTTCCTACACTTCGACTCCAGGTTTTGTGCAACTTTCTGCTATTATGGAGATTTCTCTCTGCTATGGCAAATGATCTTTTTTTTTTCTTTTAAAATATTTGCTCTTGTTTGCTGAGTATAAATTGCTCATGACAGACTAACCGACTTTCATTAGCTTGTTTCCTTATCTCAAAAAGAGCTCCAGCTGAGGTAATCCATTCCTTACAGCACTTTCATCTCACTCGAGCCATATTGCTCTCAGGATTAAATACACCAGAGAAGAGCATCATTCACTCAGCCGTCCCACAACCTGAGTGGCCACCGGGACAATGTGGTAAGAGAAGCCCGTACTAATATTAGAATAAACGGTACCTCTTTTTACAACTATTGATTTGGAGGATTTCTGCTAGAAATAAAATGAAAACATAAAAAATAAAAATCCAATCTGGGGCTATTAAATTTGCTTCCAAATGAAAAACATTATGATGACTCAATGCCAAACCTGGCCTAGCCCTGAAAACAGACATAAATGGACTCAGAGGGACCTCAGATCAGCTCAACATAAGACAGGATAGCCCCGGGATGAGGGGAAAATGGAGGGCAGAGTAAGAGCTGGTAAGAGCTCTCAGGAATGTAGCAAGAGACCTTCAAGGACATTCCAAAGGCCACAGTGTGGGAAGGGAGCTGAGATTGGTAACCACATGGCTCCATCAAGTAACAAGGCACAGCAACGTGGATTATGGATCAGGCCATTAATTCAGTACATTTTCCTCCTGTGAACAGTAAGCTTTTGGCCTCCTGATGTCTTAAAGGAGCCACTCGGATCTGTGCCGTTCATAACTCTTCCTTCATAACCGAACACTATTCCTGTCTCTATATTTATGGCTTAGCGATGTTCCAAGACATTATATGATCTTAGGTTTTGCTTGAGAAATTTGTGAGTAAAAGCATCAACCACCGAGAAATAAGGACTCTTTCTATAAAGTGCAGCCATGGGACACATTGCATTTCGTGCACCCAGGGCATGAGTGGTCCAGTGCTATGGAGGAGGTGGCAGGGAATTACATCCCAGTCTAGGCTACCAACCCACATCGAGAGTATTGTTAGCTCTCCTTGGTAATTCCAGTACAGACACACACCCAATGCAAGTGTTCTCGGCTGGGCTCCTGGGCCCTGTGCACCTCCAGGCCAGGCTCCTGAAGAAGTGGTAAATCCAGGCCATGAGGTAAAAAGAAGACCGTGCCTTTCAAAAGCACCTATGCAGATGGAGACCTTCAAGATGCCAGAGGAGTAAGACATGGAGATCGCCTTCCTCCACACAAATACAACAGAAATACATCTACATGTGGAAGAACTCCTACAGAACACCTACTGAACGCTGGCAGAAGACCTCAAACTTCCCAGAAGCCGTGTGGCTAACAGGGTCTTGGTGCGCCAGCAGGGTGTCAGGGCTGTACCTCGGAGGTGGGAGAGCTAAGTTCAGGACATTGGTCCAACAGAGACCTCTCGGCTCCAAATAATATCAAACAGCAAAAGCTAACCCGGAGATTTCCACCTCAATGCTAAGACGCACCTCCACTCAACGACCAGCAAGCTACAGTGCTGGAAACCCTATGCCACACAACTAGCAAAACAGGAACACAACCTCACCCATTAGCAGAGAGGCAGCCTAAAATCATAAATAAGGTCACAGACATCCCAAAACACACCACCAGACGTGGTCCTCCCCACCAGAAAGACAAGATCCAGCCTTATCCACCAGAACACAGGCACCAGTCCCCTGCACCATGAAGCCTACACACCAACAGAACCAGGCTTACCCACTGCGGGCAGACACCAAAAACAACGGGAACTATGAACCTGCAGCCTGTGAAAAGGAGACCCCCAAACACAGTAAGTTAAGCAAAATGAGAAATACACAGCAGATGAAGGAGCAAAGTAAAAACCCACCAGACCAAACAAATAAAGAGGAAATAGGCAGTCTATCTGAAAAGGAATTCAGAGAATTCCTGAATTCTCTGAATGTATCATTCTTGTATCTTTAGTATCATTCTCTGAATGATACTAAAGATGATCCAAAATCTAGGAAATTGATTGGAGAAAATACAAGAAATGTTTAACAAGGACCCAGAAGAACTAAAGAGCAAACAAACAATGATGAACAACACAATAAATGAAATTAAAAATTCTCGAGAAGGAACCAATAGCAGAATAACTGAGACAGAAGAACGGATAAGTGACCTGGAAGATAAAATAGTGGAAATAACTACCACAGAGTGGCATAAAGAAAAACGGAATTTAGGACAGTCTCAGAGACGTCTGGGGCAGCATTAAATGCACCAACATTCGAATTATAGGGGTCCCAGAAGAAGAAGAGAAAAAAAAGGGACTGAAAAAGTATTTGAAGAGATTATAGTTGAAAACTTCCCTAATATGGGAAAGGAAATAGTCAAGTCCAGAAAGCACAGAGAGTCCCATACAGGATAAATCCAAGGAGAAACATGCCAAGATACATATTAATCAAACTATCAGAAATTAAATACACAGAAAAAATATTAAAAGCAGCAAGGGGAAAACAACAAATAACATACAAGGGAATCCCCATAAGGTTAACAGCTAAGCTTTAAGCAGAAGCTCTGCAAGCCAGAAGGGAGTGGCAGGACATATTTAAAGTGATGAAAGTGAAAAACCTACAACCAAGATTATGCTAAGCAGCAAGGATCTCATTGAGATTTGACGGAGAAATTAAAAACTTTAAAGACAAGCTAAAGCTAAGAGAATTCAGCACCAGCAAACCAGCTTTACAACAAAGGCTAAAGGAACCTCCCTAGGCAGGAAACACAAGAGAAGGAAAAGACCTACAATAACAAACCCAAAACAATTAAGAAAATGGTATTAGGAACATACATATTGATAATTACCTTAAATGTAAAAGGATTAAATGCTCCCACCAAAAGACATAGACTGGCTGAATGGATACAAAAATAAGACCTGTATATATGCTGTCTACAGGAGACCCACTTCAGACCTAGGGACATGTACAGACTGAAAGTGAGGGGATGGAAAAAGATATTCCATGCAAATGGAAATCAAAAGAAAGCTGGAACAGCAATTCTCATATCAGAAAAAATAGATTTTAAAATAAAGACTATTAAAAGAGACAAAGGAGGACACTACATAATGATCAAGTGCTCAATCAAAGAAGAAGATATAATAATTGTAAATATTTATGCACCCAACATAGGAGCACCTCAATACATAAGGCAAATGTTAACAGCCATAAATGGGGAAAGATACAGTAACACAATCATAGTAGGGGACTTTAACACTCCATTTTCACCAATGGACAGATCATCCAAAATGAAAATAAATAAGGAAACACAAGCTTTAAATGATACATTAAACAAAATGGACTTAATTGTTATTTTTAGGACATTCCATCCCAAAACAGCAGATTACACTTTCTTCTCAAGTGCTCATGGAATATTCTCCAAGATAGATCACATCTTGGGTTACAAATCAAGCCTCAGTAAATTTAAGAAAATTGAAATCATATCAAGCATCTTTTCTGACCACAACGCTATGAGATTAGAAATCAATTACAGGGGAAAAAAGCGTAAATAACACAAATACATGGAGGCTAAACAATACATTACTAAATAACCAAGAGATCACTGAAGAAATCAAAGAGGAAATCAAAAAATACCTAGAGAGAAGTGACAATGAAAACATGACGATCCAAAACCTATGGGATGCAGCAAAAGCAGTTCTAAGAGGGAAGATTATAGCTATACAAGCCTACCTCAAGAAACAAGAAAAATCTCAAATAAACAATTTAGCGTTACACCTAAAGGAACTAGAGAAAGAAGAACAAACAAAACACAAAGTTAGTAGAAGGAAAGAAATCATAAAGATCAGAGCAGAAATAAATGAAATAGAAACAAAGAAAACAACAGCAAAGACCAATAAAACTAAAAGTTGGTTCTTTGAGAAGATAAACAAAATTGATAAACCATTAGCCAGACTCATCAAGAAAAAGAGGGAGAGGACTCAAATCAATAGAATTGGAAATGAAAAAGGAGTTACAACAGACACATCAGAAATACAAAGCATCCTAAGAGACTACTACAAGCAACTCTATGCCAGTAAAGTGAACAACCTGGAAGAAATGGACAAATTCTTAGAAATGGACAAATTCTTGGAAGGTATAACCTTCCAAGACTGAACCAGGAAGAAATAGAAAATATGAACACAGTAATCACAAGTAATGAAATTGAAAGTGTGATTAAAAATCTTCAAACAAACAAAAGTCCAGGACCAGATGGCTTCATAGGTGAATTCTATCAAATATTTAAAGAAGAGCTAACACCCATCCTTCTCAAACTCTTCCAAAAAATTGCAGAGGAAGGAACACTCCCAAACTCATTCTATGAGGCCACCATTACCCTGATACCAAAACCAGTAAAAATTCTACAAAAAAAGAAAATTACAGACCAATATCACTGATGAATATAGACGCAAAAATCCTCAACAAAATACTAGCAAACAGAATCCAACAGCACATTAAAAGGATCATACACCATGATCAAGTGGGGTTTATCCCAAGAATGCAAGGATTCTTCAATATATGTAAATCAATCCATGTGATACACCATATTAACAAATTGAAGAAAAACCATATGATCATCTCAATAGATGCATAGAAAGCTTGACAAAATTCTACAACCATTTATGATAAAAACTCTCCAGAAAGTGGGCATAGAGGGAACCTACCTCAACATAATAAAGGCCATATATGACAAACCCATAGCAAACATCATTCTCAATGGTGAAAAAGTGAAACCATTCCCTCTAAGATCAGGAAGAAGACAAGGGTGTCCACTATCACCACTGTTATTCAACATAGTTTTGGAAGTTTTAGCCACAGCAATCAGAGAAGGAAAACAAATAAAAGGAATCCAAATCGGAAAAGAAGAAGTAAAGCTGTCACTGTTTGCAGATGACATGATACTACACATAGAGAATCCTAAAGATGCTACCAGAAAACTGCTAGAGCTAATCAATGAATTTGGTAAAGTACAAGGATACAAAATTAATGCACAGAAATCTCTTGCATTCCTATACACTAATGATGAGAAATCTGAAAGAGAAATTAAGGGAACACTACCATTTACCACTGCAACAAAAAGAATAAAATACCTAGGAATAAAGCTACCTAAGGAGACAAAAGACCTGTATGCAGAAAACTATAAGACACTGATGAAAGTAATTAATGATGATACAAACAGATGGAGAGATATACCATGTTCTTGGGTGAAAGTATCAACATTGTGAAAATGACTATACTACCCAAAGCAATCTACAGATTCAATGCAATTCCTATCAAACTACCAATGGTATTTTTCACAGAACTAGAAGGAAAATGTTCACAATTTGTATGGAAGCACAAAAGACCCCAAAGAGCCAAGGCAATCTTGAGAAAGAAAAACGGAGATGGAGGAATCCATCTGCTGGACTTCAGACTATACTACAAAGCTACAGTAATCAAGACAGTATGGTATTGGCACAAAAACAGAAATATAGATCAATGGAACAGGATAGAAAGCCTAGAGATAAACCCACACACATATGGTCACCTAATTTTGATAAAGGAGGCAAGAATATACAATGGAGAAAAGACAACCTCTTCAATAAGTGGTGCTGGGAAAACTGGACAGCTACATGTAAAAGAATGAAATTAGAATACTCCTTAATACCATACACAAAAATAAACTCAAAATGGATTAAAGACCTAAATGTAAGGCCAGACACTATAAAACTCTTAGAGGAAAACACAGGCAGAACACTCCATGGCATAAGTTACAGCAAGATCCTTTTTGACCTACCTCCTAGAGAAATGGAAATAAAAACAAAAATAAACAAATGGGACCTAATGAAACTTAAAAGCTTTTGCACAGCAAAGGAAACCATAAACAAGACGAAAAGACAACCCTCAGAATGGGAGAAAATATGTGCAAATGAAGCACCTGAAAAAGAATTAATCTCCAAAATTTACAAGCAGCTCATGCAGCTCCATATCAGAAAAACAAACAACCCAATCCAAAAATGGCAGAAGACCTAAATAGACATTTCTCCAAAGAAGATATACAGATTGCCAACAAACACGTGAAAGAATGCTCAACATCACTAATCATTAGAGAAATGCAAATCAAAACTACAATGAGGTATCACCTCACACCAGTCAGAATGGCCATCATCAAAAAATCTACAAACAATAAATGCTGGAGAGGGTGTAGAGAAAAGGGAACCCTCTTGCACTGTTGGTGGGAATGTAAATTGATACAGCCACTATGGAGAACAGTATGGAGGTTCCTTAAAAAACTAAAAATAGAACTACCATATGACCCAGCAATCCCACTACTGGGCATATACCCTGAGAAAACCATAATTCAAAAAGAGTCATGTACCACAATGTTCATTGCAGCTCTATTTACAATAGCCAGGACATGGAAGCAACCTAGGTGTCCATCGACAGATGAATGGATAAAGAAGATGTGCCACATATATACAATGGAATATTACTCAGCCATAAAAAGAAACGAAATTGTGTTATTTGTAGTGAGGTGGATGGACCTAGAGTCTGTCATACAGAGTGAAGCAAGTCAGAAAGAGAAAAACAAATACCATATGCTAACACATATATATGGAATCTAAAAAAAAAATGGTTCTGAAGAACCTAGGGGCAGGACAGGAATAAAGACGCAGACATAGAGAATGGACTTGAGGACATGGGGAGGGGGAAGTGTAAGCTGGGACGAATTGAGAGAGTGGCATGGACATATATACATTACCAAATGTAAAATAGATAGCAGTGGGAAGCAGCCGCATAGCACAGGGAGATCAGCTCGGTGCTTTTTGACCACCTAGAGGGGTGGGATAGTGAGGGTGGGAGGGAGACGCAAGAGGGAGGGGATATGGGGATATATGTATATGTATAGCTGATTCACTTTGTTATACAGCAGAAACTAACACACCATTGTAAAGCAATTATACTCCGATAAAGATGTTTAAAAAAAAACCTGTGCATTTCACTACGGTTCTTAATTCAGTTGTGTCCCCCTGAGCTCACCAAAAGGAGCTCCTCTTGTGAGAAGCAATTTGACAAGGTAAAAAGATCACGAAACTAAGACTTTGCTGTAAGACGACTTAATTCCACGTCTATCCTAAAGCAACTCACTTAACTCTCTGACCCTTAATGTCTCATCCATAAAAGAGAAGGATTTTTTTCTACCTATTTTCTAGTTAAGTCTGGCCTAGGACAGTTTACAGACTTTCATTAAGTAGCAGAGTCTTTTTTTTTTTTCCCAAACGAAATCCTAGTTGAAACCTTGATACCAGAAAAGCAGGCAGAAGTGGAGCTCACCTGGTCGAAGCAGCTGTGGAGGGCCTGGGAGCACAGCTGCTGGGCCTCCACTGCTTTCACAGGCCCTGGGTAAAGTGGTTTGAAAAGTACTTTACCCAGCAGACAGAAACCCTGAGGGAAGAGTCAGGAAATCGAACCTCTAGTTTCAGTTTACCAATACCCAGCTGAAATCCCAGTAGTAAAGCCAGATTTCATCAGGTTAAGGCTTTGATACCTGGAGAAATCCTACCCCACACCTCCCTCAAAAGGGTAATTTTCAGAACTCTTGTCAGTAATTCACATCTCAGTGTGAATAGAGGACATCAGAAAGAACTCCTTCTGTTTCCTGTTTAAGAAAAGAATATCTACTTACTGTTTTCATTGATCCCAAAAGTAATTCATGCTTGTTATAAAAACATAAACAACGAAGAAAATATCAATATAAAATAGGAATTTTCCCCTACAAACCCCACCCACACCTGCCACCAGATAAATAACTGATGGCCTTTGCTAAGCATCCTTTCAGACATCTGTGAGTACATATACATACACGAGTATGTATATACACATCCATTTTTTCCCCACAAAAGTGTATTTTACAATTCGCTCTCATCATCTAATGATATACCACAGAAGTCTATGAACATACATAAAGAGATCTGTCTTCTCTTTAAAGAGTTGTTTAGGGCTTCCCTGGTGGCGCAGTGGTTAAGAACCCGCCTGCCAATGCCGGGGACATGGGTTCGAGCCCTCATGCCACGGAGCAACTAAGCCCATGCGCCACAATTACTGGAGCCTGCGCTCCTAGAGCCCATGCTCCGCAAAAAAGAGAAGCCACTGCAACGAGAAGCCTGCTCACCACATCGAAGAGTAGCTGCCGCTCGCTGCAACTAGAGAAAGCCCGCACACAGCAATTAAGACCCAACACAGCCAAAAATTACTTAATTTAAAAAAAAAGATCTGCTTAGCTTCTGATTGCAACTTAAAATTTTCTAATCCCTTTCTGATGGATCCTTAGATGTTTCTACTTCTTTTGTTCTTGCAAACACTTCTGAGATACAGACCTTCTCAATCTATCTCTTGATTGAGGGTGGGAGAACGAAAATAACCATCAACACCAAAGCCATGAACGACAGGGAAGCCTTAGCCAGTTTTTTTTTTAGCACACCGCTTAGAAATCCAGCCACGGTTCCCCACTAAACTCAAAAGTTTGTACTTGTCACCCCATTTTAGGGCACCCCAGAAATCCCCCCCCCACTGAGGACTGTCTAAGCCATCACAGCATCCAGAACAAAATCCAAGAACTCCTCCCACAGTATAAGAATGCGGGGGTACTTGTTTAGAACCAAGAGCGGATGTTGGGTTGGGAAAAAAATCCCATCCCAGTCTTTCTGGTTCACCAGAGCAAACCAAACGACCTGTTGAGAATTATTATTCCTCAGGCCTCAAGTCCACTTATCAACCTACCTATGACAGAACTAGACCTTTCAATGACATTGACTTTCTGACCCTCTGGCCTCCCACTCATCAGTAGGAAGTGGTGCATAACTGGTCTGGAAATTTCTTCAGGGTGAAAGAATAAAACAGCCATAAAGCTCACCTTAATTAGTCACTGATTACACTAACCATGCACATTCACTTTAGAGTCTCCCAGTTTATGACTTTTCACTCCATTTCCCTTTCAAAGCCCATCCTGTTGAATATGAAATTTAGCAGAAGCCAAGATTTCTGACGTCAATACCAATTTGGAAGCAAAACTAAAAAAATACAGCTCCTGTGCCAGCACTGAGGATTGAGGGAACAATCTACTTTCTGTCTTTCCCAGAGAATGATCTGGTTGGACAGTTCTTGAATTCTTACCAAAATGTGTTATTATCTATTTCCAAAATGCATTGCTACAAAACACTTTTGGTTTGATGAACTTCTTGTAGTTCAGCTTTACAGTGAGCATGATTTCACTGACCGGTCCATGAGCACCTAAGTGCCCAATATGAGCAAGACAGCTGCTAGGTACGGAGGAGGTTGCCAAGATGAAAAAAAACAGGATCCCTGTCCTCAGGGAGCTTAGATTTCAGTACATTTCAGTATGTGCTTAAGACTTGCACACACCATTAACACAAAGCTGAGGAAGAAGTACGTTTCATTTACTTTAGGAAAAAAAAAGAGGGGGGAGCAAGAAACTTCAGATTATAATCAGATCAAGGAAGACTTTCATGAGAGAAGGCATTGGAGATGGTCCTTAAACGATGAGCAGGATTTAATCTGTGGCAGCAGATGTCTCAAACTGAAATGCCTTCAGGAGCCCAGCAGGGACCATACCCTAGCATAAATGGGCTAGGTGTAATAGCAAGTGATGGAATCTGTGCTGAATGAATTGGATATGCCCCCATTAAAAAGCAGGTAACCCAGATAAAGATGTGGTACGTACATACAATGGAATATTACTCAGCCATAAAAAAGAAGGAAATAATGCCATTTGCAGCAACACGGATGGACCTAGGGATCATCACACTAAGTGAAGTCAGACAGAGAAAGACAAATATATGATATGGCTTATATGCGGAATCTAAAAAACTGATACAAATGAACTTATTTACAAAACAGAAATACATTCACAGACGTAGAAAACAAACTTATGGTTACCTAAGGGGAAACGTGGGGAGGATAAATTAGGAGTTTGGGATTAAAATGTACACACTATTATATATAAAATAGATAACCAAAAGGGACCTACTGTATAACACAGGCAACTATACTCAATATCTTGTAATAACCTATAATGGAAAAGAATCTGAAAAAGAATTTATATATATATATATATATATATATATCACTTTGCTGTACACCTGAAACTAACACAATGTTGTAAGTCAACTGTACTTCCAAAAAAAATTGGTAAAAATAAAATAAAATGAAAAATAAAAGCAGGTAACAAACACTGTGCAGACCCAACAAAAGGTACATGGGCAGACATTGGCAGACTTCAACAGATGCCAGTCTGCAACAAAGTGAGAAGAGAATGGGGCATTTCAGGAAGAGGCAATGGTGAAATCAAAGGCACAGATGTTGGAAAGAGTAAATTATGCTTAAAGAAAAGAAACTAACCAGTCTGACTAGTGCACACTGGAAAGGGGGTGGTGGGGGGAAAGGCTTGGGAGAAAGAAAAACAAGAAGATGGGAGAAAATAACATTCATTTAAATGCTAGCAGTCTCACCTACATTGTCTCATGTATTCTCTGCAACTGCCTTTGAAAAGTACCTGTTATCATTCCTGTTTTAAAGAAAAATAAAACTCACATACAAAGAGGTAGGTAAATTGCCCAAAGCCACGCAGCTGAGAGTGGTAGAGGTGGGGAACAAACCCAGATTTGCCAATTTCTAAAACTTCTTTCCATTACATCACACTCTGTGCTCTGATCTGAGGTAGATGTGAAAAGTTCAGTCAAGATTGTGAAGGTCCTTGAATAGCAAACCAATTGGTTCAGTCAAAGATGTATTTGTATCAAATCAGATGAAAGGTTCAAAACATTAGGCTATACACATGTTCCATAAGTTATGAATATGAAGATTCTAAACATTTCACACAAAAGAAATGCTGCTTTTACAGTACCTCTCTCTCCCCGCTTCCTACTTTTTCTGATTCCCTTTCCCCAACTCTAAGCAAATCAAGTGACACTGTGTTAATAATAAACAGGTTCTGGCGTCAAACAATTTGCTTTTGAATCCTGGCTCTGCCACTACACAGCACATTATTGAGCCTCTCTGTTCCTCAATGTCCTCATCCAGAAAATGGGGACAATGATAGAGTCTACCTCATAGCATTATGATGTAGTGCTTAGCATAGAGTAAGTGTTCAATAAATGTCAGATTTTCATTTCATCTGAGCCAAAAATCCAACCTAGTTACGCCTAATGAGAATAAGAGGAGTCTTAGTGATAGTCTCAGAGTGAGAAAATGAAAAGCCACAAATTCAGGTATGAACTTACAGAACTGGAGTGCCACTGTGGCAAAGACTGTTAGTTGCTTCCCAGTAGCCCTTCTCCCCTTCTTAGTAAAGAGAACCTCAACTTTTCAGCTGAGCACATTCCACACAGAAAATACTACCTGCCTAGCCTCCCTTGCAGCTAGGTGAAGCCATGCATCTAAGTTCAAGAGAATGAGATGTAAGCAAAATGTTACATGGCACCTCTGGGAAGTCTCCTTAAGACAGAGAGGGCACACCCTTTCCCCTGTTCTCCTCCATTCTGCTGCCTGGAAAACAGATGTGATTGCTGGAGCTGTAGTAGCCAACTTGGACTGTAGTGGTAGGACCTCCAAGATAATTTCAAAGGGCAATAAGTTTAACAATTTGTTTATATCTAGTGTGAGCTTCGCCCTCTGTAGAAATAGAAATATATTAAGACCTTTCCATTCATAGTACGAATGACTTCATAAGATCCTTTCCCAGAAAAAATATTATGACAAGATATGAACAGCATCAGGATACTGAACTCATCAACCTGTTGCCTTTGCTTATCATGATCGATAATTATCCATCTTCTCCATTCTAGTAACGTAAGCTTCATATTATTTAATAAAAAATTCATATAATACTTAATATGGACCAGGAACTCATCTAATGCACATAACAACCCTGTAAGGGATGTACTGTTATTAGTCCCATTTTACACATGCAGAAACTAGGGCATAGTGAGTTTAAAGTGACTTGTCTACTATCAAACAGCTGTTAAGTAGCAGTGCCGGGGTTCATACCCAGGCAGTCTGATTGCAAAGTGTGTTCTTAACTGCTACTCTATGCAGCTGCTTTCTGAAAGCTGTGATCTTGCGTTGCTCACCCCTTGTATTCTCAATGCCTAGTACCATGCCTGACAAATACTGAAGGCTCAGTAAATATGTCTTAAATGAATGAAGGAAAGACTGACTCAGAGCAAAGAACAAAGAGCAGGAATATTAGAGGACACTGAATTTCATTTCATGTACTTCACAATCTGGGCTCCAAGCCACATTCTTCCAGAGATAATAAAGGATAGAGGAACCTACAATACTGTGGATCCAGATCCTAGAGGCAAAGCTCTGAGAGCATGTGCTGGCTTTAACCAAGAACAGTGGCTAAGGCAAATGATAAATCTTCCCTGATAAAAACACCATGTACACTTAGCGTGCTAAGTCACAGACTGGAGGGTTATCAGAGGTGCTACAGGATTTGTCAGTAGAATCCCATAGCACTTCTATTTTGGGACAATAGGAGAACCTTCCTGGTCCCAAAGGATTGATTTTAGGAGGTAAAGTTAGAGTTTACAAACTTAGGGGAGTAAGAGCAATTTCTAATCCCAAGAATTGGGAAAGGGGAACAAACAGAGGCCTAGTGTCGTCTTAGCTGCCAACCTGACCTTGAAGGAGCCAAGGACCTTCAACTCCTGGTTCTAAATAAGAACGAAATGCTCTTAGGAGGGAGAAAAGAGGGTTTACTTTGTCAAAGAGCAAAAAGGAAGTTTCTTACATTCAGGGTTCTGACTATACGAAAATTTTCAAATAATCACACTGTTGTCCAAGGGCACATTCACAACTTTTATATAAACTCCAACTGTGCATTTAAACCTCTTATGTACTTTGGGCTCTCCTAGTGGTCTGAGTGGCCTCAGTTCTGAGGCTGGAAGAGTCCTTTTGCCATAATGTTAATGGCTTCTCCCTAATGAAGCACTGTCCCTGCATTTGCAGATAAGAAAGCTCTTTCAACACTCCCATGAATTTTGGCCACCTTATTCCCTCTCAGTCTAGGAGTTTGTAAGACTCTTAAAACTCACATGCCTCCTCAAAATTTCATGTATGAAGAATCAGCACTAGGTAAAGACACTCATTACATAGGCCACACGTCAGAACCTTTATGGTGACATGAAGAGTAATTCAATATGGCACCTTAGTTGCATTATCTTCACGCAAACACATGTGTGGTTCCTGTCACCAAGTGGCTACTGTGCCGGAAACCATGAACATCCCGAACTCACAGCAGGACTAGTCTAATCCTACCTGAGAGCTCAGCAAAGGACAACTAACTACAGAATCTCGAAAGGAGCCAAAAAGCTTAATAGCTCTGTGAAACACGGCATTCTCTGTCACAAATAGGAGCTGTAACAAATGTTCCCACATTGACAAAATGTGAACGTGCTTGTTTTCCTAAGAACGGTTATCTATACATTCTGTTCTGGGTTGGACTTCAAATATTCCATTCCATTGTCTCCATTTAAGTCCACTGGAATTTGTCAGACCATGTGTCCTGACTTGCAATTGGAAAATATGGTCACCACATTGATGGAGAGTTTGAACTATGCTCAGCAGCTGTTACTCGAAAGAAAGATGAGAAAGAAAGATGAGAGCAGAATAAAAACATACCACAAGTTTGCCACCGCGGAGCTGATACAATTCAGAAGGGACAGGGGCTTTTCCCATGGCTGCAAATATGCAAACCACGCTCAGCTAAGACTCTAGCTTCTCGGTGTAAACAACAAAAAATGACATCCACCTTACTCAGGAGGAAGGGAAGTTTGCGAGTGGGTCTACTTCAGGCTCTGGGACCACAGGTATTTCTCCTTTGTCAAGCCCCTAATTCTGTTTGAGTGTGGCCCTGGCACAGGGGTCATTAAAACCTCAGTATTCAAAGGGTAAGACAAATCGTTTGGAAATGTACCATGTTGATACATTGCAGAGCTTAGCCATTTCTTCATATAAAACATCTGTAGAACAAACCAGGCTGCTTTTTCATCAAAAGGTGAAACACTACTTCGTGTCAGGGGATTTTTCACAGACCTAAAACAACTGGCAATATGTGAGATATGTAGCAAGGTGGCCGTGGCCTGAAAGCAAAACCACACCAGTTTTATCAATAATACCAGAAGTGAGAGAGAAAAAGGGGGGAAATACAATAGAAG
This sequence comes from Mesoplodon densirostris, assembly GCF_025265405.1. NCBI lineage: Eukaryota > Metazoa > Chordata > Mammalia > Artiodactyla > Ziphiidae > Mesoplodon > Mesoplodon densirostris. Next base: position 34,462,406 of record NC_082681.1, on the reverse strand, counting down.
CCAGATGAGGCAAGAAAAAAGTGAGTCATAGGCAAAAAGGAAATTCTGTAAACTTAAATAATAAATGGAAATTAAAATTTCAGAGGGGATTGCTGATCTATAGTCAAAATCTCTATTCTAACTTTGAAATCTCAGTGATAAAGAGGAGATGCAAAGAAAAAAACTCCACAATGGAGCTTTTAATAAAAGTAAGTAAGTAAGACAATGGTTTTCATGGCCATCTGTATACCTTCCTACAGCTCTTAATTTCATTTCCTTTCTTAGTTCACCAAGGAAGATATTGCCAACCTACCCCCAGGATCTAGCCCTGATTCTTGATCCTGGCACTGTGCCCCATAAACAGGATGATGCTGTGTTCTCAGTTGGTGATATTCAAGACATACGTAACTTAGGTTTTTCTGGAAGGATCCATGAGACAGCTGAAAGAGGTTACAGCAATTTCTGCCATGCTTTGAAACACCCTCTCTCTTTCCAGTTGAACTTGTTTACTAACTCTGAAGTCTCCAGACCAGTCTCTAGATTCTGTAGGATCATTGAAGTTACTCCCAATGATGGCCATTTTGAACAAATTACTCAAGTCCAAAACAACCAAAATATTGTATATATACATCTCACATTTCAATTAAATGTTCCAGCTTGGTGATAGAAAGTTCAAGTCACTGAAAACTGAGGCTCTCCAAGGCTTCTGATTCCTGAGATAGGAAGGACACTCCACCTCACAGACCAAACCATGGCCATGGTGATCTTGAAGTTCTAGAATCTTCCATCTGTGATATCATTATAGTTATTTGTTAATTATCACCCATAGACTAATAATATATTCAAGAGGGTTTGAGCATCTGTTACTCTTTGTGGTCCAGGATGCTAAGATGGGCCCATTACACAAACTAATTTATTTTCCACAGTTAACATAAATCAGTTAAAAATGACCGTACGTGGTGATGAATTCTAAATAGTGCCCCATAATTAATAATGGTCATTTCAAGGACAGAACAAAGTGCGTGATCTTTCTCAAGCCTTCTAAGGACGTCTATAACACCCATCCACCCAGCCCCCTCCCAGCATCTTAGACAGCCCTCACCACTGTAGCAACAGTGGAATAAGCATGTACTTGTGAGTCAGATGGATCCAGTTTCAAATCCCAGTTGTCACTGTTTACCCATCTTGATCTGATCAAGTCACTGAACTTTTCTGAGACTCAATTTTTCTCATCCATAAAATGAAGATAACAAAAGCCATAGTATAGGGTTTTATGAGTAACATAGATATAACGTATATAAAGCACATGGCACTATGCCATGCACGTGGCACAGAGTCAGAACCAGTGGCCACTCTAGAAATTCTACAAAAGAGAGGCTCGGGGTAACATTCTAGTTGGAAGGGGCAGAGGAGGGATATTGATTTGAAGCTGAGATTACATGCTGTTTTGGCATTCGTCGATTTTTATTTAATGTAGCTTGTGGTATTATGGAGATTAAGGCCCCCCAATAACCCAGGCAACTCTTTGACGCTGCCACTCATAAAGATTCATAAATGTACTTCTCTTCAACACACACACCATCATGAAGGTCAGGTATTCAACATCTTCCAAAGCCAGGGTCCCTTTAGGAACTAACACAGTCTTCTTTAATCCTGACAGTTCAACCTTCTTTGAAAACAAAACCCAGAAGGGTTTTCTTACTTGGTTTTATCCAGCTGAGGTCAACCCATTGAGGCACATTCCAAAATAAACCAGTCTCGTTACAGTAAAGTAAGTAACAAAGTAAAGGTTTCACAATCACAAGGGCTACGTACAATGCTCAGGTCCATAAATTCAAGCTATTTTTCTTTTGTAAATGATAAACAGAATTAGTAGCTCTATTCAGTCCTCTGAATAAAACATGAAGGAGCTGAATTGATTTGATCCAAACCCGGAATGCTTTAAAACAGGTAATAACAACTGCAAAAGCCTTATAAACCTACCGTTTACCTGGGCCTATATCTAGGAACCTTGGTAAGAAGCATTGTGCCACCATGCCAGTCTAGATTCGGAGGTGCCACAAGATTTTGGCTTCCTTGGCTACTACCAACTGGCAGAACAAGGAAGGCACTCCTTGATATTCAGATAATAATTCCATTCCATTGCAAACTTGGATCCAAGCTTTGCTAATCCTATACATTGCCCCATTCAATGAACATTTACTAAGCAGTGTAGTACAATGAACCTAGTGTCTGGAGTCAGAGTGTAATAACAGATACCACTTATTGAGCTCCTATTGTGTGACAGATACTGTGCTGGGGTGTTTTATACAGGTATGTTGAAGTCTCACATCAATAATGTAAAGTGGGGCTTCCCTGGTGGCGCAATGGTTGAGAGTCCGCCTGCCGATGCAGGAGACACGGGTTCGTGCCCCGGTCCGGGAAGATCCCACATGCTGCGGAGCAGCTGGGCCCGTGAGCCATGGCCGCTGAGCCTGCGCATCCAGAGCCTGTGCTCCGCAACAGGAGAGGTCCCAACAGTGAGAGGCCCGCGTACCACAAAATAATAATAATAATAATAATAATAATAATAATAATAATAATAATAATAATGTAAAGTGATTACCAGTAAGATTGTTTGTAAGGACTTCCCTGGCAGTTCAGTGGTTAAGACTCCATGCTTCCACTACAGGGGGCATGTGTTCGATCCCTGGCTCGGGAACTAAGATCCTGCAGGCCATGTGGCACGGTAAAAAAATTTAAAAAAAATAAATTAAAATTGAAAAAGATTCTTTGTAGATTATAATAATGGGGTTCCCCAAATCACCCAGCTATGTTTCCTATTCTCCAAAAACCCAAATTTCGGACTCCAAGCTACACATTCTCTGTAATTCTCATGCTGATCCCTATGCTATCCATCCACCCCCTCCACCCCCAGAGAGAATGATCATTAACTACAAGATAGGATAACATTTTTTTATTCCTGTCTTAATGTAGTTCCTGCATTAGAAGTTTCTAGCCACTGCACACAAAAATATGGTAGTATCTTGTCTTCATCTGAAAAGTCTTTTTCTCATTCCTTTGCTTTAACCAGGAGCACCATTCAGATGTCAGGACACACTGAATTTATTCCCAAGAAATCTTGAAAGGTTCTTTCCAGATCTGAGAATCAAGGTACTTCCTTAGCCTCCAATCAAGAAGTGTCATTTGTCCTTTCACGGCCTCATAAATTCTGACCTAGTAAACCTGACCCAAGCTTGTACAGACTAAATTCACCAGCTTCCCAGGACAGACAGATCAGGGGCTCCAAAATATAAGTGATGTGGACAAAGGGGGTGTATGTGGCAGAGGGGTGGGAGTGGAGAGGGGATCTTTATATGTTTGAGGACTACAAGTATTTGAAATATAAAAAGAAACCGGAAAAAATATCTCTTTAGACAGTAATTCACCCAACTGGCTAAGAATAGGTCAGAGTGGCTGGAGAGCCTGGAAGTCAAGCCTTTAAAAGTATTGTGTTTTAGGAGTTATTGAAACCAAAGACAGTATTTCTAAACTCAACAGAGGAAGTAACTGTTGCTTTCAATTGTAATAAATCTGGTTCATCTGATGGATTATTTTCATCTTCAAGGTCTGGAAGCCCAGTACCAAATGTCTTCAAACAAATCCTGCTCCTCCCAGCTGTCAGAACTCTTAGCACCTAAGCAGGCCCATGCTCAGGCCTGAGGCATTCTGGGTTCTAATCTAGGCCTCGTGGCTGACTCACCAAATGGCCATGGGAAGGAGTGTAAGGTCCTGGCTCCAGAGTCCGTCAGTATTGGCAGTGGTCAGAATACAAGTGGGTTCAGTAGGTGAAACCCGCCTGTTTTCACGCTAAGGGGGAACAGACAGAGAATAATTAGTAGAAATGAGACAATGTGAAGTCCAGAGTAGGGCCTCTCCCTGTGTACTCTGAGAGGACCCCTTTTCCTTACTCTTACCAGCGGGAAATGTGGGCTTAGTTAATCAACAACATGGATCTTGGCAAGCAAGCTGGAGGGAGAGAATTTATGTTATTTTTCTTCTTTGGTGAGAGTGAACTTCCCAAAGAATAAAAGGCAGATGCCTCAGTGTTATAGGTAATACAGTGGACTATTCTGCAATTATCTATAGACTCCTATACTGATACAGAGCCCCTCCAACCTATGCTTTTCTTCAAAATCTCTGCTCTCATACTCAAAACTGTGGAATGAATGAATGAATAAATAATGAGAATGTCCTACTTACCCACCTTAGAACCTTAGAGAGCAAAAGAGTGATTGTCAAAGCTTTAGAAACTCACAAAAGCTCCTACACTGGGGGGAGCAAAACAGTTATAGATTTATAAGGTAGATACTGCAGACAAGTACTTGTCTTGGAATCAGAAGAGGTGGATGTGAGTCTCGGGTTTGCCTACTTACTCAGTAGTTGAGCCCTTGGAATTGATCAGTTTGCTGCCATCTAGTTCATATTACTGTGGCTCATTCATATATTCAGTCAGTCATTCATTTAACTAATAATTCTTTCTTTTAACTAATAATTCTTGAATGCTAACTGTATCCCAGATTCTGTACTAGGCAATGAGGCAGAGAAAGAAGAATAAAATAAGCCCTGGGCTTCTTTCCAAATGCAGCCTCTGAAACACATGTATAAATAGAAACACTATCATGATGACATTTGAACTTCCTTAATAAAATAGCTGCCATTTATTGAGCACTGTGCCAGGAACCCTTCGTAAATTATGACATCCCTTAAAAACCGGCATTATCATATTCATTTTACATATGAGAGAACTATAACTCTGTGAGGTTGAGAATCTTGCCCAAGGTCACACATCTTGTAAGTGGCTGAGCTGGGATTTCAATCCAAGAGAGGCTAACTCTAAACCCGTGCTTTTTCCGCCCTATCACACTGCCCGTGTGTGATGTGGCTATTAGCCAAATGGCTGCTTATTTTCGATCAAGCATACAAGTAGTAAACAAAAGTATATTTTGCCCTATCCAGCTTCTGAGAAGGACAACAAATCTTTGTGAACTCAGTCCTGGCACAATGCAAGCTGTCTGAATCATCCCCTAAAACTGAAGGTTGAAACTGAAGATGACTAAAACAGTCCTGGGCAAAAAAGGTACATCAGCCTAATCATGGCCTGATAAGATGACATGCAGCATTTATTACCAGTGGAGAGAGACTTGATGTGCATGGTCTCTGGGACTCAGTGTCAGGCCAATTCTGGATTGAAGGGACAAATGGACTTCCATTTTTCCTTCAGGGATTATCACGATCATTTAGCATCACTGGTGATAGGGCAGTCCGGTCAGAATGTTGCATGAGCAGCAGTTTTCTGGATCGCTTGTGTTGATACAGGTCAGTGGACAAAGAAACCTTAAAATTCCTCCTCACATAAGTCATGGTTGCTACCATAAGGTCCAAGTTTAAGCATTAACTCTTCACTGATTCATATTCAGACAGAGGTAACATTTCTGCTACAACTATGTAGCAATCCGAACAAGAAACTGCATAAATGATTCAAAGAGTGTGCTCATTGACTCCCAGTCACAAAAGGTCAGGGCCAAAATGAAACTTCAAGAGCATCTGACTCAACTCTCACTTTACAGATGAGAAAACTGGAGCTCAGCACAAGGAAGTGACTTCCTCATGGTCATGGTAATCGCCTACTACATACTGATAAAGAAGTAAAAGTCAGGGGGGAAAGGATGAGGTAATGGAGGTGAAATAAATTCCTCATCTTTCTCGGTCAAAAATTTAAAAAACAAACAAACAAACCAAGGTACACACAAGTTATTTTGTGTTAGAGATGTAACCAGCAGACGAGCTGAAAAGAAAAGCAGCCCTGATACGGCTACTGACTAGTTGTGTGACCTTGAGTAAACTCCCTGGGCCTCAGTCTTGTCATCTATAGCAGGGGTCCCCAACCACTGGGCCACGGACCGCTGTAGCCTGTTAGGAACCAGGCGCACAGCAGGAGGTGAGCAGCGGGCGAGCGAGTGAAGCTTCATCTGTTGCTCCCGTCACTCGCATTACCGCCTGAACCTTCCCCCCGCCACCCCGATCATGGAAAAATTGTCTTCCATGAAACCAGTCCCTGGTGCCAAAAAGGTTGGGGGCCGCTGCTCTACAGAATGGGGGTAACTGTCATTGCACGGCTCATTTCCTAAAGTTCTTAGGAAAAACAAACAGGAGAGTAAATGTAGGAAATGGTAATAGTTCTCAGCCCCAAACAGGGATGGTTTCTAGCAATTTCTCCCATTCATTTATATAATAGGGCCTCCAGAACAGCCCCCACAAAACCTACTCTGGCTTCCTTCCCCAGAATGTCACCCAGTGCTACGGTGTACTCTTTCTAGTCTCTGGCTAGAAAAAATCTAAATCTGTGAAGTAGAAGTGCAATTAGAAAATATCTAACTAAGGTTCTCTCTCTCCCCTCTAATCCCGATCTTCTACCAGTTACTAGGTTTTCTCTTTGGGGTTTGAGATTCCTTCTTCTAGAATGACTCATTGTAAAAGGGGGAAAAAAATCCAAACCTGATTTTCCTCCCTTTGTCACAGAGGCACTGAGTAGGGTGTCAATCAATGTCAGTGGACACATATCCTTCACTCTAAAGGGTTTTAATTACAAGCTGGCAGAGAGTCAGTAGCTGGCGGGGCTAAGAACAGTCACCCCAGGAATCTGTTGTGGTGCTAACAAACAGGAGAAAAACATCATCTGTGCTCCTCTGTCCAATATTTTTTATTCATGAGTCTGAAAGGAAACTGTGGCTCTACCATTCTAATCTCTGGATACATGCTTATGTACACACACAGGCAAACACATACCACATAAGCACACAGGCAGGTACCCTCCCTGGCTGGGTGAAAAAATAGTTTCTAGCCCTCTGAGAGGTTTTTTGCATTAACGGATTGGGTAGTCCCACTACGCAGAAAATCAGAGTGACATTCTTTAGAGAAATGCACACTTGTTCCAATTTTCTTGTCTAAATTATCCAAAACCCTTACACTCTTGATATGGTTCACTTAAAGATCATTACTCATGTTCCTGAGTGGGCTGCAGAGATCGTGCCTACGCAAGGCATGCTTCTGGGTGTTGGAAAATGACAGGAGTGAGCTACAGTACTGAATGTTCTGAAATTCACTCAAACTTGCAAAGTTCCATCAGCACCTTATAAGGGAAGATATTTATCCTGCAGCTGAAGTTGGGGAGGGGGAGGCAGGGGGAGGGGGAGGCAGAGGGATGGGGGCACTAAGTGATTTACAATTGAAAATGTTCAGATCAGCAGACAGGCTAAAGGTCCCATAGGATGTTGGTAACAATTGACAATACAGCCATTGGTAGTTGTGTTTAATATAAACCAAGAACACGGGGCTTCCCTGGTGGCGCAGTGGTTAAGAATCCGCCTACCAATTCAGGGGACACGGGTTCAACACCTGGTCTGGGAAGATCCCACATACCGTGGAGCAACTAAGCCTGTGCGCCACAACTACTGAGCCTGCGCTCTAGAGCCCGCATGCCACAGCTACTGAGCCCAAGTGACGCAACTACTAAGGCCCGTGCGCCTGGAGCCTGTGCTCTGCAACAGGAGAAGCCACCGCAATGAGAAGCCTGCACACTGCAACAAAGAGTAGCCCCCGCTCGCCGCAACTAGAGAAAACGCACACGCAGCAACGAAGACCCAACACAGCCAAAAATAAATAAATAAAATAAAATTTTTAAAAATTATGTACAAAAAAACCACCCAAGAATGTCAAATTAGAAGAGTTTACTAAAAAAAAAAAAAGTCTGTGAATTTCTCCCAACTTCATTATTTTATTTGGCACATAAAGACTATTTGCCATGTGTCATTTATAAGTAAGATCAAACGAGCATTCGTTTGAAAGAAACTGAAGAAATGATCACCTGAACGTGTAGGTAGAAATGATTATCTTTAAAAAGGGAAGCAAAACCCAATTAAAAGCTTCTTGTACCTTACAATACTCCCCAAAGAAGCCACTAAGGTCTTAATTAGCTTTCCTCCTTATCTCTGGTAAAACAGGCCGCAAAGTTTTCTGTGCCAGTTCCACAAAGGCATTCGAAAAATATGTGATCACTCACATGGAAGATGTGTAAGCTCATTTCCATCCTATTTGAGACTTATTGCCAGCAATGTGTGGACGTTTGTACATTTTGACAAATAATTGTGGAAAGTTATGAGAGATGCTGTTAGGAAAATTGGTTCCATTAGATTAAGAAGGAATATTCTTCCAGTATTTCTGTAGGAAGAGGTCTAATATCATAATAAGCATGATTCACAGAATGAATTTCAAGTCATTTCAATGGAACTTATTCTCTAAACTAGGATGATATTCTCTCTCATCCAGAATTCGATTCTGCTCCATTGTATTCTTAAAAACACAGTCAGAAGTTAATTGAAATTTATTTTTATAATATTTGACACGTACAAAGGATCTATTTTTGAAGAGTGCCCTAAATAAAGGTATTTGCAGACATCCTAGGTTGCTTCCCACTCTCCATTAGCCAACTCTGACTTTCTGATATTTTGGTGAATGCATCCCTTACCAAACACAAATAAGTATGGTATAGCTTCTACCCAGAAGACTTCGTTGCCAATCTTTCCACATTAATGGTTATTACCTCCAGCTGAAATGCACAAATTTAAAGTCTGACTCATCTAAAATCACACAGCTCTTGTTTGAGTCTGAAGCTACCGTCATCAAAAAGGAGGTCAATTTACCTCAATGCCCTCTTGCTGCAAATGCAAAACAGGCTTCCCGGGGGGGTAGAATATTCGGGTTGTTGCCGGCCAAGAGATGGCTTTTTATCATGCAGAATGTTTCTCTGTTATTATTGCTGTCCTCTTTTTCCTAGTCCAAAAATATTGACAAGAGAAAAGGGAGAAAACAAGGGATTAGTCAAGCTCCTCTCTCACATTCCGTCTGACCTTAACCTGCCTACCTCTCAGTGGTAAACTGCTCTTTGCTTGCCAGCAGCCTTGGAGCGGGCCCCAGGCCAGCGGTACCCAGCTGCTTCTCTGGAGCCTGGATCTGGCTGTGCAGCTGCCCCAACTCTGCCCAGAGATGATCTGAACATCAATCACTGCCTCACTTTCAACTGGTGTGGAATGTAGCCCAGGAAGCGATGTATGAGTTTTGCTTCCCACAGAATTCAGAGCTGTGCTTTCTATAGATGAACTCCACGGCCGGCCTGTTTTTTACCACCTCCATCCCGCTTTGTAGTCTGTCTTCATTCATTTTATACAGGTCTCCCTACCCAGAGCTGCATCAAGACAGTCCCATCGTTTCGAATTGTACCATTTGACTAATCGTTACACACTGTTAAAGTAGCCATTTTTAAAATACGGGGCGGGGGGGGGGGAACTCATTATTCAGCATAATAATAATTACTATTATTTGACATGATAATAATAACAATGATAATAGCAGCTATTATTAATCAAGTGCTCACGTGGTTCAGACAACATGCTACAGGCTTTATGGACCTTATTTCGTTAAAGCCCTACAAAATTCCCGTGAGGTCGATTGCCTTCATTTTACAAATAGGGAAGCTGTGACTCAGAACAATTAAGTTATTCAAAATCATAGCGGCTGGTAAACAAGAGAGATGGGATTTAAACACTATTCTGTCTCCTTCCCAAATGCACACTCCTGACCTCCAAGTTTATGATTCTTAACCCAGTCAGCACATTAGAATCACAATCAAATTTGTATCTCTAGAAGTGGGACCCAGGCATCAGTAATTTTTTAAAGACTCCCAGGTGTTTCCATATAGCTAAAAAATTCCTGAAGTTTTACTGAAATTTTATTCTCAAAAATATTTGTGGTACACTTTGGTTACTTACAGGCTGCTGCATTCGAAAAATTCAGTTTTCCACACATGAGTCCTCTTGGATACTCACACAAAACACTTCACTTCCGGTCACCGAGTGTGTGATTTTTCCCCACATCAAGCAATTCTCTGCGACACCAGCTGGGTGTCCTACAATTTAACTCAAATCTGATACTACCTACATGGAGATAGTGTCCGATTTCACAGGTTAAGGGCTCAGTCCCATAAGATGGCACATCCCCCAACAGACACACACACACTTCAGACGCCGGTCCCAGGTCCAGTGTGCTTCTGACCGGCTGACTATAGATCAGAAGTCCCCACAATGCCCCTCCTTGGGCTCTTGACCCATAGAACTCAAGGAAACACTTACTTACGTTTAGCAGTTTATTACAGGTTGTGATAAAGGACACAGATGAACATCCAATGGAAGAGATGCATAGGACAAGGCATGGAGCGTCCATGCCCTCTCCGGACCCAAAACTCTGCCCAAATCTCCACGTGTTCACCGATCTGGAAGTTCTCCAAACCCTGTCCTTTTGGGCTTTTATAGATGCCTCATTATTTAGGCACGCTTGGTTAAATCACTGGCTATTGTCAAAATTCAACCTCCAAAGCCCTCTCCCCTTTCCAGAGGTCAGTGGGTGGGACCGAAAGTTCCAACCCTCTAATAACGTGGTTGATTCACCTGGCAACCAGCCCCCATCCTAACTGCTTTCCAAAAGTCACCTCATTAACATAGCAAAAGACACCTTTATGGCTTTCAACACTTAGGAAATTCCAAGGGGGTTAGGAGCTGTGAGCCTGGAACTGTGGAGGAAGACCAAATATATGTAAAAAATATCTTTTCGGGCTTCCCTGGTGGCGCAGTGGTTGAGAGTCCGCCTGCGGATGCAGGGGACACGGGTTCGTGCCCCGGTCCGGGAGGCTCCCACATGCCGTGGAGCTGCTGGGCCCGTGAGCCATGGCTGCTGAGCCTGCGCATCCGGAGCCTGTGCTTCGCAATGGGAGAGGCCACAACAGTGGGAGGCCCGCGTACCGCAAAAAAAATAAAAAACCCTAAAGCTGGGCGTTCCCCGGTGGTCCAGTGGTAAAGAGTCCGCCTTCCAATGCAGGGAACGCAGGTTTGATCCCTGGTCGGGGAACTAAGATCCCACATCCCACATGCCACAGGGCAACTAAGCCCACGAGCCTCAACTAGAGAGAAGACTGTGCGCCTTAATGAAAGATACCGCCTGCCTCAGCAAAGATCCCGCGTGCCGCACTAAGACCCGATGCGGCCAAAAAAAATAAGGAAAATAAATAAATATCTTTTTTTAAAAAGACACATCTTTCTTAATTTAAAAAATCCTAAAGCTAGCCAATTTTACTGGTCATATAATTGGAGCTAACTCTTTCAACACATTTTGATTTTCCCAGCTGGATAACTCATCCTACCCTTTGGTTTCCTGATGCTGGCCAGAATTTCTAGTGACCCTTGCCCATGTTCTCACCTAAATCCTTACTCTTCAGGCATAAGTAGCCACCACTACCCTCACTGTCATTGTTCTTTTCATTCTTTCAACAAATATTTACAGAGAAAATATTCTGGGCCTGGCTCTGTTCTAGGAGCTGTGAATATAACATTGAAAAAATAGACAAAAATCCTGCCCACATAGAGTTTATATTCCAGTAGAGGGAGATAGACAACAAATGACTAAATAAATATTTCATCTCTCTGGTGGTGACAAGTGCTAAAGAGAAAAAGAAGGCAGAATACAGAGCTAGAAAGCCAAGGGTGTCATTTTGGATAAGGTGTTCAGGGCAGGCCCCTCCTAAGAGGGTGTGGTTGAATAGAGGCTTGAGTGAAGGGAAAGGACAAGATCATCTGATGGAAGCATGTTGCAGTCAGCTGGAATAGAACAGTTTTCTAGAACCACACTGCACAACTTCAGGGAACTCCTCATGGGTGAGGGTTGGGCTAGGGCTGAAGCTGCAGCTGTGCAGTTTCGAGATGAGAATAGTTCACCTTAGCCTAACCTGGCCTTTTAGCTCCTACTTCCAAGGCCTTTGCTGTCACATACTCATTGAAATAACCTTTGAAAGAGGTCTGTTTAGCAAAAGAAGCAGGCTAACAAACACAGTAATAATTAAAGGCATGCTAGTAAGAGAACAGAGTTACAGTCAAACAGGCAATCTGACCTTAACTCTATCTTATAATAGGTGTTTGACCTTAACCAAGATACATCATGTCTCTGTACCTTAGTTTCCTTGTCTGGAAAATAAGGAGAGTAAAAAGCAAACAAATGAAAGCTTTTACAATATCTGGTGTAAAACAATTGCTCAATAAAATAATTATTGTAATTCAAAACATGGGGGTTGTATGGGAACTAGTCCTAGAGACAGGCAACCTGAGATGAAGTTCCAGCTCCATCACTTCCTAGGCACGTGACCATGAATAAGTCGCTTAGCTTCTCTGAGCCTCACATTCCTCATCTATAGACATGGGGATAATAATTCATGCCCGACCTCAAGGGTTGTTACATTTAAAAAAATTGGAAATTGTAGAACACTGTTTAAACATTTGGGGTCTTTTTTTTTTCAACTAGATGAGAGAATACAAAGGTAGAGGGTAAGATATGATCTGACAACTTGTATTGGCTCAAAACTCAGGATCATGCATTTAGTGATTCTTGGCAACACAAACAGCCATTCTAGGAAAATTTTTACAAAATCACAACGACGGGTGATTCAGTTCCTCTTTAACACTAATCCTTAACTTTTCTGGTCACCCGAATCGAAAAAAATTATTTTTTCTATGTAGAATTATTGAAGCACAGATGTCTACAACTGGAAGGGATCTTAGAGTTCTTCTAGTCCAATCCTGTCTTTGTACAAGTAAGGAAATTGAGGCCCAGAAGGGTAAAGTGCCTAGGCAAAGCCACACAGGGAGTCAGAGAGAGATCCAAAAGCAGAATCAGATCCCCCGATCCCCCCCTCCGCCCCCCACCCCCAGGCTCTTCATGTTTTAGGAGTCTTCTTTGCTCCATCCTGTTTCTAAGCCTCAGTCCCACCTATTTTATTGCATTTTGAAAGGGGTCTTTGCTTACAAAATCACTCCCTGGGTATTTTTCTTAAATAAGAGATCTATGCTTCCTCATTCGATCGTAGCCACATGCACACATGAAAATCTCATATTGCAAATCTGTCCTAATAGTTCACGTTGGTAGTTGAAACGGTACCAACAGTTGGACTGCATTCAATTATATAGTAGTTTCTCTGAGGCCATTTAAACAGACTACAATAAAATTCCTCTTACCCTTAGAAAAATCCTATTTAAATAAAAGAAAAAAGAAAGGAACAAGCAGCTTTGTCAACCAAAAACCATTAAAACCCACAAATGGGTTCAATTGCCAGAAAAATTCTAGCATGCCCAGAAACAACAAAGCACAGATCTGGCCAAAGGCGGGCCAAATGGGAGGATTCCTGTGGAGAAGAATAGGAAGTACCATACAGACAGACAAGACTTGTCATCTCACTTGACACTTTCTTCCAAAGCCCTAGAAGCACTAAAGTGGCAGATCTGGTTTTCCCTAATGACACCACGCTGTGGGGGAATAATGAACCAAGGCTTCTCGAATGGTCTCCAAGGAGCCTGCAGCATAACACGTTCAATGGAGAAGGTCCTATAAAGCCCATATTCCACCTCCGGGGAAGTTCCGGTGACATCATCTGAAAGGCTTGGTCAAGGTGAAGAGGTCAGTGCAGTGTGAGAACGTTCTACAGCACAACACTAATAGAGACTCTCACAGAAACAATTTATTTTCTTTCCTAGGGATTCAGGACCAGCTCTGTCGTTCAAGAGACGGACATTCTCCAACTGCCTAACTAACTTAAATTTTAGAAATGTTTCCTGCTGAGGCAGCACCTCTTTGTGTGAAACCAAAGGGAAAAAAATGACCTTATAGCCCACATGGTGCTTCCTTCCCGCTCCACCCCACTGGTCCATAGGCCTTGTGTGCGGTTCAGTGACAGTGCTTTCCTCCCCGGGGGCAAAAAAGATCACATGTCGTTTCAGATGCTGCTGCTGAAGTTTATAATATTGTTGATCACAGTGATAATAGATCATGTTTATTGAACACTTCACTCTGTAAGGGAACTCCTACGAGCTCACTTAATGCTCATAGCATTCTCTGAGGTAGATACTAGGATAGCTTACTTTTACAAATAAAGAAACTGAGGCTCAAAGAGATGAAGCAACTTGCCTGAGGTTACAGGACTAGTGAGTGATGAGTAGGAATTATTCCTACCTAAGATGTCTGCAGGACCTACATTTTAAACTATTTATTCCTGGTGTTAGAGGTCAAAAGCCTATATGACCTAAAGCAAAGTAGTAACTCAAGATTAGGAGCAAGGACAGAAGACAAAGATTGCTAGGAAGATTCTGTACACTGTCTCCAGAAAACCTCCCCTCTGATGGTTGTTGCAAATAATTCACTTCTCTTAACAGATTATCACATCCAAATGTATAGAAATAAATGTATATAGAGTTGCACAACACTGTGAATGGATTAAATGCCATGAAATTTTACACACTTTAAAATGGTTAATTTTATGTGATGTGGATTTCACCTCAGTAAAAATAACACCTGTATTTGAGAAAGATTTTTTGTAGTGTTTTCTCCAGCTTTATGGAGGTATAATTGATGATCAAAAGCTATATATACAGGGACTTCCCTGGTGGTGCAGTAGTTTGGACTCTGCGCTTCCACAGCAGGTGGCGAGGGTTCGATCTCTGGCTGGGGAATTAGGATCCCACATGCGGCATGGCCAAAAAAACAAAAGTTACCATACAATTGACCCTTGAACAACATGTTTGAACTCCGCATGTCCACTTATACATGGATTTCTTTAGATAAATATGTATTATAGTACTACACGATCCACGGTTGGTTGAACCCATGGATGCGGAACCACAGATAGGGAAGGCCGAGTCTAAAGTTATACTGGGATTTTGCAAAGGGCCAGTGTCCTTAACCCCTGAGTTGTACAAGGGTCCACTGAACTTAAGGTATGTAACCTGATGACCCAATATATGTATACATTGTGAAATATTCACCACAAATCACCTCACACAGTTACCATTTTACTTTTTTATGGAGAGAACACCGAAGATCTACCCTCTTAGCAAATTTCAAATACACAATACAATACTGCCAACTATAGTCACATTGTTGCACGCTGGTTCTCTAGAACTTACTCATCTTGCATAACTGAAAAAGAAAATTCATATGTTATTCTTATTTATGGGAAACTTCTTCCCCCAAAAAATGATGAAAGATTTTCCATGCATTTTGAAAAAATAAATATATGGGGGAGGGAGGAAGGAAGAGCTTCTACTTGAAGTTAATTTCCTGATAACATATGGAGAAGCTCAGTAAAGCTATTTCCACTTTGAAGTGAAGTAAGTCAGAAAGAAAAAAACAAATACCGTATGCTAACACATATATATATATATGGAATCTAAAAAAAAATGGTTCTGAAGAACCTAGGGGCAGAACAGGAATAAAGATGCAAATGTGACACGGGGAGGGGGAAGGGTAAGCTCAGACAAAGTGAGAGAGTGGCATGGACATATATACACTACCAAATGTAAAACAGATAGCTAGTGGGAAGCAGCCGCATAGCACAGGGAGATCAGCTCGGTGCTTTGTGACCACCTAGAGGGGTAGGATAAGGAGGATGGGAGGGAGACACAAGAGGGAGGAGATATGGGGATATATATATATGTGTGTAGCTGATTCACTTTGTTATAAAGCAGAAACTAACACACCACTGTAAAGCAATTATATTCCAATAAAGATGTTATAAAAAAGAAAATAAAAGAACCTAGAATCGCAGAATTAGAAAAGATCATAGAGGTCATCTAGGCAACCTCCTTCCCAAAGCAGGAATGCTTCCTATACATAATCATCCTTGATTATATTCCTTGATATATAATCATCCAGCTTCTGTATAATATTTCCAGTGACTAGGAACCCACTATTGAAAACCTGGCTGTTCTATCTGTAAATAGATCAGATTAGTAGAAAGGTCATGCTTATGTTGAATTAAATCTGCTGCCCTGGTGCTTTGGTGCGTATTTCTGCTTTAACCTTTTAAGCTGTTCTGTCCAATTCAGTAGTCAGTAATCGTATATGGCTATTTGAATCAAAAGTCATTCCCATTAAATAAAATTAAAAATTAAAAAATGTAAATGTCGGTGCCTCAGATGCAATAGCCATGTACCAGGGGCTCAATAGCCATACGTGGCTAGTGGCTGCTGTATTGAACAGTGAAGCTATATAAGATTTCCATCACATCAAAAAGTTTTATTGGACAGCACCGCTCTATAGCAAAACAGAATGTCTACTACTTTTTCCACATGAAAAGCTATCTAAATGTTCCCCCTTGGTCATTTCTTTTTTTAAATTAATTAACTTATTTATTTATTTTTAATTTTTTAAAATTAATTTTTATTGGAGTATAGTTGTTTTACAATGTTGTGTTAGTAGCAAAGCAAATCTGTTACATGTATACATATATCCACTCTTTTTTAGATTCTATTCCCATATAGGTCATTACAGAGTATTCAGTAGAGTTCCCTGTGCTATACAGTAGGTTCTTATTAGTTATCTATTTTGATATATAGTAGTGTGTATATGTCATCATTTCTTATCCAGAATAAATTGCCCTAGTTCCTTCAACTTCCAGGAATGGCACATTGGTTTTCTATGGCTGCCTAACATGGTAGCTTAAACAGCATTCATTTATTATCTCATGGTTCTGGAGGTCGGAAGTCAACAGGCTCACCTGGGTTCTGAGCTCTGGCGCTCCTCACAAGGCAAAATCCAATTATTGACAAGACCGGCCTCCTACATGGAAGCTCTGGGAGAGAATCTGCTTCCAGGCCCATTCAGGTTGTTGGCAGAATCCAGTTCTGTGCAACTCTGGGAGTGAGTTCCCCACTTCCTTTCTGGTTGTCAGCCAGGTCTGCTCTAAGTTTCTATAGGCTCCTTGCATGTGGGCCCCTCTTTCCCCTCCACCATCAAAGCCAGCAAAGGTGCATGAAATCCTTCTGATGCTCCAAATCCCTGTGAACTTCCCATTATGCTACCAGGCGGAGAAAATTCTGTTTTTAAAGGGCTCGTGTGATTAGAATGGTCTCACCTGGATGATTTCCTTATCATAAGGTCAACTTATTAGGAACCTGAAAAATGTCATTTGCACATATGTCGTGATAGTCACAGTATGGGGATTAGAATGGGAAATATTGGGGAGCTGTCTTAGAATTCAGCCTACCACAATGATTTCCTGTAACTATCTAATCATGGTTATGATACCTATACTTTCTAAAGAGCTGTTGGTATAGTGATTATAGTCAATAATACTGTATTACAGACTTCAAAGTTGTTAAGAAACGAGATCTTAGAGGGCTTCCCTGGTGGCGCAGTGGTTGCGAATCTGCCTGCCAATGCAGGGGACACGGGTTTGAGCCCTGGTCCGGGAAGATCCCACATGCTGCGGAGCAACTAAGCCCATGCGCCACAACTGCCGACCCTGCACTCTACAGCCCGCGAGCCACAACTACTGAGCCCACACACCACACCTACTGAAGCCCGCGTGCCTAGAGCCCATGCACCACAACAAGAGAAGCCACTGCAGCGAGAAGCCCGCACGCCGCAAAAAAGAGTAGCCCCTGCTCGCCACAACTAGAGAAAGCCCGCGCACAGCAACAAAGACCCAATGCAGCCAAAAATAAATAAATTAAAATGAATAGAGAACACCTACTGAACGCTGGCAGAAGACCTCAGACCTCCCAAAAGGCAAGAAACTCCCCACGTACCTGGGAAGGGCAAAGCGGAGAGATTCCCGCACAGAGGATCGGTGCCGACCAGCACTCACCAGCCCGAGAGGCTTGTCTGCTTGCCCGCCGGGCGGGCGGTGCTGGAAGCTGAGATTCGGGCTTCGGTCAGAGCGCAGGGAGAGGACTGGGGCTGGAGGCGAGAACTCAGCCTGAAGGGGGCTAATGCACCACAGCTAGCCGGGAGGGAGTCCAGGAAAACTCTGGAGCTGCCGAAGAGGCAAGAGACTATTTCTTTCCTCTTGGTTTCCTGGTGCGCGAGGAGAGGGGATTAAGAGCGCTGCTTAAAGGAGCCTCACAGACGGGTGCGAGCTGGGCTAAACGCGCGGACCCCAGAGACGGGCGTGGGACGCTGGGGCTGCTGCTGCCGCAGCCAAGAGGCCTGTGTACGAGCACAGGTCACTGTCCACACCGCCCTTCCGGGAGCCTGTACAGCCCGTCACTGCCAGGGTCCCGGGATCCAGAGACAGCTTCCCTGGGAGAACGCATGGCGCGCCTCGGGCTGGTGCAACGTCACGCCGGCCTCTGCCGCTGCAGGCTTGCCCCCGGCCTGAGTGAGCCAGAGTCCCCGAAGCGGCTGCTCCTTTAATCCTGTCCTGTCTGAGCGAAGAACAGACGCCCTCCGGCGACCTACACGCAGAGGCGGGGCCAAATCGAAAGCTGAGACCCAGGAGCTGTAGAAATAAAGAAGAGAAAGGGAAATCTCTCCCAGCAGCCTCAGAAGCAGCAGATTAAAGCTCCACAATCAACTTGATGTACCCTGCATCTGTGGAATACATGAATAGACAACAAATCATCCCAAATTGAGGAGCCAGGAGTCAGTGCTGTGCCTCTGAGGTGGGAGAGCCAACTTCAGGACACTGGTCCACAAGAGACCTCCCAGCTCCACATAATATCAAACGGCGAAAATCTTCCAGAGATCTCCATCTCAACACCAGCACCCAGCTTCACTCAACGACCAGCAAGCTACAGTGCTGGACACCCTATGCCAAACAACTAGCAAGACAGGAACACAACGCCACCCATTAGAAGAGAGTCTGCCTAAAATCATAAAAAGTCCGCAGACACCCCAAAACACACCACCAGACGTGGACCTGCCCACCAGAAAGACAAGATCCAGCCTAATCCACCAGAACACAGGCACTAGTCCCCTCCACGAGGAAGCCTACACAACCCACTAAACCAACCTTAGCCACTGGGGACAGACACCAAAAACAACGGGAACTACGAACCTGCAGCCTGCAAAAAGGAGACTCCAAACACAGTAACGTAAGCAAAATGAGAAGACAGAAAAACACACAGCAGGAGAAGGAGCAAGATAAAAACCCACCAGACCTAACAAATGAAGAGGTAATAGGCAGTCTACCTGAAAAAGAATTCAGAATAATGATAGTAAAGATGATCCAAGATTCTATTTCCAAGATCCAAAATATTGCACATAGAATAGACAAAATGCAAGAAACAGTTAACAAGGACCTAGAGGAACTAAAGATGAATCAAGCATCAATTAAAAACACAATAAATGAAATGAAAAATACTCTAGATGGGATCAATAGCAGAATAACTGAGGCAGAAGAACGGATAAGTGAGGTGGAAGATAAAATAGTGGAAATAACTGATGCAGAGCAAAATAAAGAAAAAAGAATGAGAAGAACAGAGGACAGTCTCAGAGACCTCTGGGACAACATTAAACGCACCAACATTCGAATTATAGGGGTTCCAGAAGAAGAAGAGAAAAAGAAAGGGACTGAGAAAATATTAGAAGAGATTATAGTTGAAAACTTCCCTAATATGGGAAAGGAAATAGTTAATCAAGTCCAGGAGGCAAAGAGAGTCCCATACAGAATAAATCCAAGGAGAAATACACCAAGACACATATTAATCAAACTGTCAAAAATTAAACACAAAGAAATCATATTAAAAGCAGCAAGGCAAAAACAACAAATAACACACAAGGGAATCCCCATCAGGATAACAGCTGATCTCTCAGCAGAAACTCTACAAGCGAGAAGGGAGTGGCAGGACATACTTAAAGTGATGAAGGAGAAAAACCTGCAACCACGATTACTCTACCCAGCAAAGATCTCATTCAGATTTGATGGAGAAATTAAAACGTTTACAGACAAGCAAAAGCAGAGAGAGTTCAGCACCACCAAACCAGCTTTACAACAAATGCTAAAGGAACTTCTCTAGGCAAGAAACACAACAGAAGGAAAAGACATACAATAACGAACCCAAAACAATTAAGAAAATGGAAATAGGAACATGCATATCGATAATTACCTTAAATGTAAATGAACTAAATGCTCCCACCAAAAGACACAGACTGGCTGAATGGATACAAAAACAAGACCCATATATATGCTGTCTACAAGAGACCCACTTCAGACCTAGAGACACATACAGACTGAAAGTAAGGGGATGGAAAAAGATATTCCATGCAAATGGAAACCAAAAGAAAGCTGGAGTAGCAATTCTCATATCAGACAAAATAGACTTTAAAATAAAGACTATTAGAAGAGACAAAGAAGGACACTACATAATGATCAAGGGATCGATCCAAGAAGAAGATATAACAATTGTAAATATTTATGCACCCAACATAGGAGCACCTCAATACATAAGGCAAATACTAACAGCCATAAAAGGAGAAATCAACAGTAACACACTCATAGTAGGGCACTTTAACACCCCACTTTCACCAATGGACAGATCATCCAAAATGAAAATAAATAAGTAAACACAAGCTTTAAATGATACATTAAACAAGATGGACTTAATTGATATTTATAGGACATTCCATCCAAAAACAACAGAATACACATTTTTCTCAAGTGCTCATGGAACATTCTCCAGGATAGATCATATCTTGGGTCACAAATCAAGCCTTGGTAAATTTAAGAAAATTGAAATTGTATCAAGTATCTTTTCCGACCACAATGCTATGAGACTAGATATCAATTACAGGAAAAGAGCTGTAAAAAATACAAACACATGGAGGCTAAACAATACACTACTTAATAATGAAGTGATCACTGAAGAAATCAAAGAGGAAATTAAAAAGTACCTAGAAACAAATGACAATGGAGACACGACGACCCAAAACCTATGGGATGCAGCAAAAGCAGTTCTAAGAGGGAAGTTTATGGCAATACAATCCCACCTTAAGAAACAGGAAATATCTCGAATAAACAACCTAACCTTGCACCTAAAGCAATTAGAGAAAGAAGAACAAAAACATCCCAAAGTTAGCAGAAGGAAAGAAATCATAAAAATCAGATCGGAAATAAATGAAAAAGAAATGAAGGAAACGATAGCAAAGATCAATAAAACTAAAAGCTGGTTCTTTGAGAAGATAAACAAAATTGATAAACCATTAGCCAGACTCATCAAGAAAAAAAGGGAGAAGACTCAAATCAATAGAATTAGAAATGAAAAAGGAGAAGTAACAACTGACACTGCAGAAATACAAAAGATCATGAGAGATTACTACAAGCAACTCTATGCCAATAAAATGGACAACCTGGAAGAAATGGATAAATTCTTAGAAATGCACAACCTGCCAAGACTGAATCAGGAAGAAATAGAACATATGAACAGACCAATCACAAGCACTGAAATTGAAACTGTGATTAAAAATCTTCCAACAAACAAAAGCCCAGGACCAGATGGCTTCACAGGCGAATTCTATCAAGCATTTAGAGAAGAGCTAACACCTATCCTTCTCAAACTCTTCCAAAATATAGCAGAGGGAGGAACACTCCCAAACTCATTCTACGAGGCCACCATCACCTTGATACCAAAACCAGACAAGGATGTCACAAAGAAAGAAAACTACAGGCCAATATCACTGATGAACATAGATGCAAAAATCCTCAACAAAATACTAGCAAACAGAATCCAACATCACATTAAAAGGATCATACACCATGATCAAGTGGGGTTTATTCCAGGAATGCAAGGATTCTTCAATATACGCAAATCAATCAATGTGATACACCATATTAACAAACTGAAGGAGAAAAACCATATGATCATCTCAATAGATGCAGAGAAAGCTTTTGACAAAATTCAACACCCATTTATGATAAAAACCCTGCAGAAAGTAGGCATAGAGGGAACTTTCCTCAACATAATAAAGGCCATATATGACAAACCCACAGCCAGCATCGTCCTCAATGGTGAAAAACTGAAACCATTTCCACTAAGATCAGGAACAAGACAAGGTTGCCCACTCTCACCACTCTTATTCAACATAGTTTTGGAAGTTTTAGCCACAGCAATCAGAGAAGAAAAGGAAATAAAAGGAATCCAAATCGGAAAAGAAGAAGTAAAGCTGTCACTGTTTGCAGATGACATGATACTATACATAGAGAATGCTAAAGATGCTACCAGAAAACTACTAGAGCTAATCAATGAATTTGGTAAAGTAGCAGGATACAAAATTAACGCACAGAAATCTCTTGCATTCCTATATACTAACGCTGAAAAATCTGAAAGTGAAATCAAGGAAACACTCCCATTTACCATTGCAACAAAAAGAATAAAATATCTAGGAATAAACCTACCTAAGGAGACAAAAGACCTGTATGCATAAAATTATAAGACACTGATGAAAGAAATTAAAGATGATACCAATAGATGGAGAGATGTACCATGTTGTTGGATTGGAAGAATCAACATTGTGAAAATGACTCTACTACCCAAAGCAATCTACAGATTCAATGCAATCCCCATCAAACTACCACTGGCATTTTTCACAGAACTAGAACAAAAAATTTCACAATTTGTATGGAAACACAAAAGACCCCGAATATCCAAAGCAATCTTGAGAACGAAAAATGGAGCTGGAGGAACCAGGCTCCCTGACTTCAGACTATACTACAAAGCTACAGTAATCAAGACAGTGTGGTACTGGCACAGAAACAGAAAGATAGATCAATGGAACAGGATAGAAAGCCCAGAGATAAACCCACGCACATATGGTCACCTTATCGTTGATAAAGGAGGCAGGAATGTACAGTGGAGAAAGGACAGTCTCTTCAATAAGTGGTGCTGGGAAAACTGGACAGGGACATGTAAAAGTATGAGATTAGATCACTCCCTAACACCATACACAAAAATAAGCTCAAAATGGATTAAAGACCTAAATGTAAGGCCAGACACTATCAAACTCTTAGAGGAAAACATAGGCAGAACACTCTATGACATAAATCACAGCAAGATCCTTTTTGACCCACCTCCCAGAGTAATGGAAATAAAGACAAAAATAAACAAATGGGACCTAATGAAACTTAAAAGCTTTTGCACAGCAAAGGAAACCATAAACAAGACCAAAAGACAACCCTCAGAATGGGAGAAAATATTTGCAAATGAAGCAACTGACAAAGGATTAATCTCCAAAATTTATAAGCAGTTCATGCAGCTCAATAACAAAAAAACAAACAACCCAATCTAAAAATGGGCAGAAGACCTAAGTAGACATTTCTCCACAGAAGATATACAGACTGCCAACAAACACATGAAAGGATGCTCAACATCTTTACTCATTAGAGAAATGCAAATCAAAACTACAATGAGATATCATCTCACACCAGTCAGAATGGCCATCATCAAAAAATCTAGAAACAATAAATGCTGGAGAGGGTGTGGAAAAAAAGGAACACTCTTGCACTGCTGGTGGGAATGTGAATTGGTACAGCCACTATGGAGAACGGTATGGAGGTTCCTTAAAAAACTACAAATAGAACTATCATATGACCCAGCAATCTCACTACTGGGCATATACCCTGAGAAAACCATAATTCAAAAAGAGTCATGTACCAAAATGTTCATTGCAGCCCTATTTACAATAGCCCGGAGATGGAAACAACCTAAGTGTCCATCATCGGATGAATGGATAAAGAAGATGTGGCACATATATACAATGGAATATTATTCAGCCATAAAAAGAAACGAAATTGAGCTATTTGTAATGAGGTGGATGGACCTAGAGTCTGTCATACAGAGTGAAATAAGTCAGAAAGAGAAAGACAAATACTGTATGCTGACACATATATATGGAATTTAAGAAAAAAAAATGTCATGAAGAACCTAGGGGTAAGACAGGAATAAAGACACAGACCTACTAGAGAATGGACTTGAGGATATGGGGAGGGGGAAGGGAAAGCTGTGACAAAGCGAAAGAGCGGCATGGACATATATACACTACCAAACGTAAGGTAGATAGCTAGTGGGAAGCAGCCGCATAGCACAGGGAGATCAGCTCGGTGCTTTGTGACCGCCTGGAGGGGTGGGATAGGGAGGGCGGGATGGAAACACAAAGGGGAGGGGATATGGGAACATATGTATATGTATAACTGATTAAATTTGTTAAATAAAAAATAAATAAATAAATAAAATGAATAAATTAAAAAAAAGAAACTAGATCTTAATTATTCTCAACGAAAAAAAGAAATGATTATGTGACATGACAGAGGTGTTAGCTAACACTATGGTAGTAATCATACTGCAATATATAAATGTATCGAATCAGTACCTTGTACACCTTAAACTTATAAAATGTTTATAAAACTTATAAAATATCTCAATAAAAAAATTTTTAAATAAAGAGCTGTTGGGCCTAGGTCATTTCTTCCTTTGTGTTTTCCAAAAAAAAAGAGGTGCTACCTCATCAGGAAACATTTCTGAAGTTCAATTCCAACTAAAACTTTAAGTTGCATGTGTGCAGGTTGAGGCCTCCTGGAGATGAGTAGTCAGAGGAATGCAATCAAAACTCAAAAGTAAAGATCTTTTTCTACCAATTCACTATTCAAAGGAACTAGGAGATCACAGTTATTAATTTAATGATGTTAATATGTGCTGAACTCTTGTTCAGTTGAAAAACCTGAATTAAGAGAGTTTAATGGGATTGACTTTGCATGCCTAAAACATAAAGCTTATTAAGAGGATATACAGCAGATTTTAATAATTAAAAATTTAACACAAAATCAAGCAAAATTAGTACCCACAGTAGCTTTAGAAAAAGGTTAGCAAAACATTACATTTAATGGTAATATAAAATAATGACATTTCTGGGCTTCCCTGGTGGCGCAGTGGTTGAGAGCCCGCTTGCCGATGCAGGGGACATGGGTTCGTGCCCCGGTCCGGGAAGATCCCACATGCCGCGGAGCGGCTGGGCCTGTGAGCCTTGGCCGCTAAGCCTGCGCATCCGGAGCCTGTGCTCCGCAACGGGAGAGGCCACGACAGTGAGAGGCCCGCGTACTGCCAAAAATTTTTTTTAAATAAATAAATAATGACATTTCCGATTACTCTTACCTGATTACCCTTGTTAATTCTTTCAAAATGTCAAGTTTCACAAAAACATTTCCCTCCTTTGTGGCTTCATGGAAAAGACAGCTACTAGGCCTTGGGACACCTTAGAAGCAGTAGAGTAATTGTTTTGAAAGTTTGAATCCTCCTAAGCAAGAAAATGTTCAAATGGCGAGCCAGTGACAACATTCTCCCAGCCAGAAGTAACAACTGGGGGAAAAATACAAAATGTATCTCACTGCCACCAAGCATCCTCCCTTGGAGAGTTCATGGAGCTCCTATGCACATAGGTCCATGTATGGTCCCTGGATTCATGTTTTCTAGCACATTTCCCTCCTTTGTAAAAAGCAGTAGAGTGGTCTCATCTACCTTACGCACCTCAGGGGCACAGGGTAGATAAGAAGGAACAAAACAATAATGGCTTGAATGTGTTTTTTTTTCCCCCTCCAGGCTTACTGAGGTATAATTGATAAATAAAAATTATATATGTTTAAAGTGTACAATTTGATGGTTTTTTAAATTAATTTTTATTGGAGTATAGTTGCTTTACAATGTTGTGTCAGTTTCTGCTGTACAGCAAAGTGAATCAGTTACACATATACACATATCCCATCTTTTTAGATTTCCTTCCCATTTAGGTCACCACAAAGCACTGAGTAGAGTTCCATGTGCTATACAGCAGGTTCTCATTAGTCATCTATTTTTTTTTTTTTTCTTTTTGCGGTATGTGGGCCTCTTACTGTTGTGGCCTCTCCCGTTGCGGAGCACAGGCTCCGGATGCGCAGGCCCAGCGGCCATGGCTCACGGGCCCAGCCGCTCCGCGGCATATGGGATCCTCCCAGACTGGGGCACGAACCCGTATCCCCTGCATCGGCAGGCGGACTCTTAACCACTGCGCCACCAGGGAGGCCCCAGTCATCTATTTTATACATAGTAGTGTATATATGTCAATCCCAATCTCCCAATTCATCCCTCCCCCCTTCCCCCCTTGGTATCCGTAAGTTTGTTCTCCACATCTGTGTCTCTATTTCTGCTTTGCAAATAAGTTCATCTGTACCATTTTTCTAGATTCCACATATAAGCAATATCATACGATATTTGTTTTTCTCTTTCTGACTTACTTCATTCTGTATGACAGTCTCTAGGTCTATCCATATCTCTGCAATTTCATTCCTTTTTATGGCTGAGTAATATTCCATTGTATATATGTACAATTTGATGTTTTGATCTATGTATACATTGTGAAATGATCACCAAAATCAAACTAATTAACATGCCCATCATCTCACATAATGGCCATTTTCTTTCATTTTCTTTCTTGGTGGTGAGAACACAAGATCTATGCTCTTAGAAAATTTCAAGCATACAATGCAGTATTGTTAACTGGTATCACACTGCTGTACAGTAGATCCCCAGAACTTATTCACCTTGTGTATCTGAAACTTTGACTACTATTATCAGTGCATGGAACAGAGTAGGAAGCTACTTCACTGAATTCCTCCAACTTCAGGCAAAGCCACAGGGACATATTGCTCTGCAATTTCCTCATCTTGAAACTGGAGACAATATATGGATAAACAATTTTAGAATAAACTATGACCTATAATTAACATACTTTTCTACTCTCCTGGACAACAATGTTGCTTTGAGTGAAAGAAGTCCATAAGCACCCTATGAATGGATGACACCCAAACAAAGGAGGGGTCCTCAATTACCATTTCCAATAGTGTAAACTGACCCCAAAATCTGCTCCCAGCATCCCTTATCCCCAACATCCAACAAGATGCCATTCCTGTTTAGAGGTAATACTTTAGGACTAGCTCTGGCTATTTTGCAAAGGGCTTTCACAAGATACCAGTATCTCCACAATGTCTGCCAAGTCCTACTACCTCCAAAGGAGCTGTCCCTTCTTTGATATCCCTGTTTCAGTTTTTCCCAAGGTCCATTTTCTTCAGTATTGACAGTTGTGTTAGAAGTAATGCCACAGAATCTCAAAACTTTAAAGGGTTCTTAAAAATTGAGTCCAATCCCACATTTTCTAAATGAGGAACCTGAGGTGCAAAGATGTCTGGGTCATAGAATTCAGCCCCATGATGACACCCATCTATTCAGAATCATCCTTCAGCCTGGTCTAAGCTTCTCACTACCCATATGTGTAAAAGCCTACACAAAGCTGACTGATTCATAAGGCCGAAGAAGAAACATGGAGCAGGCTAATGCCCCATAGCAAATAGTGAGTTCAGCTCCTGGATGGCCAGTTCATCCATTTCATGTTGTCTAGTAAGATTATGCCTATATATTTCAGATTACTTTTTAACTTACTTTAAAATAATTTTAGATTTACATAAACGTTGCAAAAGTAGTCCTCAGGGTTCAGATATACCCTTTACCCAGCTTCCCCTAATGTTAACACCTTGTATAACCTTAGTAAAATGATCAAAACCAAAAAAAAAATCACATCAGTACAATGCTATTAACTAAACTACAGAACTTATGTGAATTTCACCAGGCTTCTTGCACTAGTGTCCCTTTTCTGTTCTAGGATACAATCCAGGTCCTGGATTATAATTGGTGTTGTGTCTCTTTGGTCTCTTCCAGTCTGTGACAGTCCTTTAGTCTTTCATTGTCTTTCAACATCTTGTCACTCTGGATGAGTACCAGTTGTTCTACTGAATGTCTCTCAGTTATTTCAGATCATTTAGAGAAGTCCAAATCTCATGGTTCGATGAAGTGAGCCCCCATTTTGCATCTCAGTCAGGCTCATATGTTTACCACCCAGTTACACTTCAGTTGTACCTGGGTTCTTTTCTCTTATGACCATTCCATAGATGAATGAAGACAAATTTGTCATCACTCATTGGCCAAAATTACACTCACTATTCTTCAGGTGTCTTTGGAGAGTTGCCTTGTGATGTGTCATGAGTCATAAGAAACACTGTCAGGATATACGACATGGGGCTGATTAATTTGTTAATCATGAGTCTGTGCTGTTATCTTGCCTGGTTTAATTATGACAGAATACTGTGGTGAAGCTGAACAAATGGGCACAGCGGTACAGTCAAAAGCCATGAAGAGATACGTGTGTTACATGAAAAGCTCTGGAAGTGCAAACTGTAAGAGGGCCAGGCAATGTTAACTCCAGCCAATTAGATCCCAAAGCATCAGAACCTTCAAGTTCTGTGGGATGTTGGACATGATGAATGGCAATAAACACTCCATACCCCACCCAGTCCTTTGGTACATCATGTTCCCATCATAAAACACAGTGCCCATCATAAAACAGAGGATGCGTGCCTATGGAAGGCAGCTGGGAAGAGGCCTGCCTAGAAAGTGATCTTGGACAAATCCCTAGTGTCTCTAAAATATCAGCAGTTGGGGCAGAGGGGGGAGGAAAAAATGAGAGAACATAAAGGAAAAGGTGTTGGATACCACAAAGAGCTGCAATTGCAGAGTCACATAAAGCATGATTTGGTAGCATTATCTCAGGCATCAAAATGGTGCTCCTCTGATACAGCCCCCCTCCAACACAATCCTAAAACTTGACAATCTTGCTGACAGTGACTTCTTGCCCCTGTCCCCGGGCTACTTGCCTTTCCTTCGCTGGGTGTCCAGCCCTTGGGACCATCTTTACTGCAGCACCTTTTT
The DNA here is from genome assembly GCF_025265405.1 of Mesoplodon densirostris. Classification (NCBI taxonomy): domain Eukaryota; kingdom Metazoa; phylum Chordata; class Mammalia; order Artiodactyla; family Ziphiidae; genus Mesoplodon; species Mesoplodon densirostris. The sequence goes on along the minus strand of NC_082681.1, from coordinate 34,433,736 downwards.
TCAGGTCTGTCTTCCTCTTGACACTGGAGTCTTCTTGGAAGCAATGGGCAAGGCTGCTGTTGGGACATAGGGTGATCAATAAAAGTTGGATGAATGAATTAATGAATGATGAAGCAATGGAGAACTGTATCTCATTTGATCCTCTCAATAACCCCGAAAAGCAAACAGGGCAGGTATTATTTCCATCTTAATGAGGAAAGTGAGACTTAAGAGTTTAAACCATCTGCCTGAGGTTGCAGGAGTTAAGTGATTTCCACGGTGCTAGGGCCAGAGAAAATAAAGAAAAGGACCTGAATTAAGCCCACACAAGGCCAATTAATAAATTGATACTTTTTAACTTACTTTAAAATAATTTTAGATTTACATAGACACAAATTCATTAATATGAATTAAATGCCAGATTTGACCTATGCCCTGTGCTAAGCCAAGAGAGCAAACTCTAATGGATTTAGAGGTCTGGCAAGTCATTTAATGTGCACAGAGGATGGGGTAGGGACAGTGGCAAAGTGGAGGGTGTGCCCGGTGTATGACAAACAAATCACACCTGCAGGTCACGTTCAGCCTGAGGCACCTGCAGATTATGACCCCTGTGGGCACCTTTTCACCCAGAATCTCATTTGACCCTCATCACAACCTGTAAGGTCTGCATTATCATCCCTGTTTTACAGCTGAGGATGCTGGGATGTAGAGATGCTAAGTGCCTGGGTTATCCCCTACTGTGTGTGTCGGAAGGGCCATCAAGCCTGGGACATTTTCTAGGGGCCCTTGTCACCTGGAGCTACAGAATATCTGACTTTTCTTTTATGGCTGCTGACAATCTGAGGAAGGTCAAAGAGAGAGATTCAGCAGGACTGAGGCTGCGGATGAATGTTATATATTTGGTTTTACCACGTTTCCAACTTAGCCCCTTTGATTTTTAGAACATTAAGCAGAAAAATATCTTAAAGACTCTCCAGTCCAGTGTTCTTCAAACCACCAGTCAGTCGTCTCTCCTTACTGAGTCAGAAAATGGGTTTCTGGGGTCACAACAGGCAATTAAAATAATAACAGAAAATGATAGGACAGAAAATATCTGGGTCCTTCACTCATGAGTATTGGTGAGCATGTACTATTTTGTGAAATTCGTAGACACAGAAAAAAATTAATTGAAATCAATTTTTAAAAAACTTACTTTGGAAATTTACTTCTCCAATCCAAACCCTTCACTCCATGTATCAGGAAACAATGGGAAAGCGACTTGGCCAAGGTCACACAGTCAGTTAATGGCAGGGCTGAGACCACAGCCCAGGTCTCCCAATGCCTAGTTCATGGCTTTTTTTTTTTTTTTTTTTTTTTTGCAGTACGCGGGCTTCTCACTGCTGTGGCCTCTTCCGTTGCGGAGCACAGGCTCCGGACGCGCAGGCTCAGCGGCCATGGCTCACGGGCCCAGCCACTCCGCAGCATGTGGGATCTTCCCAGACCGGGGCACGAACCCGTGTTCCCTGCATCAGCAGGCGGACTCTCAACCACTGCGCCACTAGGGAAGCCCTAGTTCATGGCTTTTTTCCCTCATCACTGTGCCTGCGCAAGGCATTGTTTGGGAATTCTGGCAGTAGGTACCCATCGTCAGATAGTGGTGCATGAACAAACTCACGTCTTATAAACAATCACTCTGAGCATGTTTATTTGGTGTTCACGTGCATGTCCAGCTGTTGGATGTGCTAGTGTTTAAGGAAAACTCTGTGCCTCTTATAACATTTTGGAGCTGGAATGATCTCTGTCACTCTCTCTCTTTTTTTTTTTTTTTTGGCCTCACCACACAGCTTGTGGGATTCTAGTTCCCCGACCAGGGATGGAACCCGGGACCCCTGCAGTGGAAACATGGAGCCCTAACCACTGGATCCCCGGGAAGTCCCTCTGTCACTCTCTTGAGTACAGGGATGGCGGAAGGTCTGATGTGAGAGCTCAGTGTGTTGCTGTAGCCCCTGAGTGCGCTTCCTTCAGGGCCTTGTGTGGGCTCAGGGCTTTAAAGGAGTGCCCAGACCACTTGATCTGTGGAATGAGGAGAAGTCTGAGCAGGAGTCGTTGTGTGGGGTGGTCTGAGGAAAATACCAGGGGCTGGCTCAGAACATGACTGAAGGAGAACTGAGTAGAACTCCCCTCTCTGGAAATTTCTGCAAGGGCAGGGGCAGAACATTCTGGAAGATGCAAAATGGAGTAGGGAGGAGAAGACAGGGTCAGAATGTGATTGGTTAAAGGAGAACTCAACTAAGCACCCCCTCCCCTAGGTGCTTCTCTGAAGACAGAAGAATGAGGACAGAACTTTCTGGAAAAGAGCTGTTCCATAGAAGGCAGAGCCTAGCAGAGGCTGTTGCTGGATGGAAAGAGACTGATTATCATATATGATCATGAGCTTCAAGGTTCTAAATATGTGGTGGACCAACTGATTTTATATGTGGATCTTCTTTCTCTCCTCTTTCAAAGCTGAGACTCTTTCAGCTCATTCTAATTTTGAAGCCACGTTTTGAGACCCACTTCATTGTGTTATCTTGCTCCCTTCTGCCTCTCCTTTCTCCTTTTCTATATTTTTAAATATGGACTCTGTATGTCCAGCCCCCAGAGAATAGTTTTCAAGGCTCAGATACTCTTTAAACCAGATAATTATGTGATTTATGGACACCAAATCAAAGAACCTAGTCTTGTGGGGAGGGTGAGGGGGAAATGGAGCCGTAAAGGGGAAGAAGGGACAGGGACTAGAAAAAGGGCAAGGCTGGAGGTTGAGATCTGGCAAAGAAACTGACAAGAAGAGAGCCTAGGGGAAATCATAGGTCACCATCAAAATGAATTCCAATGATATTTGGTCCTGGAAGAAGTACTGATGGGGTCTGATCAATATAAATAAATGCTGATCTCAAGGAGGAGGGGAAATTCATCCCCCAGTTATATCCAGTGATGTTTGTTTCTCAAATAGTTATTGTATTGTCTAATCTATGTAAGTAAACGCTTATCTGAAGCAGAAAAACTGCTACCATCAAAATTAATTCCAGTAAAAATAATTAATTCCACTAAAGAGTTTGACAGTATCTCAAAAAGGTAAACATAGAGTTACCATATGACCCAGCTATTCCACCCCTAGGAATATACCCAAGAGAAATGAAAACAAACATCCACACAAAAACTCATGCCCGAATAGTATGTAGCAGCATTATTCACAGTAGCCAAGAGGTAGAAATAACCCAAATGTTCATCAATTAATGAATGGGTAAACAAAAGCTGGTTTATGTCCACAAAATGAAATACTCTTCTGCAATGAAAAGGAATGAAATACCAATATGTGGTACAGCATGGATAAACCATGAAAACATTATCTAAGTGATAGAAGGCAGACACAAAAGGCCACGTACTGTTTGATTTAATTTACACGAAAGATCCAAAATAGGCAAACGGATAGAAACAGAAAACAGATTAGTGGTTGTCAGGGGCTGGGGGTCAGTGGGGAGGTTTAGAAGCTCCAATGGCAAGAACGAAGGTCAAGTAAGCTCAGATTTTAAAACTGAAGCTTGCGGAACATGCAACCATCAGTGAGGAGACTGACAAGTCTTTGATTCATGCCGAGTGTGTGCTTTAGCTAACTACACGGCACTCTTCTCCATTAACTGTGGATTCCCCTCATCCCCCCACCATAAAAGGAAGGAAGGAAAAAAGTGGGCTACCACAATTGAGGTTTTCCTTTCATGTATACCTTCGTGTGACTGACTTTTTATTTCATCCTCTGAGACAATGATTATTTGTTCTTCTCTTGAAGCAGAGTACTTGTCTTTAGGAAGCCCAAAGCTCCACCTTCTACTTCGGCCTCCACCAGGAGACACCAGTGGGGGCAGGCAGGGTTTTGTGAATTCCTGCCCTCTATATAGTAGAGTTGGTGGACACTCCACCTGGGAAGCTGGGCAAACATGGTCTGACTCCAGTGGATAGGGTACAGCGTCTAGATTGTGCTGTCATTGAAAGAAACCAGTGAGACTGAGTTCATTCAGATCCAGCACCAGGGCTGAGAATTCTAGCAAGACAGACAGGCCTTTAAAAGGAGAAATGGGGCTTCCCTGGTGGCGCAGTGGTTGAGAGTCCGCCTGCCCATGCGGCGGACGTGGGTTCATGCCCCGGTCTGGGAAGATCCCACGTGCCGCGGAGCGGCTGGGCCCATGAGCCATGGCCGCTGAGCCTGCGCATCTGGAGCCTGTGCTCTGCAACAGGAGAGGCCACAACAGTGAGAGGCCTGCGTACCGCCAAAAAAAAAAAAGGAGAAATGTAGGTCGTTGGCCAGGTAAGAGTGGAGCCTGGTCACAGACAGCCTGTCCTCAGTGTGTCTGTGGTTTTCCTTCACCTCCAGCATCACTGTCCCCCCAGCCTCTCTGGGCATGGAGTAGGTGGGGTCTCCTAGCCTGGTGTGTGATTATTTTGTCCCATCTCGTGGTTCAGATGTGTTTTCCTCCTGAGGACCATCCTTTTCTATACCTGTTGGGGATCAGTTTCTTTCCTATTCCTCCACCAGACTCTGCCGGGTGCATGGGACAGGTAGGCCTCCTTGGTCAAAGAGGTGGGGCTCCCAGGTGCCTGAGGGACACATCTCCAGTAGCGCTGGCTGCCCTTGGCTGCCCATCCTGTGGGAATCGGTCCTATTGACAGATGCACGCCTGTACCAGACTCTGCCGTACCCTTGGGACTGTGGGGGCTAGTGGTCAGGGGTTACTCACCTTCTATGGTGCTCTCCAAATAAGACGGGTTTTTTTTTTAAAGATGGTATGGAAGTCCTGTTGCCTTCTGAATGATAACTCCTTCCCACCTGGGCATTCATCTCAGATCTTGTCCTAGGAAGGGTCTGATCTGCTCATCATTAATGAATTACTACAGATTTGGGCAATGGGAGGAGAAACAGGCATGAAACACAACAGATTCAGAGAGGCTCCAGTTCTGTCTCAGTTCACAGAGGCTCCTGAAGCCTTGGCCTCGACACTTAGCACATGTGCGGCACCTAGTCGAATGGTGCCCAGAAGTCTCCCTTGAGCCCCTGGGATTTTCTGCAGACCTTGCTTTAAAAGCTGAGGAAGTGGGAATTCCCTGGTGGTCCAGCGGTGAAGGCTCTGCGCTTCCACTGCAGGGGGCACGGGTTTGATCCCTGGTCGGGGAACCAAGATCCCGCATGCCGCATGGCCAAAAAATTAAAAAAAAATTTTTTTAATAAAATAAAAGCTGGAGGAGCTATCCAGAGGGAGTTAGCTAGGCCCCAGGGCTAGGGGCGGGGGTGGGCACTGTTATGAAAAGATGGCAGCGCAGGGAGACATCGGTCAGAGAGTCTCCACCCTGGGTGACCATATGACTCCAGGTGGAGCTAGAGAAAAGGAAGGTCTGACAATAAATATAAATCCAGTGAATGAATTTTTAAGTGCTTTGAGGCAGGGCACACAAAGCCTCCAGTCGTTTATAATCATGATAAGTTTTGCTTCCTGGGCCTTTAGGGTTGTCATTTGGTCCTAAAGGCAGATGCTAGGAAGGAGAAGCACATTCACAGAAGGAGGTCGGTGCAGATCTGGGGGACCCATAGGTGGACAGAAAATTTAGGCACACATTTAAGTAGAAGGACGGGACGGACAGGGGTTGAGGAAAGGAGTCAGTCAAGATACCGATTTCTAATAAAGGCGAAGCCAAGAGGCAGGAGGCCTCTGGGGAAGGCAGCCCCCTGTTCAGAGGGCTGTGGGCTACACCCAAGGTCAGGGGAGCAGTGCCTTATTACAAAAATTAAGGCTACTGAACGGGCAGCCATCAGTGGGGAAAGATCTAAAATTGTGTAATGCAGGCCAGGTGCTAATGACAAAGAATTATTCAGCACTGTAAACTCCAAATTCTTTTCTCTCACCAAAAAACATAATGTGGAGGCAGGGGGCAGGCTACCATACAAACCTTTATATTCTCATGCCAAGGAATTTGCATTAACTTTGCAGAGGAATCATTTCTATCGTGTGGTCAGATCCCCCTAAGTAGGTAGCCCACGAGTGTGAAGGCTGCCCAGAGGCAGATCAGTTGGCCCGACCTAAGGGCTAGTCATGGCCAGTAATTTAAAGATTGTCAGGGACTTCTCTGGTGATCCAGTGGTTAAGACTCCACACTCCCAATGCAGGGGGCCCGGGTTCGATCCCTGGTCGGGGAACTAGGTCCTGCATGCATGCCACAACTAAAGATCCCACGTGCTGCAATTAAGACCCAGCACAGCCAAAAAAAAAAAACAAAACAAAAAAAAAACAAAGATTGTCAAACAGCTAGATATTGCTGAGGGAGTCTGTCCGCTCAAGGGACCCACAGGGGCAACACCTTAACTGCTGTTGAAATGGAAGACATTGACAAAACATCCTCCTCAAAACTGCATACAGAAAGGGAAGATTATATTTAAAATGCCTTTGAGGGGACTTCCCTGGTGGTGCAGTGGTTAAGAATCTGCCTGCCAATGCAGGGGACATGGGTTCAAGCCCTGGTCCGGGAAGACCCCACATGCCGCGGAGCAACTAAGCCCGTGAGCCACAACTACTGAGACCACGCATCTAAAGCCCGTGCTGCACAAGAAGAGAAGCCACCGCAATGAGAAGCCTGTGCAATGCAACGAAGAGTAGCCCCCACTCGCCGCAACTAGAGAAAGCCCACATGCAGCAACGAAGACCCAACGCAGCCAAAAATAAATAATAAATAAATAAATAAAAAGCCCTTTGAGGGATGATAACATAGGAAGACCTCACATGTTAAGGGGCTCAAGGAAGCCTCTGTGATCTTCTTACTTACCTACCCTAAGAATGCACAGTCTGCCTCGAGGAGGGTGAGTGAGTCAGACCCAGAGGGTGACAGAAAAGAAAGTCTCTGACTTTCAGGACCCATGGGGGATGAACTTGGCTGATCTGATGACCTGTGCTATTGTCCAAACTGAAGAAACAAACAATAAAATAAAAATGATACAATGACGATAAAAATAAATAAGGAGGGTGGGAGGAAACTTGTAGCATTGACAGATATATTTATGGCATAGATTGCGGTGATGGTTTCACTGGTGCAAACTTACCTCCGAATTCATCAGGTTGTATCCATTCAATATGTACAGCTCTTGTACATCGATCAGAACTCAACAAAGTAGATTTTAAAAATAACAGTAAAAACTAGAGAATAACAGTAGATATCGCTTAAAAGTGGGCTGGCCAATATGGCAGCCACTGGTGACACGTGGCTATTGAGCACCCGTAAGCGTAGAATGCATCCCGGATCTCAAATAATGTACAACTATCTCATTAGTAATGTTAAGTGTTGATCACATGTGGAAATAATACTATTTTGAAAATGTTGGTTTAAGTAAGTATATTATTAAAAATAATTTCACCTTTTTGATTGCTGGAAAATTAAAAATGACACATATGGCTGGGCTGGCATTTGTGGCTCACATTGTATTTCTATCAGGCAGCACTACTGCATTTGAAGGCCAGCAGAGGCTACGCCACCTCTACCACGATCCGGGCGCAGCCCAGGCTGCAGGCACACCTCACCTCTGCTGTTCCCCTGAGGGGCCGTGGCCCTGGCTCCTTGGGACCCCTCGCATGGCTCACTTGGACCTGCAGGGATGTTGACCAGGATGGCTTTGAATCTTGAATTCAGTTTGGAGAAAATGGTTATCTTAACAATTTTGAGACTTCAACAATCCGAATATGGCATATCTTTCCAATTATTTCAGTCTCATCTAATTTAATTTCACTCAGCAATGTTTTATAGTTTTCCTCAGAGTGCTGTTGATTGTCTTTTGTTAAACATATTACTAGCTATTTTATGTTTCTTGGCATTGCTATAAATGGGGTTTTAAAAATTTTCATTTTCCAATTGTTTCCCGCTAGTATATAAGCATACATTAGAGTTCTCTATATTAACCTTGGATCCCATGACATTGCTAAATTCATTTTTAGTTCTAGTAGCTATACTGAAATGGAGCAGGACCCTATGTCCTCCACCTGACTTTTGTCTGTGGAAAAACTTTAGCCAAAGAATAAGTTTAACCAGAGAAGTGAGAACAGGCAGAAACAAAGGAAAACAGTCAGAGGAGACCAAATAATAATAGTTTAATCATTAAGCATAGTCAAGGACCTTTAGTTCCTTCTCAAGGGCTAGAGATAATATTCTGAGCCACATCCTGTGAGTTGTCTTATAGATACTGAAACCCTCACCAGGTGGAAGAAGTTAACTACATGATGACCAGGCTACAGCCATGACATAAGCTGCCACAATTCCGAGAATTGGCCTCAAAGAAATGGGAACAAACCGACCCTGGAACTGAAGATTAACTGTACCTAAAACAATCAAGATGACGCTGGTCAGACCACCGATGACCAATTTCAAGATGACTATCAGAGCTGACTGTATTGTTTCTGCATGTAGCCCCCTCCCTCTGTCTAGAAAAGCTCTCACCCCCTGATTGTCGGGGTGGGGTTGGGGGGAGAGTTAGCCTTTGGACAGGTGTCCGCCCTCAACCCCACCGTGGTTGCCAGCATCCAAAATAAAGCAAACTTTCCTTTCCACCAACCTGCCCTCTTTATCGGCTTTTAGGCGGCGAGCAGCCAGATCCCACGTTCGGTTACACTTTTTGGCGCCCAGCGTGGGGCTAGTGGGGCTACGGCGGCTACTGCAGGTATGATGGCTTCTGTGCTCTTATGACATCTGGCTCCCCTGGATTTTCCAGAGTAGAGTCACGGCCATGACAATGCACCAGGATGGTTGCGATGAGCCTGTTGCTCATGGTTAGCTAGCCCCGAGAAGGGGACTTGGGGGATGTTCCTAGCAGCTGCCAAAACCATTTGTTTCGAGGATCCTCCCTGTTTCTCCCTTCCTCGGCACTGGCTGCCAACTTACGCTTTTCCTTGATGGAACGGAAAGATGCATCTGGACAAGCTGATGAGCTCCAAGACCAGGTAAGTCCACCAGTGTGCACCCGGGCAACCTTCCCATTCGTGAGCGCTAACTGCTATTTGGGCATTCTTGCCAATTGGTTCTGACATCTGTCTACCGTTGAGGACTGTTTGTGAGCACTGAGGGTATTTTGCCAATTGGTTCTGACGTCTGTCTACCATTGAGGACCATTTGTGTTGAGGAAGTGTTTGTTTGGGACTCCTTACCGGTCATCCTCTGAAGAGGATTTGTGACAGATCTGCCTTCTGGTGCGTGAGTGCGTATTCCATCTGTGTGATTGATATCTTTGTTCTGTGTAAGATGGGAAATTCAGGTTCAATTCATTAGAAAAATTATAGCTATAAAATTACGACTAAAGAAAAAGAAAGATGATTTTTTTACCAATGTATGGCAAGAGTATTCTTTAGACTCCTGGGAAAATTGGTGAGGATGAAACTCTTTTGAAATTCCCAAACTGGTTCTTTTTGCATATGCAGTTAGAGAAAGCTAGCTTGATAAAATACTGTTTGCAGAATGCTGACCCTGAGAAAACAAAAATATGCCTAGGAGAACACTTGAAGTTAACTCTTATCATGTCCTTGAAGTACAAAAACAGCCCACTTTGCCTGAGACTTCAGCCTTGGGTTAATTAGTAAAACTTCAAGCCAGGGCTTCCTTGGTGGCGCAGTGGTTGAGAGTCCGCCTGCCGATGCAGGGGACACGGGTTCATGCCCCGGTCCAGGAAGATCCCACATGCCGTGGAGCGGCTGGGCCCCATGAGCCATGGCCGCTGAGCCTGTGTGTCCAGAGTCTGTGCTCCGCGACGGGAAAGGCCATAACAGTGAGAGGCCCATGCACCGCAAAAAACAAACAAACAAACAAACAAAAAAAAACTCCAAGCCAAAAAAAAAGGGGGGGGGGGAAAGAAGGCTTTTAAAATTGAGTGTGTAAATTTGACTATTTGGACTGTTATTCATAAACTGATAAGTTTAATTACAATGCCTAATTCATGAAATGTAAAAAGACAAAACAATGAGATCTCTGTTTGTCTGGATGTATGTCTCAATATGTGTCTTTGTCTTTGGTTAATTTGTAAAGAGCTGTATTACAAATTGGCTTAAAAAAAGTAAGCACTTACAAATCAAAGAAATCTAAATTTACCTACTTTTTGTCTTCTTGCAAGACCAAGAGGGAAAATAAAGATGTTTGGGTTTCTTAAACACACATCTTGTATCACATTAAAGAGAAATTGTGCTATGAAAAAATATGGTTTTAGAGGTTATGGAATATGTTCTTAAGTTTGCCAATCAGAATATACTGATATAATAAATAGTTCAATTACTTGTTTCTTGGTTTTGTTAAGGTTTTCAAGAGTTAAAAATTGTAATATGTAAAAATGATAAGAGAAGCATTTCAGTGTGTAAAGCAAGTAGGATATGTGTTGTAGGCGAAGAGAAAGTATAAAGAACGGAGATATTTTTGTTGAGGAAAAATGATGACAATAATTTTGTCCTACAATGGGTTGGACGGGGAAAAAAAGGACAGATTTTTATGGATCCAGAAAGTGATAAAAAGGCTTGTGAAAAAGGAACTTTGAGAAAAGAATTTTGTATGTTGTCAGGATTAAGATTAGACTGAATTTAATTAGGTAGATGAATTTTGTTGTAACAGTAAACTGATACATGACTAAATTTGGTTTTCTCTCTCTGTTAAGAGAAAAAAATTTTCTCTAAACTCATTAGGATTATTTAGCATATTAAATTATATGGAAAACATTTGATAACTTTCAGATCATACTGTTGAACTGGGTAAGAAATTCACAAATTCAAAATTCTGATGGAAAGCTATTGTTTTGTTTCTAACCATACTTTTGACCCCGATGTTCAGAATGGAAAAAACTGTCTAGTGAGGTTGTCACAGAGTAAAACTGCTCATGATGTGTATCACTGCTGGCTCTAAGTTTACTGCACATGTACAATGTTTGTGTGAGAATTGGATATAAATGATAAAATGCATGGTCTATAAAGCGTTTCCCGATTAACATACCTCTGAGCTTGTCCATGATATCTGGTTAGTTTTCCCCCAACGTGGACAACTAGGCAAATACATAAACAAAAAGAGGCCTAGCACTGAGGGACATGAATGGACCCAGAGCAGACAACTGAGCCACTCTGGCAACATTGGAAAAATATATTGAGTATCAATGCTTTCTATAGAAAGAGTTACAATTAAAAGGGAAAAATGATGGAGGAAATTTTCACATATTGAGGTGTGACGAAGTCATTCTGGCTTATACATGATTTACTTGGAACTTTAGGCTCACCAAAACAGCCTGTTTATGGCCTATTAAACATACACTGTACATCTGCTTTAACCATTAAGAAAAAATACATTCAGAGAATAATACAAAGATGCATTTTTTTTTTTTTTTTTTTTTTTGCGGTATGCGGGCCTCTCACTGTCGTGGCCTCCCCCGTTGCGGAGCACAGGCTCCGGACGCGCAGGCTCAGCGGCCATGGCTCACGGGCCCAGCCGCTCCGCGGCATATGGGATCCTCCCAGACCGGGGCACGAACCCGTATCCCCTGCATCGGCAGGCGGACTCTCAACCACTTGCGCCACCAGGGAGGCCCTCAAAGATGCATTTTGATTATTATCTTCATTGTAAAATGTCTACTAATTTTCAAATGTTTCTCCAGGTACTACGACAAAGTAATCAAGGAGAGAGGTAATGTTCTCATAATACAAAATATTGATGCTAAGCATGGAGCTCGAGATTATTTCCTTTTCTGTGTCCATTCCCCAAATTAGGCAGGACTACTCCCCACGTCAGCAAGAAGTAGCCAAGAGCAGTCGTCGCCCCATTCCCTCAAACAGTTGGGGAAAATTGAAACAGAAATGGAACTAAACCCAAGCCCCTCTGCCAAGTTTCTGACTAACCCTCTACCCAAACCTTCTTCCCCTCTTGTTCTGCACCCGTCCCTCCTCAAGACTGAGGAGTACCAAAGAAAAGGGGCTTGAAACGGAGCAGGATCCTATGGTCCTTGTCCCCTATGTCCTCCCCCTGACTTTTGTCTGTGGAAAAACTTTAGCCAAAGAATAAGTTTAACCAGAGAAGTGAGAACAGGCAGAAACAAAGGAAAACAGTCAAAGGAGACCAAATAATAATAGTTTAATCATAAAGCGTAGTCAAGGACCTTTAGTTCCTTCTCAAGGGCTAGAGATAATATTCTGAGCCACATCCTGTGAGCTGCCTTGTGGATACTGAAACACACACCAGGTGGAAGAAGTTAACTACATGATGACCAGGCTATAGCCGTGACATAAGCTGCCACAATTCTGAGAATTGGCCTCAAAGAAATGGGAACAAACCGACCCTGGAACTGAAGATTAATTGTACCTAAAACAATCAAGATGATGCTGGTCAGACCACCACCATGACCAATTTCAAGATGAATGTCAGAGCTGACTGTGCTGATTCTGCATGTAGCCCCCTCCCTCTGTCTAGAAAAGCTCTTGCCCCCTGATTGTTGGCCAGGGGGCGGTGGGGGGAGTTGGCCTTTGGACAGGCATCCGCCCTGCCCCCAACCCCGGTTGCCAGCCTCCAAAATAAAGCAAACTTTCCTTTCCACCAACTTGGCCTCTTTATCGGCTTTTGAGCAACAAGCAGCCGGATCCCACTTCTGGTTACAATACCGTAGAGCCCCTGAAATTTTCCACATAAACAATCAGATGATCTACAACCAGGGATGGTTTTCCTCGTAAAGAAAAACTCAAACAACAAAAATAGTTTAAAAAGAGAAAGGAAAACATTTGAAAATGTACTTCTCAAAGTTCTATAAAAGCAGTAGAAAACCACAGGTATCTTTTACATTCTCATTACATTATCTGTTAGTATTCTTTTGGAGGAGTGAGACCACAGGAAGCCCACCGTTCTGTTCTGTGGCGTCAGGATATTGAACAGATTTTTCTGGCTTAAGTGGTTGAGGAAGCTAGTCAGAGCTATTGATCCCAGTGGTGGTGGTGTGAAGAAGGGGTCAGTGGAGATGGCTGGTGTCTTAGTAAAAAATACCACAGGCTGGGTGGCTTATAAACAACAGAAATTTGGGGGGGGGGAAACTAGGCGTTTGGGATTAACAGATACAAACCACTATATATAAAATAAACAACAAGGTATAGCACAGGGAACTATATTCAGTATCTTGTAATAAACGATAATGGAAAAAAATCTGAAAAAGAGTATATATGTATAAAGCTAAATCACTTTGCTGTACACCAGAAACTAACACAACATTATAAAGCAACTATACTTCAATAAAATAAAATAAACCAAACAAACAATAGAAATTTATTACTCACAGTTCTGGGGGCTCGGTGGTCTAAGTCCAAGGTGCTGGCAGCTTCTGGGGAGAGCCTGCTTCCTGGTTTCTAGATGGCTGTCTTTTCTCAAGTGTCCTCACATGGCAGAAGGGACAAGCTAGGTCTCTGAGGCCTCTTTTATAAGGGCACTAATCCCATTCGTGAGGGCTATTATGGCCAAATCACCTCCCAAACGCCCCACCTCCAAATACCATCATCACCTTGGAGATTAGGATTTCAGCATATGAATTTTATGGGGACACAAACATTCAGACCATAGCAGCTGGCTTCCAGTGAATCAAAGAGCCAACACTGTCCCTAGAACACCCCAGTTTAGAAGGAAAGCCTTCGTGTATAACTTTAACATATTAAATGAGGTGGAAAATCTGGGCGAGAATCCCAAATGACACAGGCATCCTGAGGCCTCCTCAGCCACAAAACTCAACGTTCCCTCATTCTTGTGCCGGGGCATGTGAGTCGCAGGCCCCAGCCTCCCTGGGATCTGTTTCTCAGGCCAAGAAACAGCGGGGGTGGACTGGACATGAACTCCTATTGATGGGTATATGCTCCCTGCATTCCAGAAGTACCAGGACCAAGATCCTTCTCTCTGCTTTCAGGCATCCCTGCTAAGCCTTTCTGCGAGTTCCTGGCCTCCTGCACTCAAGTCAGTCCAGCTCGAGGCTGTCCATCTCCCTCTGGATACATCTTCCACCTCATTTCTGCCATGGCCCACACCCACTGCAGCCTTGATCTTTCTGAAATACTGAGGGTCAGACAGATCCCCGTTATATGCTGGCACCTTGGCAGGCTTCAGGCAACTCACTCAACTCTTTTTCCTTTGATCAGAGACTATACACTTTTCCTCTTAGATTCACAGAAAGCAATAGTAGACACAGATGGACTTCACTGTTTTCCTGCCTCTATACAGACTGATGGGACCACATATATTCTACCTTGGACAAGCCTGAAAACAATAATAACAACAGAATATATTTCACTGTCTCTTTGCCTCTCTTTGAAAGTGGAAGATGGATCAACAAGGTCTTACTGTATAGCATAGGGAACTATATCCAATATCCTGTGATAAACCATAACGCAAAATAATATTTTTAAAAATGTGTATATATACGTATAACTGAATCACTTTGCTGCACAGCAGAAATTAACACAACACTGTAAGTCAACTATACTTCAATTTAAAAATATTGATTAAAAAATGAAATAAAGATTAAAATTGAGGAAATCAAGCAAAAGAGACTAAGACAAAAATATCACACACATAAATAATATTGGAAATGAGAACAAGTGATCTATAAAATGAAAGTGATGAGACATCTATGGACACCTTTTTGCCAATAAATTAAAAAACAGATGAAATTGAAAAAAAAAAAGAAAGAAACTGGAGGGGATCCCAGTTTTCACTGAGTCGTCATTCCCAATAGAGCCTCCATCCTCTGTGCTACGTTAGCAATTGAGAGGTCTTCTGCCCGTGACTATAGTGTCGCCGCCGCTCTTCTTGTCTCTCTAGTGGCTGGCCTTTCCTCAGGCTCTTATTACTGGGCTGGATCCCTCCAAGCCATGGCCACTCTCACAGGGTCCTCCCTAGTTCCGATCATGGTCACTATCGCTCAGAGGGCAAGTGTTTGGTGAAAAATTCCTCAAGAGGTGGTTTCTCCCCTTGTGTTGTTGCTACCCCCTCGAAAGAATTCTGGCTTGGGCTCTTCTCAACCCTTACCAATGACTGTGGGTCTGTGGCCAGAACATCTGCCAACTCTCAAGAGCCCCTCCCGCTCTCAAGAACATGGAATAAGGGTCCACTCTCCCTCACGTAACCAAAGAGCCATTTTCCAGAGACATACGGGTGGTGTAATGGGCTCATTGTCCTACGACCGACTGTGTGCTTCTATCTGACCCTTAGTCAGTCCACCCCAACCCCCAGCTCCCCAGGCCAAGCAACTGTTGCTTTCCTACATATATTTAGAGTCTGAGCACATTAGGTGGGTGGCTCTCTGGGCTCTTGGATCTTTGTGAGCCTGTCTGCTTGCTACACAGAAGAAAAGAACAGATCGAAAACTTAGCACCGAGTGAGTGAAATGCTCAGTGTGTGGGTTCACTAAAAGACACCCATTGCCGCCTCCTTTTTTTATCCCCCCCGTGGCATGTGGGATCTTAGTTCCCCACCAGGGATCAAACCCGCGCCCCCTGCAGTGGAAGCACGAATCTTAACAACTGGACTGCCAGGGAAGTTCCCATGCCCCCTCCTATATAATCTGTTGGATCATTTCAATTTTCCATGATGCCTTCCTGGATTTTTGGCGACTGCAAGACAGCCCCTGGCTATCCATGCAGCAGCATGAGTGGTGTGGCTAGGACACCCCTAACGAATGGGTGCCCCAATCTTATCGGGGCCACCCTCACAGATATCCAAGAAAATGGGACATGCAGGACTCATTCTATGAGGGTGCTGTCTGCTTCATTCCACGAAGAGGAAAGTGGCAGATATGGGGGAGCCCTGCCCAATGTGTCCATGACGCAGTTCTCCCTCCTCCCTCACCACCTTCAGACTCCTAAGCCCAACCTCTACAAAAGGGTCAGCTCTCCAGCTCATTCAAAACTCTGTCTCCTTAACCTGTGACCACACACAGTGTTTCCCTTGGATGCAAACTTGGTAGCGCCTCCCTGATGGATGAGTGGGTATTCTTTCACCTTCCAAAGACTCCCACCCTTTCCGTGTACTTACTCTCAGATCTCTCTCTCTCTTTCAGATATGCTCCTGGAAAAGAACCAGATCTGCCCACTTCCATGAAGAGGTAAGTGACTGAAGGAGATTCAAAGAGGAAATCTATCAAAGGGGAGAAAAGAGAAAGAGCAGCCACCAGATGTGACAAATGGGCAGCGCCATGGATTCCAGCCATGTCCCAGGCGTCCCTGACAAAATATTCCTTCGGTGGCCTCTCTGGATGGAGCTCTGTTCATGAGATTTCTTCTTAGATGATAGTCACGCGCGTCCTTTGAGGCATTGGCCTCACTGGCCCCAGAGTCTCCCTCAGGCTCCAGGCTCAGGACTCAAAACAATTGGGCCCCCACTATAGAATTTAAAGAATCTTTCATTCAAAAATACATACATACATACATACCTGTCGAGCCCTGTGAAACTTCCCTACCTGACCTGAGCAGGCCATGATGGCCATCTCCGCCCCTTGACATCTGTACACTGAAGGGCAGTGTGTCTAATTCCCTAGACTTCCTGGGAGCTTGCCCTGCAGAACAATCAGTACCGTCAGCTAAGTTTCCCCACGTCATTAAAATCTGTATCTGCACACTGCTAAGTGGAAATGAACGAGTGAGTGTAAATATAAGGAACCTCAGAAAGCAGGCACACAGAAAGCAGTCAGAAAATACGATTCTGTCACAGAACCCTAGGAGTCTCACAGAAGTAATTCACTGGGCCCAGCTCTTGAGCACATCCTGGAGACTGGGGTTTCCTCTGTGATAGCCAACCAAAGCTTCCTGCTGGAAACCCTGGTCCAGAGGGTCCAGGCCCTGCTTCGATCATTGGTAATCAATTTCTCGCTACCAACCTTCGTGCATAACTTTGGGTTTGGAGTTTTTCCTCTTACGAAAAAGAAGGAAACCACGCCTCAGAGGTCGTGACTCAGTTTCCCCCTGTATTTTGCTCTTGATTCTCCACTTGACAAGAGAGGTTCACAGTTTACACCTAATGGGCAGAGCCCAGAGAGCCCTGAGGTTCTGACTCCGGCACTGGGCTTCAGGAGCTCCCCCAGGATTGAGCAGTGGGCAGGGCTTTTATAGATGGAGGGAGGGGGCTACATGCAGAAACAGCACAGTCAGCTCTGACAGTCATCTTGAAATTGGTCACGTGGTGGTCTGACCAGTGTCATCTTGATTGTTTTAAGTACAGTTCATCTTCAGTTCCAGGGTCGTAGCAGATGGGGTTCCCTCATTGATATCTGCAAAAGCAATCTACTCTCGTCCCCTCTCTGACTTCATGATCTCAAGCCCCATGAGACCTTTTCGACTGACAGACCCTGCATGAGATTCTGCCAGTTCCTTGGCAACACATTGCCTCTTAAGTCAAAGAGATGAGACTCTTTTGCTGGGGCAGCATCTGCTAGTGCTTCACCACAATTGTCTCTTTCTTCTTCTGAGTCCAACCTTAGATTTTATTTCCTAGCCTCCTTGAAAGTTGTGTGGGAAGTTGGGTACCACAGCCAGATCTGGCCCGCAAATCCTCTCACTTGCTCCTCAGCTATTCCCTCCTCTCTGATTGGTGCTCACCGGGATGGAGACAATCGTGGCTATTTGGGAAGCTGTAGATGGGAGAGCTGGCTCCTGAGTGACTGCGTGGAGAGCCACCCTCAGACCCAGAACACAGCTTGCCTGGTACATGGGTTTGAAGTAGAAATGTTGACTTTATCATTTGGGGGTCTGTGTGTTACAGCAGTTTAGCCTACCTTAAGAAATATTTGTAAAAACTCACTTTTGCTCAGTTCTGTACCCATAGATGCCCCAGGCATGCTTCTCAGGCTTCTGGCCCCGCTCTTGAGACTTCTGAAAAATGTCACCCTTCCAAACCCATGACGGAAAATTCTATTGTTGGAAATATTTTCACTGATGATGATCATTAGCCCTTTCGGGCCATTAGTCTAAGGCAATGGACTAATTGAATTGAATCCAAAAAAGATTCAAGCCCTTCCCAAGTGGGAAGGGCTCATTCAAAGTCATCAGAGGGGGGCAGGAAAGGGAGACATTTTAAAAAATTTTTTAACTTTATATTAGACTATAGTTGATTTACCATGTTGTGTTAGTTTCAGGTGTACAGCAAAGTGATTTAGTCATACATATTCATACAACTATTCTTTTTTGGATTCTTTTCCCATGTAGGTTATTACAGAGTATTGAGTAGGAAAAGGGAGACTTCAGATTGCTGTGTCCTCAGTTGTGCCAGGAAGTTTTCAACTTGAAGGCTCTTTACCAGAAATGAAGACTTTTCACTTTACATTTCATTTTTTTTTTTTTTTTTTTTGCGGTATGCGGGCCTCTCACTGCTGTGGCCTCCCCCGTTGCGGAGCACAGGCTCCGGACGCGCAGGCTCCGGACGCGCAGGCTCAGCGGCCATGGCTCACGGGCCCAGCCGCTCCGCGGCATATGGGATCCTCCCAGACCGGGGCACAAACCCGTATCCCCTGCATCGGCAGGCGGACTCTCAACCACTTGCGCCACCAGGGAGGCCCTACATTTCATTTTTAGTATTAAAAATTTCAGCATGAGGAAGAAGGTGGCGGATGGGCCACCCAGCAGCCTGTGTACCTGACTCAGCTCTTTCTGCCAGCTCCCTGACTTCAGATACCTAACTTCAGAAGAACGTAGCCCTGGCTGTGACCACCCCTGCCCTCTGCACTGGGTCAGTCTGGCTGGTTGCCCAGCACCACACAACCTGACATTGCCATGACCTTGCAAACCTCTCACTCCTGAATTAGTGGTCCCAAACATTTTATTCTGGACTCCTAATTGGTGGAGACGTACAGCCTATGTACACACATCCAGAAGCCTCCCAAATACATCCACACGTTCCCTGTAACCTTCCCAATGCCTCTAGCAGGAGAGATTGTGATCCTCTCTCTTACCTGAGGGTGTCAAAGACTTGGTGTGAAAAAGCTTCTAGTACAGGGACAGAAAGGAGGCACCAGATATGAGGTCACAGACATCCCAGCCTTTAGCAGCTCTTGTGGCCACCAGGACACCTACTCTTTCCCTTGAGTGCTCTGGCCACAGGTCACTCTAATTTGTCCCAAGGACAAAGGGCCTGTTCCCGGGTAGGCCATGCTAACTGCATTTGGTGCCCTGCCACCACGTTCCGAGCCTTGTTCCGAAAATCTGCTACAGCAACTTCATTGCACATTTGTTGTGTTTAACTAACAGCTTGGAGGCTGCCTTTTTAAAGGCTACAAAACAAACACTTGGAGATCCTAGCTCAGATCTTGCCAGTTTTTGTCATTTTGCATTTCTGTCTCTACCGGGACCAAGATGCCGTACAGCGAAGGTGATGGGCAATGAGAAGCAGCAGTGAGTTCTTCCTGACTATGTCCCACGATGTCCTTCCGAAGCAGGCAGGCCTGAAGGTATGTGTAGACCACAGTGAGGTGGAAGGTAGCAGGTGGAGAGGTACTTCCTGAGCCCTGAGTAGGAATCAGTTCTCCAGACAAACTCTGTTAGCTTTTGAGAAATATTTGACCTCTTGATTGGCGCGCACACTCACATTTTCCTTTGGACCTGAGTGGGGTTACTCTGTGTAGCTTGAACTTATTATTTGCCTAGACATCAATTTGGAGGACATCTTGGCTCAAAATAATTTCCCCGTTCAATGGGAATGCACCCCTTTCCAGAGATCGAGTTCCTGCCCCTCACATCAGGGCCCTGAGGCCCTTGCGTATTCATCCAAAGGTAAGCATCTAATGTAAACCCGTCCTATCGCTGTGCTTCCCAAGGAGCTTTCAACTGATGATGGGGAGCAGGGAGCATTTTGTCATTGTGGGGAAAGGCAGACGTTCTCCGAGCTCCCATTCCTAGCCACTGCCATGTCAAAGAGGCTGGGAAGCGACGAGTCCAAGCCTGAGAGAAAAGCAGAGTCAGAGTTGTGACACTCTTTGAGTTCTTCCTCTGGTTTTCTCTGTGTCCCAGTAGCAGCTCTGGTTCTTCTTATGGTTGTGTAAGATGCCCCAATAACTGGTCTAATATATACTTTTTCTTTTAGCCTCAGCTGGCTGGAGTTTGGTTTCTATGGCTTACAGTCAGGCCCTTTTTGCCTTCTGTATTTATTCATTTCTTTATTTATTTTGAAAGCTGTACATTTTATTTTATTTTTGGCCACACCACGCAGCTTGTGAGGTCTTAGTTCCCCGACCAGGGATCGCACCTGTGACCCCTGCAATGGAAGCGCAGAGTCGTAACCGCTGGACCGCCAGGGAAGTCCCTGCTTTCCATATTTATTAATGTCTATTACAGCTACTGCTCCTTTTGAGAAACACCTTCGTGAAGAGATTTGTGTGACGAATCAAAATCATGGCCTGCTGCCATGATTGTGTGCCACTTATGCTACATTCAGAGTATGTGTTCTCTTCTAATGTGGTTTTGGTGCAAATTCCTACCAGGCTAGGGCAGACCTTATAGGTGGTTGTGGCTGCCTGGGTTTAATCACTGAGGGAACAGGTAGATTTTCAGATAAGACATGAGAACTGAGAAATCAAACCTTAGGTGATGTATCTGCTGGGGCCTCGCTCTTTGGTGTCAGGACTTCAAACAACCCAGGAGTCTTGAGTGTGTTCCTTGGTGGTGGAGAGAATGGTGGGAAGAGGGCCTTTGTTACATGGAGTATGTTCAGGACCAATGAGCAGTGTTTTCAACCATTTTTGATCAGGTCCCACATTAGAACATTTTACTTATATTGTAACCACACACATACACACACACACACACACACACACACATAACTATTGTTTTGTGAATTTTTTTCTTTTGATTAAATACATGTGTATATGTATATATAGAAACACATATACATAATCCAAAGAAAACTTCACAAAACAATACTTACATTTATGATGTACGGCACACTCTATGTTTTATTCCATTTCTGTAAAAAATGTTTCTAAAATTGATCTTACAACTCAGTAGTTCTCAGACTTTTGGGTCTCAGGACTCCCATACATTCTTAAAATTTGAGGATACAAAAGAGGTTGTGTTTATGTGAGTTATAGCTATTGTTTACTGTATTAGAAACGAACAATGAGAGGGCTTTTTTGCTTTTGTTTTTTGGCCCCGACCAGGGATTGTACCCGGGGCCACAGCAGTGAAAGTGCCGGGTCCTAACCACTGGACCATCAGAGAACTCCCTGAGGGTTTTGTAAATACAAGAATACACAAACTCATATCCTATTACCTGACAGAGTAATGGCATCACCGTGTGTCCTTCAACCTCTGGAAAATGCCACCGTACACTTGAGAATGAGAGAATGAGAGTGAAACAGGCAAATGAGAGCTTAGTATTATGATGAGAATAGTTTTGACATCATGAATTCCCTGAAAGAGCCTCAGAGACACCAGGTTGCCTGGACCACACTTTGGGAATTTCTGTACTAATAGGTTGTGACCCAGACTTTGAAAAACATGAACCTAGAAAAAGCCTAGACTGATTTTGGACAAAGTGAACCAGTAAATCCAATTAGCTAAATTTCCTTCTCCATGTTTCCCTCTTGTTCTTCCTGAGAGAGGAGGGTATTATGGTTAATCCCCCAACAACGATTTCATGTAAGATAGTTAATCTAAGCCAATCCGTGCACCGCATTCCCCTGGCAACAGGGCCACGAGCATCATATGCCCTGGGTTGCCTCCATCAGACTAAAGAGAATTTAAATTCCATGATTGAGGGAGAGGTTTTCTCCCTCTGTGGATGTGAACAAGGGATGCTACTGGCAAAACACAGTGTTTACAAAGGCAGTTGCAAACAGAGTGGGGATATAAGGAAAAAAAAAACAACCTGGGAGTTTGATGACACTGAGCTAATTACATCTTGACTGGGGCCTCCTTTATCTCCAGTGGGCTTTGCAGCTCTGTGAGAAAACACATTTCCTTATTGTTAGAGTTGGGGATTTCTGTTACTTGCAGTCAAAAAACGTATTGACGCACTGAGATTTCAGGAAAGTCTTGTTAAATATCCCATCCTGTACTCTGCTGGTTACAGAGTATTTTAAAGGACACGTTGTGTGTGACCCTACCTAGCACAGAACTAGCAAGTTGGGAGTTGGGGTAATTAGATCAAGTTGATCAGGGGGCAGGAGCTAGGCTTTCAAGGACTGGCTGCCCCTTCCTTATGCATATTCTTTTATTTATAGCTTTGTGGCAAGAAAAGTTGTATTTTATTAATGCAGGCATTCGAGTCCCAGGCATTCATTTTATAAACATCTATTTTTGTGACTTGCTCAGATGTGGCTTCTTTAGACACCCATCCTAGCCTCCAGCACACTACGTTGTAAGCATCTATCTACCCAATTAGACTGAGCTCCTTGAGGGCAGGGATTCAGTTTTATTCATCTTTGTAGACCCTAGGACTCTTCATTGACTGATACAAAATACGTTCACAGTAAATGTTTCTTGAAAGAATAAATGGGGGGCTTAGCTCGGAGCACAGAGGTTAAGAATCCGCCTGCCAATGTGGGGGACACGGGTTTGAGCCCTTGTCCGGGAAGATCCCACACGCCACGGAGCAACTAAGCCCGTGTGCCACAACTGCTGAGCCTGCACTCTAGAGCCCTCGAGCCACAACTACTGAGCCTGCGTGCCACAACTACTGAAGCCTGCACGCCTAGAGCCCGTGCTCCACAACAAGAGAAGCCACCACAATGAGAAGCCCGCGCACCGCAACAAAGAGTAGCCCCAACTCCCCGCAACCAGAGAAAGCCCGCACACAGCAACGAAGACCCAATGCAGCCAAAAATAAATTAATTAATTGATTACTTTTTTAAAAAAAAGAATAAATGAATGATAATGAAACACACTCTTGTAATGCAGGAGTCAGCAAACTACAGACCATGGACCAAGTCTGGTCCATGGTCTGTTTTTCTATGGCCCAGGAGCTAAAAATTTTTAAATGGCTGAAAACTCAAAAGAGGAGCCATATTTTATACTATGTGAGAATTATATGATATTCAAATTTTAGTGTCCTAAAGTTTTATTAGAACACATCCTCACTCATTCATTTACACATTATCGACATTTTTGCACTACAACATCAGAGATAAGTAGTTGCCACAGAGACCAACGGCCCACAGAGATTAAAATATTTACTGATTTTTACAGAAAACGTTTGCTAACCTGTAACGTTCTGATTAATTGTGTAAAAACAATATACTCACATTTAGCAATCGTTACTGATATGGGGGGAGATGAATGACTTTTCTTCTTTCTTGTATTTACCAATTTTTCTGTATTTTGCCTTTTTATAATTACCAAGAGTTGTAAAATACTACATGATTTGACCAATTTAAAATAAAATTCCTTTAATTCCTGTGAACTTGTTTCACATTTACTTTCCTGCCTGCATACTCCAAGAGATCTCTCATGTGGAAAGGACTAAACCTGAGGTCTAGTGCCTTGAAAATAAGACACAAGAACCAAGAATAAAATTAGAGGCAGGGCCAACTTTCCACATGAGGAAGTCTACTTACCATTCTTGGGGGGGTGGGGAATACACAAAGGCCCTTGAAATGGAAAAAAAAAAGGTCACAGTTGAACTAATTAAATACAACACCACTTACTTGCCCTGTGGGGGCACTGTCTCTGGGTATAATGGGAGGGAATTATTTTAGCAACTTCCAAGGAAACAATACATACTTATATATTGTTAAGTCTCTAAAGTAATATTAGAGAGGAAACAGGTTCAGGTCATCATTTTACTTTTCAGGGCAAAACCTGATTATGAGATGAATTTTTTTTAAATTCTAGAAACAGGCAAAGTAGCTGTTTTCTTTCATCTTTTCCACTCTACCAACCTTGATCAGGAAGGGAAATGATGAACCTTTTGAGATTTAATGTATTCAGTAACTCCTTTTTCAAGTAGATCAAGAACCTGAGAAAGGCAAATGCGAGAAATGCTTGTAAAGCCAACTGATGACTGGCAGATATTTTTTATAAAGAAAAATTGTTAATTCGCTGTGAAGGAAAATGTGTAATAATTTACCAGCTGTTGGAATTGTTTAATAACAGCACTTGCATGACATGAATTGTTATTCTAAATAACATACGGCCTGGATGCAGAAAAGGTAAGCTGTCAAACAGAACCTTGTGCTTTGTTATCCCCTGCGGCAAACTGCGACCGGATCACCAACCCTGTTTCCTCTTCTTTCTGGGCACGAGGCTATCTGCTATTTTCCAGTCCCCTTTGGGGGGGACACAGGACACAGGATTGACTTCCGGCCAGCAGAACGTGGGTAGAAGTGATGCATGCCTCTTTCAAGCCCGACAGCCCTAATACCTGCAATGTTCCATTTTTCTTCTGCTGACTGAATGGAGAGGATTCCGAAGACCCAAGAGGCAGAAGAAGCCACAAGTTGGAAAAAACCTTTGCTGCTTGGAGGAGAGCCGCCTGACCAGGAACACCCACACTGGACTGTGGTGGGACCATTAGTCTGTCCTGTACACGTTCCCATGTTCAGGAGGGTGTTAACTCTCTGCAAATGGCTGAATCTGATCTGCCTATAAGCAGACAACTGAAATCACATGACCAGTTTCTCTGACTTAAGAACAATCTTGCCAAAGAGGGTCTTGCAAATTCAAACCACGCTTCTCCTAACATTCAAAAGTACCACTGATGGGAAAATTGTTTTCCTAATTATGATTAACTCAAGACAGAGGCAGTGACATGGGCACTTCCAATTCTCCACTAGATAAGAACTTTGGCAACACTCTAGTTGGTTTGGAATAGCTCGAAATTTTTGGTTCAGATTTAATCTGGTCATTTGCAGATAAAGTAGGAAAGATCATATACATGGCCCTAACATAATTATCAATCTCTTACAAAAACATTTTTTCGGTCAAGAACAAATCTCTTAAGTCATTTTACACAATCCCTTCTCATTAAGCAAGATGGATCTTCTGGAAGATCAGGGAAACTGACCTCAGAAATTTCACTGCTCTTGTGGTTTAGACATATTATTACCCTGTGGGGATGGAGAAGGGTCAGTTAGCATCTTCTACAAACTAATTCCTCAAAGACAACCAACAATGAGTTTTCACCAATGAAGTTTGACCTGGTCAAATTCTTTTCTTCCTTGAATGAAAGTCATTAGTATTCATTAATCCAAGCTGTTCAGTACTCTTAAGTTCTGATCATTTGGATCTTGGCATACTAAAAAAAAAAAAGAAAGGTATTTAATCAAAGGAAGCCAAAGGAAGCCAACTCAGACAAGAACAGGATACCTCACACCAAAGCGACATTAAATGTTTTTTATTGAACAGAAAACATGAAACATGGAAGTGGAATTCACTGAGCAAAAGCAGCTCACCAGGTGGAGCTGCTATACTTTGTGCTAAATAATCTTATGAACTGAGTATACAGAATACATATAATATGTAAGTTACCTCAACAGCAAAGGAGAAGGTGTAGATTACAGTTTTGGAAGGAAAAATTTGGCCAAATGACAAATTTAGTTGCTCAAAATGTCTAGCCCTTATTCACCTAAATTCAGTATGATTCTACATACGTGCATTCAGTACGTGCATACTGAATTCCCATTTTAATGGAAGCTGCTTTTTGGAAGAAATTTCAAAGTTTTCTTTTTTTGCATTTGTTTGACGTGCTACTCAGTTTTAAAAATTCTTCTATTTGATACATGTGTGTGTATATATTTATACACACTTAAAAAACCCCAAAGCCTTCCTTACAAGTTGAGGGGTCATGCTATTTTTTTAAAACTAATATTCGTGAATTGCAATTATTCTTTCTCCTGTGTGTCTAAGAAACTTGATGTGTTCTCAGTGTACCCCACAGACAGGTGGGCTGACAGATATGTCAAAAATACTTTATGAAAAGAGGGAGGTAGCTCATGGGAGTTGGCAACCTTTTGTCTATTGTTTCCTGTTGGAGCGGGCTACCTCCCTTTCACATCTCACAATCAAAGATGAAAGGAAAACTTTTTACTTTGAAGCCTAGTTAGCACAGTTGTACATTTACTATAATCCACCTTCAACTTGGTTTATTGGGCTTTCTAATGTAAGATGACAAATACCTTACACCCAGTACACAGCATCAAAAAAGTACTGCAGAAACATCTTATAGACAATACCTTGCCTTGCTTCTTTTTTTTTTTTATCTCCTCGTATGTTAAACATCAGCTTCTATGGGATACATTTCCAGAATGGTTTTGTTACCACTTTATAAGCACTCAAAGCCAAACAAACAGCACAAAGAACATCAATGTCGTCTTTTTTCCAATATTTGTATCAATTACTGGGGGCTAATCCTAACATACACTACTTAAGGGGGAGGGTGAAAGAAGAGAATGCGTGACACGGTGCAAAGATAGGACTACAGCATCTTAGTTGTAGGGACGATCTTAAGGTGCAGAAAGAGGGGACTCTCTAGAAGGTGATGGTGTGGTTTCTTCAGGTGGAAAAACTGTGAGTGTGCAAGCTCGGATGCCACCCAGGGACTCTGGGAGATCAAAAACCTTATGCCATTCATCTTTATCTGGATCATATTTCTGCACTATCTCTACCATACAACGATTATTCCATGAATACCCACCAACCACGTAGATTTTATTTTCAAAGACAGCGACCCCAACATCACTCTGCCCTCTTAACATGGCAGCAATTGGGGTCCACTGGTCAAGGATCGGTGAGTAGTATTCACAGCTTAGGACATCATCATAATCGCTTGTTCCTCTGAAGTGATTGCCACCAATGACATACAGCCTTTCTCCCACTGTACACATGCAATGCAGACCTCTGACAGTGGTCATTGGTGCCTTTTGGATCCATTTGTCAGTATCAGGGTCAAAGCACATGAGCTCCTTTTGGAAAGTGTCATGAGTAATTCCTCCTAAAGAATGAAAAGTATAGGCATGGGGTAAACAGATTATTATAAAAATGCAAAAGTAAATAGGAGGCTCTCTGTCACAGGTCACAGATAATTAACTTCTATCCAGGTATTATGACATTTTAGAGCTTATCAACCTTGTTCTTATAAATGTCTCCCTGCTATACTTTCTCTGGATTAAAAATAAAGAAAATAACATTTTCATCTCCTTAAAGAACAAAAATGCAGCTTATATTATTGTAATGACTTTCTCAAACAGAGACCCATGGGATTTAAGAGGCTTTACAGAATGAAAATATATTTTGGCCACTCTTAGAGTTGGGTTTACAGGAAATCCCAACTACGAAGCACCATTCACTTCTGCTGCTCTTCAGCGAGCACCCTCTGGGTGCTGAGCACAGGGCTAGGGCACCTTAAAGCCTAGGTGCCCGCTTCCTCATTTGTCAAATAAGAATGTCCACTCTAGTTCTCTCATTAGTATTGTGACTATGAATTTAAATAAATCACAATGCTTTGGAAAAGTCGAAAGTTTTGTGCAAATGTACAAGCTTATACGAATATTCGGAACTGATTATTTTTGTAGAGTTTTGGGTGGGTAGGGTGAGGGTGGGTAATGTCCTCTCTTAAAAAGCTAAAGAATTAGAATGCTGAATAAATATGGAATTTTGTATGTACAGCAATTCGTTGTTGCTCTATTGAGTCTATATCATCTACAAAGTATATTCTTAGAGCACATCTAAATCAGTCTGTACAATGAAAGTATCAGACTATATATTCTGCAGATTAGGGAGAAAACTTAACTAATCTTTAGCCATATCATTCAAAGTTCTATTGTCTGGTGGCCAGATGGCAATCAATTTTTTTTCTGCTTTTAGATATTTTTTCTGTACTTCACCGAATTGCCAGCAAGCAAAACAGTGCTCTTTGGTTTGAAACTCAGCTGTGGTTCCTAGCCTACTCTTGACTGGGAAGGTCATTTGTGCAATGTATCCTAGTTATGCCAAAGCACCACTAGAACAATTCGAATGTCTTCTTTTTCCCCCCAGAGGACTTGGAGCTCTCCTTATAATGGCATAGCAGCTACACACGTAAAATAGGTGGATGGTGTAAATCATTGATTATTGGAGCATATGATTTCCTGGATGGCTCTTTCAATATAAGACGTCCCATAGTTGCTCATATATTTAACACCAGAAACCTGCCAAGCATACACTACAGGCCTTTCCCTGATCCTTCTTCATTACAGATTTCATAAGACAGACCACAAACATCACCTTATCGCCTTTGTTCTCTAATAGCGTAACTGCTGGCCTGGCACTGGCAGGCCTTCAAAAGGGGGAAAACTGTCAGAGTTAGACTGTGTCAGGGCCAAATGGTAAGAACCTGAATAACGGAATAAAATTTCAATACCTGAAGTGAACATTACATTAAAATAAGACTCCTTTCTAAATTCTACAGAAGGATGATTTGAACACCAACAGTTTGAGAATGAAAGTTGTTACTGGGACACTGAGTCAACTGCAGCTGTTTCAGAAATTTTTATTAGAAAAATATATGTGCATGTGGCCAAAATACAGGTAATCAACACAGAATTATTTATGCAATGACACCATAGTAGAACCCATTATAATGCTAAGGACAAGAGAAACATATATTATGGGTTGCACTAAATGAGACAATGAACATTATTATGCATTACGTGTATATTGGTAGCAAGTTTTATGCCCAGTAGAGCTTATATGTTACATAATGATATATTTCCTCATAGAGTTTAGCTAAATTCTGAATAAAAATGAATTAAATGTTGTTATAGAGAATATGAATGGTGGTTATTAGAGTACCGAGTTATTGGAGTACAGAGTATGGGGACCGAAAGGCAATCTGGAGAAGCTGAAAGCTTTCCAATTTCTTCTAAGTAAGGTATTTACTGTAGGACTGGTTTGCTGCTAGTCTTATAAACTTATAAAATGCCAAAGGATTCATATGCAAATGTACACACAAAATATATTCTAAACTCAATACAAATTATATTTTGGTTATCCATTTCCAGGATTATTATTAACACCAGATGGAAAGATGGCGACATAGCTAAAAGTCTATGTATTATATTAATTGCATTTGCAATTATTTACCTGAAATATACATTACGCCTCCGTACACAGTTCCAGCATGGCCATAGTGGGGCTCACTCATTTTGGCAACGTAAGTCCATTCATTTGTTCTTGGATTGTAACATTCTACCGTAGCTGTTGTTTAAAAAATAAAAAGAACGAATGAATTTTTAAAAATGATTTATAATTTCAAATTTAGCAATTAATTATTTTTCCTTTTAGGTGGAACAATAATAATATCCAAATAACTGAAACATTTCTATTATAGCTATGAGATATTCTTTGGGGGTCACTTATATTAATTATTGACGTTATATTAATAATATGAACCATTAATACATTGATACATGTTACATCAGACGAGCTAAGTAATACAGTAAGGTAACATTTCTGTTGCTGCAGAAATCACTAGGATTTCTTTTCTTCTTGTTACATCTTTATAATTTGACATTTCTCCCATTTCTTTGCTCTAAATATGTGGGAAGAAAAGATGAAAAAAATCACAAGGAAGAAAAACACTTTGATTCTATATGATACACCATATAGGAAACAAAGGTTAACAGATATGAAGCAAAAATTTAAGTTGAAAATGAAAGTATGCACACTGCCTGGTGTACGTTTTGATGCCTATTGCTTTTTATTTTATTTTTTATTTTTTGCGGTATGCGGGTCTCTCACTGCTGTGGCCTCTCCTGCTGCGGAGCACAGGCTCCAGACGTGCAGGCTCAGCGGCCATGGCTCACGGGCCCAGCTGCTCCGCGGCATGTGGGATCCTCCCGGACCGGGGCACGAACCCGTGTCCCCTGCATCGGCAGGCGGACTCTCAACCACTGCGCCACCAGGGAAGCCCCCTATTGCTTTATTTTATATCCAGACTACAAAATGGACACTGACAATAATTTTTCAGTATTTACACATTAAAGCCAATAGCTTGTATATAACCACCCAATACCGTTGTAGCCAATACTGCTCTAAACTTGAAGATGATTAGCAGTGTAATATGAAGTTAAGATTTTTATTAGGGGTACTTCCTCTCAGGAACAAATTTATCATCTTTAACATAAAGTATTTGAGAAGTGGCCTCATCTTACTTAAATATCAATCTGTTATAACCTCAAGACTAGAACAATGACAGTCCAGACAGATAGAAAATGTGATCTTTTTTAAAAGGCAGAAAAACAATAGGGATGTTAGGAGGACTCTGATCAAAAGTACAACATCTAGATTGATTTGAAAAGTTTATACTATTTATTGCAGACGTTGCCACTTGCTAACCCAAATGCTTGTCTCCACTAACCCTGCTTTTTTCTTACTAACAGAACCACAACACTGCTCAGGAAAGCACTGTGCCCAACTCAGAATAAAATTCAAATTAGCAGGTTCCCTTGAAGCTGGAATTGATGATATGATACAGTTGTAGGCAATGGAATGCAAGCAGGAGGATACTGAGTGGGGCTATTTGATCAAGCCACCGGAATAAAATTTGGCTACTTGCAGCCAAATGCAATTCTAATTGATGAATCATCCTTTGAACAAGTTTTCCTATTTAAGAAAACAACAGTAGTGTGAGAACAGGCAAAACTAGAGAGAGAGAGATATTAATTTTCTACTCTCTTCAATAACTTCATTTCCTCAAATTCACTACATGAACTACTTATTTCTCCTCTAACAATACCTGTATTATACCACTTCTCATATCCCTTTACTGATTTCCTTTTCTACTTTAGTTTTGAATTTTCAGTCTTATTTCAAAGGCTTTTAACTGTTCTCTTTTTTTTTTTTTATCTCTTCTTAGTTTTGTTCATTGCTTCAGGCTTGGGCCCTTACCAACTCTATTTCTTCTAAACCTTCCCATCAGGTAGCAAGATCCTGCAAAACCTTGCCCCCAAATAAGGGCTATTTCCACAATTAATGACAAACTAAAACTGTTTGCTCCAATACTGTTTGTGACCATTTTCAGTCACTGGATGTCTTCTTCTTTTTTTTTAATTTATTTATTTTTGGCTGTGGTGGGTCCTCGTTGCTGCCCACGGGCTTTTCCCTAGTTGCGGCGAGTGGGAGCTACTCTTTGTTGTGGTGCATGGGCTTCTCATTGCGGTGGCTTCTCTTGTTGCGGAGCACAGGCTCTAGGTGCGCGGGCTTCAGTAGTTGTGGCACACAGGCTTAGTTGCTCTGCAGCATGTGGGATCTTCCTGGACCAGGGCTCAAACCCCTGTCCCCTGCATTGGCAGGAGCATTCTTAACCACTGCGCCACCAGGGAAGTCCTGGATGTCTTCTTGAGTGTTCAGTTCCATTTGCCTTCAGCATGACTTTTGCCTAATTGACAAGCAAAATCCTCCTGAATGTATATCATTATCTCCCTCTCTACACTTACAGAGGATCTACTATATTGACTGGCATCAGCAAAGTAATTAATGGTAGGGTTTTTTTAAATTTTTTTCTATTTTTTATTTTTTTATTATTAGTTTCTGCTTTATAACAAAGTGAATAATGGTAGGGTTTTATCCGATAAAAGATTGTAGTCTAATCACACATCCTATCAGAAGGGTTTTAAAGACTTCTTTCCATCTATTTGATGTCAAAGGTAGCTTTTACTCCAGTTCTATGCCTTTCTTTTTTTGTTGTTGTTTTTTGTTTTTTGCGTTACGCGGGCCTCTCACTGTTGTGGCCTCTCCTGTTGCGGAGCACAGGCTCCAGACACGCAGGCTCAGCGGCCATGGCTCACGGGCCTAGCCGCTCCGCGGCATGTGGGATCTTCCCAGATCGGGGCACGAACCCATGTCCCCTTCATCGGCAGGCGGACTCTCAACCACTGCGCCACCAGGGAAGCCCCTATGCTTTTCTTAATGAAGAATTCTGCCTTGAACTTTGAAATTTCTAGACTGTTACACTCTTTCTTTATGTCTAATTCAATCTGTTCTGATGAAGTTTGCATTAGTTTCCTCTTATTCTTTTTATAGGGAGCTAGAATCTGAATAGCTATTCACTCTTTACAATTATTTAAATTTTCCTGTGTAGAAAGATAATGCTGCTCTTCTATCACTGAGTTAATTGCACTTTTTAGGTAATGGCGGTTATAAGAATCCATCTATACTTTCTCATACAGGGGTCCCTGAAGTGTAAGATGGCTATTAATCACCAATAACACAACAAGTATATAATAGTTCATCATCCCTAAACTTGTCTTCTTCCAGCTAGGTAACCCATCTCCTTTAGCTTTTCCCATCATTTAATCTTTATTGTCAACCTTTGGCTTTCTCCATGCAGGACTGTTACTGTTATTAGTAAAATCAATATAGTTAGTTTTAAAATAGAATATATCTAATTAACAAGTCTATATATTGATACATGCCCTTAGTTCTATTTTCCATATTTACAAGGCAATGAGATGTTAGTGCCAACCACCTTGACAGGGGGAGGGGACACGGGATGAGCAAGCAAGGAGTTGGAGCCACAAAGCAGTGAGTCCATCACAGTCTATGACAGGTAGGAATGGTAATGAGGTAATTGGGAAAATCCAGAACAGGGGAGGTGAGGCAAACTACAGCCTGTAAGCCAAATCCAGTATGTCGTCTGCTTTTGTACGGGCAACAGGATAAAATCATGAATGGCTTTTACATTTTTAAAGAGTTGGAAACACAAATCAGAAGAAGAATAGTTTGTGAAATATGAAAATTATTTGGTATTCGAATTTCAGTGTTCATATATAAAGCTTTATTGGAAAACAACTTCACTCATTTGTTTATAAACAAATTGTCTATAGTTGCTTTCATAATACAATAGCAGAGCTGATTAGTTGTGACAGAGATCCTAC
This sequence comes from Mesoplodon densirostris, assembly GCF_025265405.1. Taxonomy (NCBI): domain Eukaryota; kingdom Metazoa; phylum Chordata; class Mammalia; order Artiodactyla; family Ziphiidae; genus Mesoplodon; species Mesoplodon densirostris. Next base: position 34,400,897 of record NC_082681.1, on the reverse strand, counting down.
AGCCTGCAAAGCCAAAAAGATTTCCTTTCTGGCAATAGGGATCAGTTTTCTGATCCCTATTCTAGAGAACCATCTTCAGTAGTCTGGTGGCCTAGTATTTAAATTAGAGACGCTCCCTAATTTAAGAATTACACTTTGGTTTGTTATTTCACATAACTCATCAGGGACTCTTATTTTCTCAGGTGATTCCACTGGAGCTCAGAATCGAACACAAGGGATGATGTGGAATTTACTTGTTCTTTGAAGTTAGGAAAGAGATTAGTCCTGAAGAAAACCATTTGGACAATAATGGCTCCCACAAAGAGGGGATGGTCTCTAGAATCCTAGAGTGCCAGTTGGTAATATGTCGCTTAATAAAGAAACTGCAAATCCATTAAGGGATATGGATGCATTTGATAAATTTCAGTAATTTTACTGTATATTTATTTGGAAAAATCTAACACGTTTTCTATAAGTTATTTCATTATTTGAAACCCTGACTTATTTAACTGAAGTGAAAGATATCTGAGCTGTCATATTTCTCCTCAATACAGAAAACCTCAATGGAAGATCAATTTCTTATATGACATTTTTGAAAGATACCAGAAATAACTGACTTCTTTTTCACTTAAGTGACAGCTACTCTAAGCTTTCCCCAGTTTCCCACTGTACCCAGTGTCAAAGGAAAATAGCATTTCTAAGGAATTATATTTCAGCAATAAGCCAGGCTCACACACACACTAACAGTATCGTTTTTATGTACTATGGGCTTGGGTCCATACACTCCATGGCAAGACTTTAAAAGGCTAAATGCATTAAAATGATCTAAAATGTCTTGCAAACGCTGCCACTGTTTTCTTTTCATCATTATATGCAGGCAATGGTTATTGTGTGTATGAAGAATAAATGATGTACTGGTACTAATGAACCTGTTAAACTGTGAAATGATTTTCCCATCAATCCCATTTTCCTGACACCCATTCCTACTCCCCTTCTCTATTTACAAAGACATATGACTATGTCAACATAATCAGTTAAGATGGAATGTTATTACAACAGATGTTAGTGTGGGGTGGAGGGAGGGGTTGTCATTAAAAAACGCTTATGGAACATGAGAAATGTTAAAAACCCCGCCTTGCTAGAACATTCAGAAATATAAGCAAGCATTTCTTTAGAACCAAAATCTACTATTCTGCAAAAATAATGGGTCTAAGAAAATTACAAAGGGCAACTGACACATATCCTCTTCTTATTTATACAAGGAGAAACATTATAAACGGAATTCAGAAGAACACATTGATGTTCTTCTTTTGGGAGGTAATCAGGGTGGTTACATAACGTTTGGTTACCTCAACGATACAGAATGTGACGAGATGGACCCGCCTACTTCATATCCCCACATGGGTGTAAAATAGGAGGAACTCAAAGGGGTAGGGTGGGTCAGGAGGAAAAAAAACAAAACAAAATGAAGCTGCTTGCTACTTGGTTTTATATAATGACTCTTTTGGGCCTGAAGGTTCTCCTGGAATCAAGACTCTATATTTGAGTGTACTTAATAAGTCAGTCACATGATTTTTTTAAAAAAACTTCCAAAATATTTTAACTTCAAATATGTAGCAAAGAATGGATTTGCTGGGTATGCTGATTTTAAGGGAAGCAATCATCTTTTACAAAAGCTTAGTTGCTTACAGATTCTAGGAGAGAATTTCAAACGGGAAGAAATATCAAATAATTGCCCTCTAAATGGAATTATAGTTGTCCTTTGGTATTGACGGTTTGTGTCTATATTATAATCATACACTTATTTGTGAAAACACAGTTTATGAATTAAGATAAAAATGTTTACCATCTAGACGGGGAGTATTTTTTTTAGAATATTTAAATCATTATCCTTAGGTTTAAGCTCTGGGCGATTGTGTTTTTAAAGACTAAATATAATCAAACAGTTATTACAAATTTAGGAACAGCTCATGAAAAGCATGATCCTCTTGTATCCTGTCACTTTCAAACTGAAACACAAAAGACTGTTTTTAATAAGACATTAAAGGGGTGATTTCTAAAGGTCATGAGCAAGGAAGCCAGCCACTTGCCCAACAGGGTATTCTACTTCTTGTTTCCAATTGAGTATAACGTGGGAAGAACTCAAACAGGGTAAGGATTAAGTCAGAAGAAGAAAGCCTCTAGTGCCTCAGTCTTATATAACAACTGTCCTTGGCCTGAAGACGATAAATTCTCAGAATATAAATATTAGGAACAATACATTGAAAACTTAATAGCTGCATATTAACAGAGGTGCTAACATTACCAAGCAAGCAGTGACTGAAAAGTGGAGCTGTTTCCTTAGAGAAAATAAGTTTCAAAATGACCACTGACTGCCAGGGCTGATGACCTATAATTTGTAAACTTGTAAAGATGAACTTACATAAGTGGTTTTTCTAAGAAAGTGTCAAGTCACTACTTGCATCTTCTGGTTATTTCCAGACACCATAAATTTAAAATAGTATAATAACATGAAAATAATGTGTGTATGTTGATTGAGGAAATGACAATTCTACACTAAGGGTATTAATGTGTCAAGTGCTTTTAAAAGTCTGATTATTAAAATATATTGGGAAACTTGTGTGGTTCATGATCCTGACAGCTAGTCCAACAATCTGGAAAGTCTGGCCTTAGAAAAAATTTCACTGTGACAACAAAGAGAAAAAAAAAAGGGTAGGAAACATCAGTAACATTAAGACCATGTCACTCATACAGATTGCCAACAAACACATGAAAAGATGCTCAACATCACTAATCATTAGAGAAATGCAACTCAAAACCACAATGAGGTATCACCTCACACTGGTCAGAATGGCCATCAACAAAAAAATCTACAAACAATAAATGCTGGAGAGGGTATGGAGAAAAGGGAACCCTCTTGCACTGTTGGTGGGAATGTAAATTGATACAGCCACTATGGAGAACAGTATGGAGGTTCCTTAAAAAACTAAAAATAGAATTACCATACGACCCAGCAATCCTACTACTGGGCATATACCCAGAGAAAACCATAATTCAAAAGGAGTCGTGTACCACAATGTTCATTGAAGCTCTATTTACAATAGCCAGGACACAGAAGCAACCTAGGTGTCCACAGACAGATGAATGGATAAAGAAGATGTGGCACATATATACAATGGAATATTACTCAGCCATAAAAAGGAACGAAATTGAGTTATTTGTAATGAGGTGGCTGGACCTAGTCTGTCATATAGAGTGAAGTAAGTCAGAAAGAGGAAAAACAAATACCGTATGCTAACGCACATACATGGAATCTAAAAAAAAAAATGGTACTGATGAATCTAATGGCAGGGCAAGAATAAAGACGCTGACGTAGAGAATGGACTTGAGGACACAGGTGGGGAAGGGGAAGCTGGGACAAAGTGAGAGAGTAGCACGGACATAAATACACTACCAAATGTAAAATGGATGGCTAGTGGGAAGCTGCTGCATAGCACAGGGAGATCAGCTCGGTGCTTTGTGACGACCTAGAGGGGTGGGATAGGGAGGGTGGGAGGGAGGCTCAAGAGGGAGGGGATATGGGGATATATGTATACGTATAGCTGATTCACTTTGTTGTACAGCAGAAACTAACACAACAATGTAAAGCGATTATACTCTAATAAAGATATATATTAAAAAAGAAGACCATGTCACGAACAAGAGCTTGATAAGCTGAAAAGTTTAAGAGCTGAGAGCAGCTCTTTTTGTCTCCAATAAACTGCTTATTCTCAAATCCATTAGACTACCTTTTATTTTTTAGAATACTGAAGAAAAAGATTCTGATAATTACTCTGAATTTATCCAGAGCCAATGCCAATATTTTAAACTTCCCCAGCCTTATGGAACCTGGAATACCCTTCAACTACAGGGACTCTATTTCTAACAGAGAATAAAGGAAGATGGGTGTTACCCATTGTTACCAAACAATGATGGTAATGACAGATATGTAAGACGTGACATAAAATGTGGTCTTTCTGACTTCTTGGACAGCCACCTTGCTCCAATTTTATCTAAAATAACAAAATTAGCATTAATTTATGTAGCCAAAGTATTGGTCTATGTTAACTGTACTTGTCGCTGATCTTAGATTAGGAAGACCAAGAAGGGACCATCAAATAATAAAGCTTACCAGATCAGTTTACAATGAAGAAAACTGTTTCGTATTTCACCAAGAGAGAATGATTTTTGAGACTAATAGTTACCTATCAAATACAGTAAATAAACTCTGGGTAATACTGAACTCTGAACACTTAGTAGATAAGAAAATCATCTTACTCTGTGGCCTGTGGTAGGTAACAGATTACGTAAAAGAAGCAACTACAAAAGTCCGTGCTCTGTAAGGAAGAATTTTAACCTGTTCAGTAAACTACTATGTGGGCTTTTAAAATGGAAAATGAGGGAACATGCCAAACTTCTATCCAAGATACTGTTAGAATTTAAATTAGCAGAACATACTTTTTAGTTGAACCTTCAAGATGAAAACCATAGATATTGCACAAGTAAAACATTCTGCAACATATTGATATATTTGTAAGATAATAACTTGTAGTGTGGCCAACAATGTATGCCCAGATAAGGCGTACAGATGGTCTCTGATATTTTCTAAGAAAAACAGTTTAAAATAAAATCCTGGCTACATTTTTTGGTCTTTGATGTTACAAAACCGCTTATTTTATGATTTGACAAGAATCTGGGGGTAAAGAAATTAGTCTCTATGCTTAATAGAAGTACACACACTTACGCAGTTCACCAGCTGCATTTCGCCCACCAACTGCATACAGGTATCCTTTGAGGGCACTTAGGTGGAAGAAGGTGCGCTTTTCATTTAAAGATGCAACTTGCATCCACTTATTGTATCGAGGATCAAATCTGAAGACTGTATCAACTGCCGTTTTTCCTTTTGTGTCATAATTACTCTGTCCACCAACGACGTACAGGAAATTTCCAATGACAGCAATGCCATGCTGGTACCTTGGGGCATCCATGGGGGCTAAGGACTTCCACTCTTGAGTCTTTTCATCATACATGCGCAATTCCTTGCTGACAACCAGCTGCTGCCTCAGCACTCCTCCTAGTGTAACCAAATGAGTGGTGTCAGACCGAATGGCAGTCCTGTCTGACTGCATCACTGGCTGCATATATGGCATCATTTGGTAATTGCTGGCTTCCAAAAGGAGATTCACACACGTGTTGTCAGTTCTCATGAAATCCACGGTTTGCACGTAATTAATGAGCTCCTGTGGTGTCATCAGTGGAAATCGTATATTCTTCATTAATTTTGCAGCAAAGTCCATCCGAGGCTCTTCCAAGCGTAGCCAGCGACAGGTAGCCTTAAAGAGCTCAAGTTCAGTGCAGTGCTTAAGGCTATTACTGGAAAGCACAAAGGCAAGACGTTCAAAAGGGAGTTTCAAGAACTCTCCGGTGCTCAGCAACGCAGGAAAATTCTTCAAGACGAAACTGTTAACGTATTTATCCACTTCTGTCAGATTGTAGGTGTTGGCAATCCGCCCAACTTCGACACAGTTGTCTAAAGTGACCTATTAAGCCAATTACAAAAAATTAAAACCCAACTACTTTCATGGCACTCACGCCTGGATACATAAATACCTGTATTAGAATAAGAGTAAATATGCTTTTTACTGCCCATATAGATGCAAATAAAGCTTCCTTTCTCCATATATTAACGATTTAAAGGGAATTCACAAACTACCCTTACCTAATCCAATAGAAAGGTGACTAAAAGAAAATGCTCATTCCAAGTCAGTAGATTGAAAGTTACTCTAAGAAACAATGGTATAACTTGACTATGGCCAAAATAATTACTTTTCTCTCCTCAAAATGTATCCTCACCACCCCCACCCAAATACTAAGAAAATTCTGGCCAGATGGAAGTTCTGGAAAAATAGAAAGTTATTCTATTATGAACCATCTCAATCCACTTTTCAGTCATGATTCTTAAAAGTAACTCAGCTAGCAGATCCACACACAGAAAAACTCTAGTACCCGATCCCTAAATGTCTCTTTCATGTCAACAGCTTTCATTCATCACTATGATTCATTTTGATTCCTTCAAAAGTTATTGCTTATAGTGAAGATAATTTAATAGGACCATTATTTCTAGGGTGAAGTTATTCTCCATATTATTTATGTAGAAACAGAAGCAAGGAAATCACTTTCTTGAGGGCTGGAATGGGTGTTTCTACATCAAATCATTCCTTTTGTTTAGTTTTTGGTATGTATGCTGATGGCTGGCACCATAGTTTTCCTTAGCCACCCTCTTACTCTCAGCATACTGTAGCTCTGCCTGGAGTCCACGTTAGCCCCCCGAGATTTCCCCAGCACAGAGTAAAATATACCAAAAACGGGAGCCATGAAAAGGAGAGAAGCTATGGAGAGGCCTATCTTCAGCAGGAAGTCTTTTCAGTGCTCTAATAAATGATTGGTCAAAAATGAAAATAGGAAAATCATACCAGCAAATATTATATAAAGCATAAGTCACAAAAACAAGCCTACCATACAAATGTCTGTGTGTGTGTGTGTGTGTGTGTGTGTGTGTGTGTGTGTGTACACAAATACAGAGACAGGTCAAAGGCAAAGGATTCAAATGTTTTTTCTTAATTTTGTCAGGGTGTGTGTTCACAAATGTTACATAAACCTCATTGATGCACCTGTATTATTAACAGATTGGCAGATGCTTAAGAGAAAATTGGCTGATCCTTCTATCATCTTTCTATTGAAAAGCTGAAATGACTCCTCTGCATAAAGTAACAGCCCAGTTATAATACCACTGAAAGCTCTAAGGCCAACACACACACACACATGCCGCTATTTTCACAGATTTATTACTCAAGAAGAATTTGAACTCTTTTAAGCATCCTATTTGCTTCACAAAAATCATCAACAATTTAAAATGGTTATTATACTTAATAGCTGTGTATTTAAAAATACCTAAAATAAATTGTAAAACAAAAGAACCAGGAAAAATAAATTAACAAATTATGGGCCTTTTGAAATCCACAGTTTAATACTGTTCACTACCTTGGTTAATAATAAAAAATACATTTTAATCCACTTTTAGGAGTGGCAGGTTGGTGTCTCATACAATTTTAAGTTGTGTAAATGAAGTTACAGTTAAAGCCTCATAGCTCAAATCACCCCAGGTGGAAGGGATTCCTGTTTGGGGTAGTAGATCCACTTTATAAGGTAAGTAAGACATAGTCCTTCCCCAGAGCAAGGGTAATTTTCACTGTTTTTTTTTGGCCACGCCTTGCCGCATGCAGGATCTTAGTTCCCCAACCAGAGATTGAACCTGAGCCCCCTGCAGTGGAAGCGCGGAGTCTTAACCACTGGACCGCCAGGGAAGTCCCAATTTTCATTTTTGAAGATGTTTGCTAATATGGATAAGCAAAAGTTGACGAAAACACATATATTTCCTAAGTATGCAGATTCTTATCATTACTGATAGGATTACAAATAAAAACAACAAAGAATGTATATTTTAAATGGGCAAAATGATAGCATTGGTTGTTAGTCACCGAATTTAAATCTAAATTTATAGCATATAATACAAACCAAGATTAACAGAAACCAAACTGTGTAATTTAGAACTGGGATCAAGGTATTTAGTTCCTTCCTCTTTCCTTCTTCAGTTTCATTCAATAAGAAAACAGTTACTAAAACAACAGGATAAAAAAACCTATCTTGTATTTAAGGGCATTTGGAAAATCCCTTCTATATATCAGATATACAGATGCACAGGACTGGAAAATCCTTGACAGACTACTTAGTCAGTATATAGATGGCTGCCTACTCTTTCTTTAAAAAAAAAAATCACCAGAGAATGGTATTTCATAACCTTCTGAATTGTCATCTTCTTGATAGAAAGACTAAGCATTTTCTATAGCTCATGTACAGTAGCTACCACACTGTGGGTATATAGCAAAGGTTAAATACTACGATTATCAGCAATATAAAAATTAAAGATGTGATGATAGATACAACTAAAAATAGAATATCTGCTGAATTAACATAGCAAATTACTAGAACCTTATTAATTTTAAATGAGATTCAGATAAGAAAAATATGTAATAGGAAATTAATTTTTATGAAGTACATGTAATCAAAGCTAAAAAAATTAATTGGAGACTATAGGGATTGTAGAAGCACAGTCTAGAATAACAGTTAACAATATAAACAGATCAAAAATGATGGAATAGCGGTAAACAATTTTTGGAAAGATACAGGATTATTCAATTATAGTTCATTTTAATGCATTCTCAGTCATAATTCTTAAAAGTGCTTCAGCTTGCATAGTCCCAATCATTTAGCCTAGACAATATTAAATAATGAATATGTACATTAATATAACATGCAATTCATGTACATAATAGAATACATTTAAAAATATAAAACATGAATTTAAAGCTTATTTAAAAAACCAAACTCATAAGTAGAAAGAACTCTAATTTCATCTGAATATATACCCTGGCCAAAATTCCAAAGAGTCATTACAGAAGTTAAGCGAAATAATTATATTAGAGTTTTAAAGGATAGAGAAGCAAAAAAGGACAAAATTTCTCAACTGCTTATGAGAACCAATGACATTATTTTAAAAATAATCAAGTGTACATTTAAGTTTCCTTGATATAAATTACTATAAATTATTCTACTGTAATCAAGCAACCTTCATGGTCATCCTAAAGGCAGTTCTAAGCATCATAATTCTCAATTGTCATTGACATCCTGGTATTCACTGCTGCAATATTAAATTGTTCAAATCACACCTAATGTACCTAAACGCTGTGATTAACATAATTTGATACTTTAATGACAGCTTTCATCAGCAATCTGTGATGTTATGTTGCTGAAATTCAGTCTTATACAAATAAATTCCCATTTAGGAAAAAAAAAGCAAATGAGTATCTGCTTTTGTACTCTCAAAGGGAGAGCAAACACTAAGAAATTAGCTGGCAAATTTGGGGGGACTCCTCAGATATTCAATGTACCAAATTCTCCTTAGCACTATCTAGTTCATTGAAATGACAGCCTGACATCAAGTACAACCAATGCAGAGACAGAAAGTACGTCCACTGAAAAAGACTGGGAAGAAATCAAACAAGCTACTTTCGGGGGTCAAGGATATAACACGCATCTTCTCCTGGGCCTCCTTCCACAGGTGAGAACATCACAGGACACAAGGAAGGGACTTTTTGGTAAGAAGAACAAAGGGATGATAAGAAAACAAAAGCCTTTCTCTCCCAGTCTTGTCTCTCTTCAGATGATGAGTGCCATTTGAGGTGAATACTGATGGTGTGTCCAGCTTGGGGAATCCAATTTTCTTATTCCTTTGCACTTTGAATGCACTTCCCCTGCTGGTTGCAGTATTAGCGATCACAATGGTCTTTGGGGGCGTAAATTGGTTTAGGCCCAGGCTGAGATTCTTCTTTCCCTACAGACTCCCAGATGGCAGATGGGCAAGAATGGGCTGTTTAAAGTTATATGCAGGGATGATATTTATAATATTTGAGTACCAACTAATCAGAATAGATGCTCGACCATAAACAACCGGTATCTGGGTACTACTTACTGAATATCAGCCTTAGCAATAAGGAAAACAAGACTGGTTTGGTGGGGAGGGAAACAGTTTTGATTCGTTGTAAAATTATCTATACAATTTTTTCTTTAATTTGCATTGAACCTCCCCAAAAGCATTACCTGGAAAGACGTGTTAATTAATCTTAATGGATAAATCCAATTTAGATTAAAGAAGGAATGAAATATATGTACTATACAGGAAAACCTTACGTCAAAAAGAACATTCCCAAAGCTTGCTGCTGCTATCATCACATTATAGCAAAAGAAGCTGTCTTTTCTAATAACTTCTTCTGATTCCCTTCATTGTTGCCTTTTCTCCCACAAATGCACCTCCCTTGTTTTCCAAGCTCTCCCACTCTTCTTTAAAACGCCAGTCACCTCAATAAATTTCTCTGCACTTCATTGTGATCCCCCCAACCTGATCAGTGACAATAAATGTACAGGTGGAACCAGTGATAGACCTGTATCAAGAAAAAAAAGTAAGCACTTTAAAACAATGAGTTTAAAGAAAGACTACACCGAGTCTAAAGCACAGGGGCAGCTTCATTCTCTGATTAAATATGCTTTTATGTAAAAGAGAAAATGGTTTCTTGCTTGCCTTCATTCTGTTCTGTTTATTCTGTATAACTAAATTTAAATTGTAATATTTCCACCTCAATTACAAATGTTCTATTTCAGCAACCTTACATTAGATTGGGTTTTACGGGCTAGCCTGTAATTCTCCATAACAGTAATAATGTGGGGAAAATGCTAGATGTTACAAATTCCAAATGGCAAACAAATGATAAACAAAAAATTTGACTACAACCTGTTTGTAAATCAGGGAATGGCTGCACGGGATTTAGCATGCTGTAGTTATGCAGTGTCATAAGACAAAAACTAATGTAACTTTTGTAGGTATGTAACTAAACAAAGGTAAATTTCCATTATCTCCATGATATATGACGGTAAATGTTTTTAGTTTTATAGAAAATTTTACCTACTCTGCTTTATATCCTTCACTGTCATCCTTCTGTTTTCTTTTCATGCTCCTCTTTTCTATAACTACCAAGAAAATCACACAGCAAGAACAGAAGTACCAGATACTATAAACTCTAATACTAATTACAATCCTAAGATAAAAGTATTACTGCAAAGGAAGGCAAAGGTCGGAGGGGAGAGGTTCTTGTTCTATTGAGCCTGATGCTCCCTTATAGGAAACTAGAGTCTCTATCGCACCAAAGGCAAGTGGGGCTTTACTACTGGTTTTTTTTTTAAGCAATATAGAGTTGTTCATTTTATTTTTTTAATTTTAATTTTATTTATTTATTTTTAAAATTTATTTTTAATTTATTTTTATTTTTGGCTGTGTTGGGTCTTTGTTGCTGTGCGCTGGCTTTCTCCGGTTGCGGCGAGCGGGGGTTACTCTTCGTTGCCGTGCGCGGGCTTCTCATTGCGGTGGCTTCTCTTGTTGAGGAGCATGGGCTCTAGGTGCGTGGGCTTCAGTAGTTGTGGCACACGGGCTCAGCAGCTGTGGCACGTGAGCTCTACAGCGCAAGCTCAGTAGTTGTGGCGCACCGGCTTAATTGCTCCGCAGCATGTGGGATCTTCCCGGGCCAGGGCTCGAACCCGTGTCCCCTGCATTGGCAGGTGTATTCTTTTTTTTTTTTTTTTTTTTGCGGTACACGGGCCTCTCACTGTTGTGACCTCTCCCGTTGTGGAGCACAGGCTCCGGACGTGCAGGCTCAGTGGCCATGGCTCACGGGCCCAGCCGCTCCACGGCGTGTGGGATCTTCCCGGACTGGGGCACGAACCCGTGTCCCCTGCATCGGCAGGCGGACTCTCAACCACTGCGCCACCAGGGAAGCCCTTAATTTTTATTTTAAAAAAAGTTTTACTGGAGTATAGCTGATTTACAATGTTGTGTTAGTTTCAGGTATACAGCAAAGTGAATCAGTTATACATATACCCACTCTTTTTTAGATTCTTCTCCCATGTAGGTCATTACAGAGTACTGAGTAGAGTTCCCTGTGGTATACAGTAGGTCCTTATTAGTGATCTATTTTATGTATAGTAGTGTGTATCTGTCAATTATTATCATATTGAAAGTTATCATTCAAAATTAACATATAAATGTTTAGTGGATGATTTGCTGAGTCACATTTTATGTACCACTGCTCCTCTTCATCCACACAAATGGTTAAGTATGGATACAAAAGAACTGTGTTCGAATCTAATTTTTCTTTCTAGAAGCTCGAACCCAAGTAGTGTTTTGGTTATATGAACTATAATCCTACTACATCATTAAAAACATAAACCTATTTCCTCAAAATATTTGGGTTAAGCACACAATCATGAGACTGTTATATTTTTAAATTATCTAAAATAACTTAGCTTGTGGGAGAAATAAAAACAAATCTACCTTTGAAAAATATTTATATTATCTTGAAACTTTCAGTTCTTATACATAGGAAGGGCACCCAGGGCTACTGTTTTTCCTGATTCATTTGACTGCTGAGAAGGAAAGGGGTAAGAGTAAGCCTGAATATTTAACTAAGATATGGAATGCATGAAAGAAGGATAAAGGAAAAGTTGGATTTTATATAATCCTTAAACTAATAATCTACCAACTTTTCTCAAAAATTAGCATGGATTCTGAGAGGGAAGATTTCCAACGTAAAATCACATAGACATATGCTAAGCAAACAGGATGAAAGACAAGTAAATAGTATGGTACTAAGAAAAGAGGTGTTTCCTCAAAGCTCATAGGCAAGAAAGTTCTAAAACGAAGAGTGTTGGCATAAATTATAGCACAAGTAAGCTTTGTCAGGGACATGTCTCTTCTTTAGAAATGGGCTTTAGGATATCTGCAGAGACACTAGGAATGAAAAACATAACCTTTAAGACAATATTGAGTGTTTATAAAAATGAAGAAATTTTCAAAAGGGCAAAAACATACAGTTATAATAAATGCTTCAAGGAGGTTAAGGAACCAACATTCTAATTACAGGAAAGTTGTCAATACTGCAAAATTACTATGATATCATCTTGAAATAAACTTGCTTTAAATAGTTATCTAGAACAAAATTATTTTTTAATACTGTTATTTTGATGTGTATATTTTTATAACTTCACAAATCATGCTTTACCCAGTTTGGTTCTTTTCTTTCAAACTAAGGAACTGATCACAACGAATATCTTAAGTGATAAGTACAATAGGTCAACAGTGCCTATGGTTAGTGATTAGTTCCAAGGAAATTATGGCACTGTACCTAGTTTGGCTCAGGACAACCATGTATTGCTAAGATCAGTGTTAAAGCAATGTTAAGAGTTGATAAGTGTAAGCATCAAGTGTTATTAATTTAAGGGTCCCAACTAAAATGAGGCACTGTCCTCAGGAACCGGGTGACTGTAAGTAGTTCACTGATTGGTGGTTGTATGTACCCTCTCTTATCTATTAAAAAAGGCTGAAAATGACTCAGTAGGTGATGTGTCTCTATAGAATCAAGACTCATATCCTTACAGATTTACACATAGATGTTAGTTCTTCTCAAGATCCAACTCCCATATTTAAAGGAAGAAAAAAAGGACTGAGTCTATCTTAAAAGACTTCTAGAACCTCAGATTACTTTCCCACAGAATTCCATTTAAGAAACCTGTTTGTATAAAATCATTAAGGTGAATAAAACCAAATTATAATATGTAACATTATCAAACAGGTTAAGGAATATATTGTTATCAAACACTATTACTGTCTAATGTCTAATGTCATTTGATTACACAGAAGGCTTTTCTTAAATGATTCTATTTTGTAAAAATGCACCTGTACTATTTTCCCATTGACCTGCTTCTAGACCATATACGACATGACACCTCTCTCTAGTGGCCAGAGTTTCACGTCTATACAACAGATTCACGAGTCTACTCTAAACAGGCTATGACGGAGTCCACCGCAGGAAAAGATTTGATTTGAAAATGTCTTACCCCAGATATGAGAAATACTTTGCAGAAGTCCAAAACCGGCAGGATCTGTAGAAAACTGGCAGCTTCCAGTGTGTCTTGAAGGTTGTCCATATTAAGAGAAAGCTTTGCAGTGTAAATGAAATCAATAATTTTCCTTAAACCGACTTTGCTCACGCCATGAAGCTTAATGCACATTAAATCTTGTTCTTTCATTCCACCTTAAATAAAAAGACACTCCATTAAATGACCGTGGATAATTTAATTAAGGTCAAACTCACTTCTGCTGCTAACTAGATATGATACAATCAGGGAAATTTTATTCTGTGTAGCATTTGTATCAGAGTCAGGTTTCTGCATATTTTACAGTTAAAAGAGAGTACTTATAAAGGAATATCTCTATACTAATGGAGGTGGTATACGATGCAAGTGCTTCCAAAATGTTCTCCTGTCACTTCAGATCTTTTGATGGATTAGAGATTGTATTAGTGGGGAATGTATTAGTCTCTGATGGCCCATTCAGATATGTGTCTGGGAAAGCAAAGCTATGAGATAAAGGTAGACAGAAGAATAAGGAAGGTACATCCGTTTTCCAGGTTAAAAAAGGGCCACCCACAACTGTACATACTGGGTGTCTATTCCTTTTGAAACTCTTTCTTCTTGTAAAGACACTGACCAAAAGAACTGAATCTTCCTTTACCAATACAAGGATTTAAACACATATTTTTCATACTGTTTTAACGTGGAAGCAGAGTTTAGAAAGGCAAGCTACCTGTGAACATAGCCTTGAAGTAATCACTAGCAGAGGCCATCATGACTCTGTGCACAGGGAAGGCGTCATCTGTGTCCCCCGGCATCAGGGTCACGTCACAGAGCAACCCTTCAAGTCGGAGCTGGTCAAACCCCTACAACAAGAACATGAGATGAGCCGCTCAGCAAGGTAAAATGGGAATACAGATCTCTGTGTGCTAGAATTCTCTTGACGTATTAATGTGTGGGGAATATATTTGGAACATAAAGCCAGTAGAATAATGACTCAGAAGAAGAAAAAACTGAACAGCTTACTTGATATGTGGCAATATATATTTAACTCACTGTAGAAAAAGATAAAATTAAGATTAATTTGGATTAAGAACAAATACGGAAAGAGTATATACATTCACTTACTTATATAACCATTGGCTTTCACAGTATTTTGAAAAAAAAATTACCACGTACACTTTATTTTCCCATGTGCAGAATTAGTTCCAGTTTGTGAAGAAGAAAAGAGTTCTGGAGATGGATGGTGGTGATGGATGCACATTATGAATGTATTTAATACTGCTGAACAGTACAGTTAAAAATGGTTAAGATGGTAAATTTTATGATATGCATATTTTATCACAATAAAAAAATGGAGAATAAAAGAAAGATTTTTGCAAGATGGAGTCTGTAGTTTCAAAAATGGAAATGTACTGTTATAAAAAATCATGAAGATACTCATACAAATTACTTTTATTTATTTATTTCTTTATTTTAATATATACAGCAGGTTCTTATTAGTTAAATTTATTTGTTTGTTTGTTTATTTATTTATGGCTGCATTGGGTCTTCGTTGCTGCGCACAGGCTTTCTCTAGCTGCGGTGAGCGGGGGCTACTCCTCCATGCGGTGCGCGGGCTTCTCATTGTGGTGGCTTCTCTCTGTTGCAGAGCACCGGCTCTAGGTGCACGGCCTTCAGTAGTTGTGGCATGCAGGCTCAGTAGTTGTGGCTCGTGGGCTCAGTCTCAGTAGTTGTGGCACACGGGCTTAGTTGCTCTGCGGCACGTGGGATCTTCCTGGACCAGGGCTCGAACCCGTGTCCCCTGCATTAGCAGGAGGATTCTTAACCACTGCACCACCAGGGAAGTCCTACAAATTACTTTCTAATAATATAATGTAATATAATAATGTAATACAATAAGAACTAATAGCAAGGATTATTCTATCCCCTTCTTATTTTAATGACCCCAAATAAAACTTTTATTTAAAGTCATGTTTCATGGATTTAAGAAGCAAAAGGCACGACATACTGAAGAATGCAGTTTCAGAAATAGTGATCCTGCACATATGTATAATATAAATCTTAGTCTAAACATCTTCTCGTCATAATTTTTAAATTGCTTTTTAAAGAAAATGCTTGAATCTACAGAACTAGAACTTCAAAGAGATAATGTGATCCAGCCACTTTCTCTCTGGAGAGAGATATAAATATTTTTACTCCAAAAATATTTATACATTATACATATACTTTAGAACAGGATTATGTATCATATTTTCCTCTCTCCAACAGTGATTGACATATGTTTTTGTTCACAAATATCAACTCTTTCACAAATGCCCCTTTTCCTTTGTAAACACAAATATTTCGCCACCCCCGCACCCCCTCAATATTTTCCTTTTTCCATTGCTAAATCATCTCCTGTTCCTATTATTTAGAAAAGTAGAGGTAAAAAGAGATGTCCATTTTAGGGAACTATTTTCATGGAGAAGGTAGGAAGTGGCTTTCTGAAAATTCACATATGGAGTCTAAATTGCAGTAAGTTTAAGGGGATTGCCTTTCAAACATAGGTGAGCATACTAGAATTGGGAAGTCCTGAATGCGACCACTGGGGCTGGGGATGGGATGGCCAAGCCATTGAGGAGGAGGGAACCATCAGGTAGAAGAGCTGAGGGACTAGGATGTTTGAATTCCCCAGTGCTTGGCACATAGTTGGCACTTAACAAATGTTCAGTTAATGCTTGACCAAACAAACCAGACTTTACCCAGAAGCCACCACTTGGTATTAAAAACAACAACATGTAGAACTTGAATTTTGTAACAAGCTAACTAGAAACCAGGAACTTTATTTGTGAACCTACTCTCAATAATAAAATAAATTGTGCCTATAGTGCTTATTTGTGGTAAACTGTACAGGCTAAGATGAGAGAAGAGGAATTGAACCAGGGTTTGGGGGGAAAAGGTTGGCTCCCAAGGGCTTGGCTTTTTTCTCCTTCAGATAAATTTCAGGTTTAAAAAATTTAGATATATGTTTGTTGTAAAAATACAGAAGGATAAAAATAGAAAACTAAAGTCCACCTCTTCTACTTACTAAGAGTAACTACTGTTAACAGTTTAGTATATATACTTCCAGGCCACTTTCTACACATATGCGTATAGGAGTTTTTAAAGTAGGATACTACACTTACTGTTACGCATCTTTTTTGGGGAGGGGGGTGCCCTCCGGGCTGCACAGCATGTGGGATCTTAGTTCCCCAACCAGGGATAGAACCTGCGCCCCTGCAGTGGAAGCGCGGAGTCTCAATCACTGGACCGCAAGGGAAGTCCCCTGTTATGCATTTTTAAAATTCACCTGAGCGTGTAACACAGACAGCCTTCTGTCTCAGTACACACAAATCTACTTCATTCTTTTTAGTGGATGCACAGAATTTCATGGGGTATGGGGCCTACCATAATTATTCATCCATTCCTCACTTTTGGTCTCTCAACTTTTGCTATTACAAGCAATGTTGCAATGATCTTCCTTGTACGTATACTTACTTGTGTGAGTAGATCTGTGGGAAATATTCCTAGAAGTGGAATTGTTGGTTTAAACAATATATACTTTTAAAGTTTTCATAGCTACTGGCAAGTTAAAGCATATAGTTTATCTCGGGAAATTTATCATACCTTGGGTACTGGCAAAAAAGAGAGATGTCAAGATACCCATCAGATGAAACTAGGTACAGTATGCCGCCTTACTTTATTTTTATTCAGCAAATAACTTTTGAATCTTCCTCTCTAAGGTATATGTAGATAATATCTTTGAAAGGCAATCATGGCTTCTTCAGTCAAAAGCAATGATTGTATCTAATCAGTTATTTTCTTGCACTAAAAAAAACCCCCCAAAACCTTCTCAGCTCATTTGCTGGCCCTTCTGCCTTTAAAATATTCCTACAAATATTTTATACTGAGAATTGAGTAATGTCAGTAGGCTTCTTTCCTACTATTTATTATTCCTTCTTTTCCCCTTTGAAAAAAGGCATGGCTAATGTTTCCTGTATCATTACCTGTGTCATTTCTCATTTGGTCCATATTCCATTAAAACTGCTTGTTGAGGTTTGTACTCAATCTTTAAAATCTCGACAGTTCAGCTAAGACACCAGGAGCTTTTACCCTCTTCACAGATTTGATCATTTTGCTTCCGTTTGCACTATTAAAAAAAAATCCTCTAACCATTCTCAGTATAATCTGGCACCCCCATAGAAAGGAAGCTGAGGCTCCTAGACCATTTTTATCACATTCTGAGTATTTTCTACCCTAAGCTTAATTTATCTACCTTTGGCAAATTGTCTGCTTTTGAGAGGTTTTGCATTTGTTTTCACTGAATGTAAAGTAGTTTCCCTTTCTATACATTGCATAACCTTTATTTTCAAATGCACAAATAATCCCACTATCCAATTCCATATTTGCTAACTTTATTCCTCATTATTGCTGTCCTTATCCAAATAAGATCTGTCAATTCAGACTGTTTTCATACAGACCTAAATATCTTGTTTACATGTTGTTATCTGTACTATCCCAGCTGTGTCTAAAGAGAAAAAAACTAAAGTTCCTCTACAACATACTTTGTCATACAGAAGTACACACTCGTTTTTCTAAACAACTTTTATACTCTAATCTTGTGAAGAATGTACACATGAAAAGAACTGGGGTGGGGGGGACTTCCCTGGTGGTTAAGATTCTGCACCTCCAATGCAAGGGGCGCGGGTTTGATTCCTGGTCGGGGAACTAAGATCTCACATGCTGTGCAGCGCATCCAAGAAAATATAAAAATAATAAAAAATAAAAAAATAAAAATAAGAAAAGGGGGGGTCATTCTCTTCCACAATTCTCATCTGCCCTCTGTACGTCTACCTTTTGCTTTCACTGTTATAATCTTTCCCCCTATTTAACTCTAGGAAGATTCTTGAAGATACCTTGCACACTTAAAATGTGTCCTTTTATTATAAAATCATTTTCTTCCACCAAATTTGTACTGATTCCTCTTGCGAGAATTCTATAAACATTTTTGTCTATTTCTGCATGCCAATCCACGATATACAGATACAGCTGTGTTTTATGCAAAATTGCTCAAAGTTTACCATTAGTCTTTTTGGAGTATCTTTAAACTGTTTCTACTGCTTTAAACTCAACTTCTTTCTAGCTCAATCCTTATCTTAGTTCTCTATTTTTCTATTTTTTCTGAGCCTTGGGTTCTATTTATGAGGGGATTGTTGTCTGTTCTCAATTTCTTTACTCTACTATTTCCCTTTCCCTCTTCTATTAACATCCCCATATCTTCTTTTTTATTTCTTCTTCACATCCTTTTAGGGAAAAAATAAGCATTAAAAAAAACGTTCTTTTCTTCTCTGTAGTAAATTTACCTAATATATCGAAACTTCAAATACTATTACATAGAGGGAGGTACATATGTCATACTCTGAAGGACTGAAACATTTTAAATGAGTTTGATAAATGTTTAAATGGTCACGATAAAACAGAGGAGGGCATGCACTGACATTACACAACTATAATATAGAAACCTGATGAGCTACAAATAACGTATACCAAAAGTTGGTTGGATGTCAACAGCTTTCAAAATAAATATGCTACTGTGGAAAAAAAGGTAGATTGACACTCTCAGGTATTAAAAAGTAATCTGATAAGCAAATCTTTCCACTAAATTCTGCATTGGCAATAACTTACTAGCAGATTCTATCTAGTTTTGATCAGTGTAATTTCGAAAAGGAAGTGGAGTAAAAAGGAAATGCATCCTAAGAAGAGCAATAAAAATTAATAATGTTAAAGCTGTTTTATGAACAAAGATTAAGGAACTAAAAGAAGAGAAGGTAGAGGAATAGGTTTACTCCAATCTTTAAGTAAGTGTAATGTATTTGATCAAAGCAATACCACAGTCATGTTTTTATGAGACACTGTTCATTCAGAGGACAGAAAAGGAACAGATATTAATTAAACGCTATTCTCACTATATAACACTGCTTGGAGTTTACAAACTGCTAATGGCTTTCTATCACTGCATTATATCATTATATAAGGCTTTAAAGACTTCTCTAATCTGGCCCCAACTCAACTGTTCAATCTTATTTTTCGTTATTTCCCTAAGTATGCTGACCCATCTTAACAGGTTGTTCTCCAGACTACCTCATTGGTAAAAACCCAGGCTTACTCCTTTTCCAGTACCTTTATTTATGCCAATTTATTGTACTAAATTATGCTATTTTATTTTATTTTTCACATAGAATATCCTCCCTCCTTCAAAGCCGAGTTCAAATTTGACCTCCTATGTCAAGCTATCTCTAACCAAATCTCTAAAAGACTTAGGCATCTGGAGTCTGTAATTAAATTTAGCATTTAATTACAGCTGACCCTTGAACAACATGGGTTTGAACTCCACAGATCCACTTACATGTGAATTTCTTTCAATAGTAAATATTGATACTACAGTACTACACGATCTGCGATTAGCTGAATCTGCAGATGAGGAACTGCGGATACATAGGGCCGACTGCATGGAGGACTGGCACTCCTAACCCCCGCATTGTTCAAGGGTCAATGTATAGCCCATAGATTTCTGTTTCCAGCAAAGATGAAGTAACAGGGAGTGGATTTACCTTACTTCTTGAAACAACTCAAAATCAGGCAAAATATATAAAAAATAATAGTTTCAGGCTGGATGAAGGAGAGGATCTGTGAAAGAGGAGAAACAAGTTAGCGGAGCCCCATGATTGTTTATGGCCTGGAGTTTCCAGAGGTACAGGGAGTGGGAACCCAGGCGAAGCCCAGCATTTTCCCAGGGTTGAGTGTCTTAGGGCAGCTCGGTTTGTAGGGCAGAATACAAGAGGGGAGCTATGCACAGAGAGAGGGCTATGGAGATCTAAAAACAATCCCCCCTCAAGTACTGACGAGTGCATTTGTCTGGGGGAAAGAATCACCTAAAAGGAGCACAGGGAACACTCTTCAAGGTTCACCAAATGCTGGAAACAGATCCTATTCAAACCACAAGACTGGTAACCTCATAATGCTAGGGCTTTGGGTAAAGAACTCAAAAGGATTTGTCTCAGTACTGGGAAAAAGTTTGCTCTAGAATAAGTGTGAGGTTCCACCTCACAAAGCTTAAAAATAAACAGAAAATACATTAATGAAAACAGAAGAACTGGGGAAGAAATCAAAATGACTGCCACCAAAACTCATGCTGAGTCCCAAGTGCCACCAAACTCATGCTGAGTCCCCACCCTACTCCCTACTTTTCCCCCCAGTGTACCCGAGCCTGGACTTAAGGCATCATATAATCTGGAGGCAGTCATCTGGGAGCAGACTGAGAAAGTTCTACTTCTGGCTGGAAGAGCAAGAAAAGGCATTCTGAAAGCTCACAGGGAGTGGAGAAAGATCCATTTCACTTTTTTTCCCTCTGTTTTCCTCTGAGCCCCAATCCCCAGGCAATTCCAAGGCACTGGTGGTGGCAACAGTGACAGTGGTAACAGTGGTGACAGCAAATTCCTAAAATTCTGAGAGGAATCTTTTTTGATCAGATGAAGTCCCAGCTTTCAGGCCAGAGGACCATAAGGAGAGCCCTACAGAACTGGGAAGTACTGGGGAGATGGTGGAGACGGAGGATCAGGAAAAAGAGACCCCACAAAGTTCCACACCATGGAATACTGCTTAACAATAAAAAGGAATAGACTACTGATACACAAGAAAAAGTAAATGGATCTCGAAGATATTACACAAAGTAAAAGAAGCCAGTCTCAAGAGCTCACAGACTGCATGATGTCATCTACATAATATTCTCAAAAGACAAAAACACAGTGACAAAAAACAGATCAGTAGTATCCAGGGCTTAGAGGTAGGGATGAGTGTGACTACCAAGTGTAACAAGAGAGTATGTTAGGGGCTTCCCTGGTGGTGCAGTGGTTGAGAATCCGCCTGCCAATGCAGGGGACATGGGTTCAAACCCTGGTCTGGGAGGATCCCACATGCCGTGGAGCAACTAAGCCCGTGCGCCACAACTACTGAGCCTGCGCTCTAGAGCCCGTGAGCCACAACTACTGAGCCTGTGAGCCACAACTACTGAGCCCACATGCCACAACTACTGAAGCCCACGCGCCTAAAGCATGTGCTGCACAACGAGAGAAGCCACCGCAATGAGAAGCTGGTGCACCACAACGAAGAGTAGCCCCCGTTCGCCGCAACTAGAGAAAGCCCCCGCGCACAACAACAAAGACCCAACATAGCCAAAAATAATAAATAAATAATACAATAAATAAATTTATAAAAAAAGAGAGTACATTAGGATAATAGAACAGCCCTGCATCTTTTTTTTTCCTGCATCTTAATTGTGGTGATGATTACATGAAACAGTATATCTGTGAAAACTCATATATGTATAGATCCATTTAAAAAAATCAGTTTTACTGTATGTTAGTTAAAAATAAAGAGTAGAAAGATGGCAAAAGATATGCCAAGCTAACATGAATTAAAAGAAACCTGGCATGACTATAATATCAGACAAAATAGATTTCAGAGCAAAGACTATTATCGGTCTGATGAAAGATCTCAGCTTCCTCAAGAAACTAGAAAGAGCAGAGCAAATTAATTCCAAATTAAGCAGGAAAATGGAAATAATAAAGATCAAAGTGGAGATGAATGAAATATAAAACAGAAAAATAGAGAAATATTTAAAAAGCAACCAAAAAGCTGGTTCTTTGAGAAGATTCATACATCTGATAAAACTCCAGCCAGGATGATTAGGGGGAAAAATGGAGAAAATACAAATTATCAATAACAGCATTGAGAGAGGTGGTATCAGTAGAGACTCTACAAATATTAAAAGGATAACAAGAAAATATGAACAACTGTATGCCCATAAATTTGACAACTCAGTTGAAATGGACAAATTCTTTGAAAGACACAAGTTGCTAATAATTACTCTAGAAGAAATAGATAAACTGAGTAGCCATATATATATATACTATAAAACTGAATTTTCACTGGTTAATTCTACCTTACATTTAAGGAAGAAATAGCACCAATTCTACAAAAACAGATCCAGAAACGTAAGAGGCGGAAACATGTCCCAATTCATTCTACAAGGCCATTATTATCCTACCGAAACCAGACAAAGATAATCAAAGAAAACTAAGACCAAAGACCCTCAAGACCATAGATGCAAAAATTCCTACTATTTTATCAAATCAAATTGAATAATATATAAAAAGGATAATACATCATGAGCAATTGGGGTTTATTCCTATAATGCATGGTTGCTTTAGCATTCAAAAATCAATTAATATAATTCACATTAATAGACTAAAAAAGAAAAATGATAAGATCATCTCAATAGGTGCAAAAACATGTTTGACAAAATCCAACATCAATTTCTGATTTGAAAAAAAAACACAAAACTCTCAGCAAACTAGGAACAGAAAGAAACTTCCTCAAATCTATACCTAACCTAACATCACACTTAATGGTGAAAGAATGAATGCATTCCCCCTAGTATTAGGACAAAGCAAGAATGTACACTCTCATCACTTCTATTCAACATTTTTTGGAGTTTCTACCCAGTGCAACAAGGCAAGAAAAAGAAATAAGAGGCATCAGACTGGAAAGGAAGAAATAAAACTATCTTTATTTATAGGCAAAATGGTTGTCTATGTAGAAAATCCTAGAGAATCTACAAAAAAGCTTCTAGAACTATTAAGTCAGTTTTTCAAGGTTGGAAGATACAAGATGAATAATCAGTAACAAACAGTATTTTTATATACTAGCAACAGACAATCAGAAACTGAAAGTATGTATTTGAGCATATTTAACTCTCGGTTGGTATGTACTGGTCCTCTCTATCACTTAAAACATGCTAAATATCAAAACAACAACAAAACTCATTTGAAAGAGCAGGGTAATAATACACTAAAGTGGCCTAAAAGGAAAGGTGGTAGACTGCCTTCCAACTTATACACTAAAGATACACACTCAATTGGAAGTATTAGAATAACCTATTGTACCCTAACCTGAGTACCTGAAGAACTAACCCCAAGAAAAATTATATATTCATTTCTCTATATTCTAGGTGACATTCAGTAAACTGAAATAAAGAAATAAAAAGTATCATTTTAATAAAAACTTCAACAATCTGGATTATTCAAGCTCCTCTTTTATAAAATATAACATTCTAAAATCATTATACTTTTCTTATGTTAATAATATTTTAAAAGTTGCTTATCTTATGATCATAAAACTTTTAAATAGGGTACAGTTCATCAACATGACACGATCAGCAACCCAAACGTTTACCTTAGGATAAGTATTTCATGAAGTTAGCCTACTGGAAAGCAATGCAAGTTAATTTGTATAGGCTCTTGAGAAAAGCCATTTCTTTAGCAATCTATTACGTAGATAATAACTTGAGACAATACAACCAAATCTGTCATTGACTTTACAACTAAAGTTGAACAGAGAAAATAAATAGGTAAAATGGAGGGCAGTATGGAAGAGCAATCTGATAGGCACCAATCTTAACATGAGAAAATATCCCCCAGGCATCTAGACATCTGGAGCCAGGAGGCGTTTTCAAGCTTGATAGGCTGAAACATGGTACTCTACTTATGGCCTCCATGTCCTAACAAGGATGTTTCCAAATGGCAGTTAACATTTTTTTCTCTTTGGTCTCCCCATTCACCCCCATTTTGACAGGGGAAGGGAGGAAGGGCAGGCAGGCATGAAGACACTCTGTGTAATTCTGTTATTTCTATTAAGAATAAAATCTTTACTGTATCATTCGTGCCAAATTATCTTTTAGTCTTTAATATATCTTTTTATACTTATATTCAGTGAAAACTTAATATTTAAAGACATTAAAAAGAGAATAGATTTTAGAGCAAGATTAGAAGAAATACAAATTTACATTTAGAAAACCTGTGTTCAAGTCCTGGTTTTTGTCCCTTAGTGGGCAAGTGAATTTGGGCAAGCCTTCTAAGTTTCCTGAGCTTCAGTTTCCCAATCTATAAAATGTGGATAATAATCCTTGCCTTTTCTACCTCACAAAATTGTTTCACGTATTAATGAGGCAAGCATATGTGAAAGTGACTTATAAGTGCTATCCAAATTCATTTATTCCATAAACAATATCAATAAGAGCAGTAAAAAGCATTGAGTACTTCCTCTGTGCCAGGTACTGGGCTAGGCTCTTTATATGTATTATCTCTTTCAATGATAATATTAATAATAAATAACAATAATTATAATCTATTGACATTTATTAATCATTCACCATGTACCCCAGCACTAGATCATACACAGACAGAAACAACAAATTAGACTCTAGATCTTGTGGATCTCACTGATAGGTGATATTGATGGGCTAAGAGGGGGGTAAAGCAGAAGCTGCTAACTCTGCCTAGGTTACACAAATTCCAGCTTTAAAAGGCATTGAAATTAGCTGTCAGAAGAACAGATCCATGGGAGAAACTGTTTTCAGACATCTCACTCTGCAGAATTACCCACTGCATAACTGTAGTGGGAAGAATGTGAGTTTAGGCCGAAACTGGAATTCCAGTTTTACCGCTTACCATTTAAGATGGATCGTTATGAATAAATAGGGGTTTACCAGACCAAGAAATTTAAGTAAGGGCATTCCAGGGAGAAGCGATGAGTGCAAAGGCACTTAAGTGTAAAAAAATAACATATGTTTAGAGAATAATGAAAAATCAGAAGTCTTCCAGAAATTTGCCTTGACTATCTGTCCCATTAACTCTACTAAGGTAAAGCAGTAGCAAAGATCATATGGTTGAATGGATAAAGGATTGAAGATTGGCAGAGTAGTTATGGAAGACCAATAAGGGACCACAAAACTGAAGTGCTGGGAGAAAATACTTGCAAATCATGTATCTGCTAGGGGATTTGTGTCTAGAATATATAAAGAACTCTTACCACTGAATAATAAAAAGATAAATAACTCAACTAAAAAAATGGAGAACTGACCTGAAGAGACAGTTCTCCAAAGATGATATACAAATGGCCATAAGCAAAAATGAAAAGATGCTCAATATCATTAGCACTCAGGGAAATACAAATCAAAACCATAAGATACCACTTCACACCTTCTAGTATGGCAATAATAAAAAAGATAGATAACACATGTTGGCAAGAATATAGAAAAATTGGAATCCTCATATTTTACTGATGGGAATGTAAAATACAGTCACTTGGGAAAACACCCTGGCAGTTGTTCAAAAGATTAAACAGAATGATATATCACCGGGGAATTCCACTCCTAGGTATATACAAAAGATAGATGAAAACATGTCCATACAGACACTCACACATGAATGTTCACAGCATGAGTATTCACAATAGCCAAAAAGTGGAAACAACCCAAATGTCCATGAATGGATGAATGGATTTTTATAAAAGTGGTATATCCATACAACAGAATATTATTTAGTCATAAAGAGGAAAGAAGTACTGATGCATACTATAGTGTGGAGGAACCTTGAAAACACCATGCTAAGTAAAAGAAACCAGTCACAAAAGACCACATATTGTATAATTCCATTTATATGAAATATATAGAATAGGTAAAACTATAGAGATGAATAATAGACTAATGATCGTCTAGGGTTAGGAAAGGGGTTGGGGGTAGATGGGGAATGACTACTAATGGATACATACAAGGTGATAATATAGATGAAAATTAAAATTGTTACTTTAAAAAAATGAAGATGCTAAGAAGGGTATGATTTGATGAATCACCATAGTATGGGGTTTAAAAGATGTTAACAACCTGGGATAACAGGGTGAAGCCAAAGGATGGACGTTTTCCATGAGAAGTAACCACAGTTGTAGCAGTAGTAAGGGAGTGAGGGAAGTGAAATAATTCTTGATTTCACCAATTACTACTTAAGCAAACCCTGGTTAATCTTCCTTACTTGAGTAAAAGTATTTTGCACTGCTAACTCCATCACGAATTCTCTTGGAATTTGTTCAGAATTCTAGGAATTCAAGCCTATCAGGTATCAAAATTATTTCCAGGCACTTTCTTTGACAGCCTAGTTTCCTGAAGCCTATTCAGTGGAGACAGTCTGCTGGAGCAGATCAAGCCAACCAGATGGACACCTTCTTTGGCACACCCATCACCTCCGATCAACATTTCCTCTGACACCTTCCCTGTTTGGCTCAAATGGAAGGAAAATAAGTGGATATTTATTATGCACCTTACTTTCCCATAAATTGTCACATGTAATCCTCACATCCACTACGCACATTACCGATAAGGAAACTGGCCCGTAGGGGATAAAGACTTTCCCAAAGTCACATAACTAGCTGGTAAGTGGTAAAACTAGGATTCCACTTTTAGCCTAAACTCATGTCCTTCCCACTGTAGTTGTGCACTAGGGTATCCTTCAGAGTGAGACTTCTTTAAATAGTTTCTCCCCATGGATCTGTTCCCCGGACAGCTACTTTCAATGCCTTTTGAAGCTGGAGCTTGTGTGATTGCTAATTTTAAAACAATGATAACATTTACACATTAAACACTTCTCTAGCTTGTTCCCTTGACAACCATACACCTAAGATTAGATACCAAAAAACCCCAGTCTCTGTTAGTGCTTGGACTTAAAAAATCTCAGTTAGTGAGAACATAATTTTTAATAGACTTTTAAAGGGAGCATACAATGTTTTTCAATAGCAATATGGAGTGGTACCTCTACACCACCACAGAAAATATTATAACAAAAAATCAGTTGAAGAAAGAATGAACTCTCGGGTTACTTTCACATCTCCATTCCTACCGCCAGCCTAGACCAACAAAGGCCAAGCTAAAACATGACAGAGCTAAGGGTTCTAAGACCCAGCTACAACTGTTTGGTCGCCATTATATTTTTTAAATTACACAGGTTAGACACAAAAATATTTCCATGGTAAAAAAAATTAAACAGTGCAATATTACCCAGAGCAAAAAGTGTAAGACATCATTCACCAGCCTCCCTAATGTTTCCAGACCTTTTGCTATGCATTTACATGCATGTATATGTATACATATTGTATATTATTTCTACAAATAGATGGGATTATACAATATATATTGCCCTGTTACCTTTTTTTAAGCAGCTTTATTAAGATATAACTAACATACTATAGAGTACACCCATTTATTTTCTTTAACTTATTATTTTATATTGGGGTATAGGTGATTAACAGTGTTGTGTAAGTTTCAGGTGTACAACAAAGTGATTCAGTTATACATATACATGTGTTTATTCTTTTTAAAATTCTTTTCCCAATTAGGCTGTTACAGAATATTGAGCAGAGTTCCCAGTGCTATACAGTAGGTCCTTGTTGGTTATCTATTTTAAATAGAGCAGTGAGTACATGTCAATCCACCCATTTCAACTGTACAATTCAGTATATGTACAACCATCTCCACAATCAATTTTAGGATATTTTCGTCACCTCAAAAAGAAACCCCGCATCCTTTAGCTATCATCCTTATATCCTCTGATTTTCTCCAATTCTGAGCAATCACTTGTCTATGTTCTGTCTCTGTACATTTCCCTATTCTGCAAATTTTGTATGAATGGAATCATATAAAATGTGCTCTTCGTGACTAGTTTCTTTCATTTAGCATAATGTTTTCCAGGTTAATCCATGTTGTAGCTTGTATCAGAACTTCATTCCCTTATATAGCTGAATAATGTTCCATTGTGTAGCTATGCCACAGCTGTCCTATTATTTTTTCATTTAATATTTCCTTTCCATTCAGTACACACAGATCTAGCTCACTCTTTTTAGTGACTGCACAGTATTACACAGTTTTGATGCAACATAATTTAAGTAACCACTTCCCTATTGATGGATATTTAAGCTACTTCCAGTGTGTCCCCATTATAACAATAACTTGTAATCTCCATATGATACATAGGGAGAAAGGGAGAGGCCATCTCTCTTGGTGGAAAAAGGACCCTGCCTCTAGAACAGTGGTTCCAAAAAGTATGCTCCCTGGACCTACAGCATCACCTGGGAACTTGTTAGAAATGCACATTTCTGGGCCCGACCCTCAGAGTTTTTGAACCAGAAACTCTGAGATGGGGCCCACTGCTCATTGTTTAACAAGCCCTTCACCTTGTGATTCTGATATGCAATAAAATTTGAGTACCACTGTTCTAAATCTCTTTGCACTGCAGTGGCTTCCATTAGTTGGCTTAAGGTAAACTTTAAAAATTAGCAGGACCACAAAAATTGGCTTTAACACATGACTATGGTCATGGATAGGGCAGAAGTATAGCGGAGGGGTAAGTGAGTTTCTAAGTTTCTTTAGAGAAAGTACTTTAATATAACAAAAAACCTCTTCCTTTCATGCTTTTCCTAACTGTTTGACCCCTTATTCTCTTCCTCCCGTAATCTTGTAAAACCAACAATTAAACCATTTACATAAACTAAGATACCAGGAGATGGGAAGATTTTCCTTCCTGACCCTCTCATTTCTATTGATGATATGATGAACCATAAAACCCAGATCCCATTAGAATTGAAACACTGGAAAAATGAGATTGCAATGAATCACAGATGGGAACTAGAAGAAAATTTAGAAATCTCCCACTCGAGAGTCATAGTTTGGAGATAAGGAAAATGAATCCCAGAGAAATTACATGACACAGCGAGGCCACACAGCAAGTGCAAGCCTCCTTCTCTCATTATGCTATATACTATACTATATACTACATACTGCTGGACTATCATGGTTCTTGACCAAGGATATGCATTCGTACCAAATTCATCTGGGGAAATTTCTTTAAAAAATATATTTAGAAGGATTTATTTTCCTTAACTTACTAAGCTGAGAAGACATATAATTTGACTATATCTAAAAGGAATTTATGGACATCAAGCATTATACTATTGCTCTGTAACTCAGCAACACCCACCGAGGTCAGGGAGTGTCCACAGTAGTCAGAAGTACTTGGACTGCTTATCCCTATGTTAAACAGCTCCACATTGCAGGGTTTTGGTGTTCTTTTGGCTTTCTATTGTTTTTCTGTCCTCTCCTTTGATGTCAGTTATGACTTCGTGCATGTATCAGTGTGTTTGCGTCCAGCAGCCCTCACCCCTACTCCCATACCTACAATTGCCAATGTGAGTTGAGACACCAAATAAGTATGATCTTGAGAACTACGATAAAGGTGATGGGAAAATAGGTTGTGAGGGAGGAACTAGAAAATTTAATATGGGGACTTTGTGATATTTACCTTGGCTGAGACATAATGAAAAGTCAACGATGCCAGACACAACATTCTGGAAGAATGTGGCATGAGAGCAAGACTTCCCTTACACACATGAAACAAAGAATGAACTCAGAATTTTTTTTAACGTCAGGAAGGTATGCAGTTTTCCCCCCCTCAAGGTTTCTCCTCTATTTGTTTGCTCTTTGTTTTTTTTATTAATAAACTTTATTTTAAAGAGCAGTTTTAGGTTGACAGCAAAACTGAGCAGAAAGTACACAGAGTTCCCACAAAACCCCTGTCCACACACAGGCACAACCTCTCCCACTAGTGACATCCCACACCA
This sequence comes from Mesoplodon densirostris, assembly GCF_025265405.1. Lineage (NCBI taxonomy): Eukaryota > Metazoa > Chordata > Mammalia > Artiodactyla > Ziphiidae > Mesoplodon > Mesoplodon densirostris. The sequence goes on along the minus strand of NC_082681.1, from coordinate 34,370,723 downwards.
CAAAAACCCTGGGTGGTTTTTAGAGCTATGAATAATGCAACAGTGAGATTACCTGTAACACCACAGAACTGTGGGTATTGCTGGTAAAGATGCGTGTGGTTCCCGCCTTGGAAGACTGCAAATGGGAGGAGAGGCCCATTTCGCTGCTTCCAAGGGACAATTTCATGTGTTGGTCTTCCTCTTCCACTAGAGATCTGAAAAGGTTTTTAAATCAGAAAGAAAAACAAATGAAAACTTGTCATATAATTCACAACAACTGGATGATTTAGAGAAACAGTCACTCTCTGATTATGTGCCAATCATCTGACTATGGAATATACTGAACGTTGTTTCACTGTATTTTAGGCTCATACATTATAGAAGAAATAGATATATATCTGTAAAAAGCTTTCCGAGGTCAGAATAGATAAATGGAAACTGAGAAATCAACTAAAAGCTGGCTCAAAACTGTAAGTACAAAGGGTTTGTTTCTCTAGTGCCAGAGTAATTGTTTTGGTATTGGGTTGTTTAGGTAGCAATACCATCAAATTGTGTTTATTCACAGTTAAAATTACTTTGGAATCCCTACTTTTAGAAAGATAAAAATAATATTTATCATTTATTGAACAGCCACTATATATCAGGTACTTGCCAAGAAATTTACACACATATTCTCATATAATGCTCAAAACAATCCATTGCAACAGGTATTACTAGTATCTCCTTTTTATTAAGGGTAGGGAAAATGAGCTACAGAAGACGGGTTAAAAATTACTTAGCTAAGGTCACAAAGTTATTAAAGGGACTGGACAAGGATTTGAATCTAAGTTTAGTCTGCTCCCAAACTCCAAAGACCCCATAAGTAAAAGTCAAAGATTAACTGTGGTATCCTAATACATTACTTCCTCTTGTGTTACTATAGTTCTAATCAACCCCAACTGAACAAAAAAAATTACCCATGAAATAATTCCTTTTTCTAGCAGTATCTCTCACTAAATAATCACTTGGGATTATTTATCTAAACAGCTACAGTGTAGTGGCCTTTTCATCTTTCCAAACAAACAAATAATACAAATAATAAACGTAAGCTATGCCCATGTATATATCACATTAGCAATTTTTCAGGGACCATAAAAAGCATTAGAGAACCTGTAGTCAACCTGTAGTTAGTTTCACAGAGAAAATGGCGAAATAATAGTTAAAGGCCTCAGGTTACACTAAAAATTGACCATTGTGGTACAACCTTTCATTATTCCTTAGACTAGGCAGACTTGTGTTTCCTTAAGTATACACTGCTAAAACTGTTTCTGAATCACCTGAGAGCAGGGAGCCCCATGCTTCTGAACGGGTTTGTGCATTCATGATGGGCAGACTGCTAAAATGGACATTAAGAAGGGAGGAAGGAAGAATGGATTTCCAAGTGCTAGAACTATGCCTGTTTCTTATTTATTTCTAACTTGCCGAAGGTTGAATTATTGGTTTCTCTAACTCGGGTCTATCCAATACCATAAAGATTTCACCTTTTCCCCTACCATATCTATAATCTAAGTTGATCAGTTTTAATAGGAAAAAAAGTTTTACAAACATACCATACTTTTAACAAAGATCCTGCTTTTTGAATTTCGACACCAACCAAATGGCTTTAAATCCTACAATAATTAGCAAAAATCCTGGCCGTAAGGGTGACATCAATTCTTCTTAATGATATTAGAGCCATAGTATAACCAAAAAATGAATTAATAATATATAACCATGTTTTATTCAACTCTCATGGATATTTAATAAAGAAGAGAATAATTTAAAGAAGATTTTAACAAGCATAAAAGAAAATGAATATAGTTTTCCACTAGCTTCAGAAATAGCTTTTTAAAAGAAATTATATACATGATATATAGCATACATACATTTGCAGATACTTTTAACCAGCTTTCACAGACAGACATTTAATTACAGAATCAAATGGAAAAGTGGGAAATAGATTGATGGTGACTGGTATCCCTAACCAGAAAATTTCCATTCATCCAGAATTATTTCAATGGGACATTCAAGCAGAATGTTTCATTAGTTTCTGTATTCCCTGCACAGACCTGGCACATGAGAGGTTTAATATATGTCATCTGAATGAATACAGAATCTCATTACTGTGGATCATTCCAGAGACATTTCTTTATCATGTGGTGCCTTAAATGACCGTCAATTATCATTTTACAGAACCATAGATGTAAAGGGGACAGGAGTAAAGCTGAAACCGTACTGCCCCATGACATATCCTGGAAATTGTTTTTTTTTTTTTTAATAAACTACAGATCACAACTTGTTTCCGTGTCATTTGTCTCTTGCTCTTAAAATTGAAAGGCAGAATATAAAAATGCAGCCTTTTCTTGGCAAGATAATATGTCTGGCTTTCTAACTAATTACTTCAAAAGCTAAAGAAGTCTTCACCAAAATCATCTTCATGACTTCTTATCAACCAACATCTTTTGACTTTTTAACATTCAGAACACTCCCTATTATTTCTGCATCAGTAACAGCACATGTCATGTCAACCTCCCCAGCAGATTCAATATTCTCTTCTATCTCCTTTTCATTAAGTCTATTGACTGGATGTGAAGAGCATTGTTCTTCAACAGTGCAAGGAGGTGAAACCTCTCTGCAAACTCCAAGCCACAATGACATCAAACTATCCTTAAAGGAATGATTATCTGAGTAATTCCAAGAACAAATAACATTTTTAATCTTATCCTTTCTAAGTCATATGGTTGAAAGCAATAAAAGGAGCAGTGGTTCTCAGTGGGGGGAGGGGCATCAATGTCTGGAGACACTTTACGTGGTCGCAGGGTAGGGGGGCGTTGCTACTCTCATCTGGTGGGGTGCTGTTAAACATCCTACGATGCACAGGAAAGGTCTCCATGGCAAAGCTGTGCTCAGGCAAAAATGTCAAGAATGCCAAGGTTGAGAAACCCCGGTACAGAGGGATTAACCTCCTCAGGACAGATTTTCTAAAGAAATTTCATGTTCTAAATAACTTCCCAGTCTGAGAGTTAACTGCATGAGGTAATGCTGGCAGTCAGAAACACAGTAGGATTATTAATTACCAGTAACTCCTCCAAGACTGCCTAATAATAGAATACCTCTGCTCTCCTCCAGTCCATCAATTTGAAAAATCAACTGTTTACAAGAGATAAGTAGGTAATAGCTTTGAAGTTTATAAGATAATTATGTGGAAAGGCTTTTGTCCTATGTAAAACTCATGGAAGAATAATTCCTAAGTCGGCTTTAAACAATTGTTATTTGGAGAGAAAAAAAAAAACAATTGTTATTTGGATTCACTTTTACATGCCAATTTAGAATCAAGCAAACCCTGTCCAAGTAGTCTTATTTCATCAAAACTGTAAAATTATTCATGGGAGAGATTGTGTTCATCAATTTTCTTTTGAAAAATTGAACCTTTTTCTTCCAGCATCTACATATTGCTACCACACCATTCCCGCCCGCCCCACTACCGCTCGACACATCTTATTTTGTAAACAGTGACCAACCACAGAGCGTGAAAACAATCTTTCATAAAGTGTACATGAGTCACTCAACTGCACTTGCTCAAAGAGAACAATTACTTTTTCGAAGAGCATTAGGTAGAGATGGAAGCACTGCCTGATGGTCTTACTGAAAGCTCTGCAAAGGTGGTCAAACCAAACATACACACACTGTGGCATTTCTTTGTACTACTATTTGAAGACAAAGGAAATAGTCTAAGCAATTGTCATATGTTAACAGGGTGACAGTAACATTGTAATGCTGCCTCAAAGCCTTCCATATTTAAAAAATTACCCCAAGGGAAACAGGTGTAAATGACATAGGGACACAATTCATAAATATAAAAGTACAAATGATTAACAGATAGAAAAATGTTCAACTCCATTAGTACTCCAGAATATGTAAATTAAAGCAAACCTGTAAACTTATAAAAGAGTAGAGTAGAAGATATACTCTCAAAATTGCTAGTGCAAACAAATATTAAGCCCCTGCCACCTGCATGGCATTGTTCACTCATGGATTTTTTAATGAAAAATTTAAAATCATCAAATGTACAAATTCTTTTCCTTTTTACACTGAACATCCTGACAATAAAGGATTGTGTATTACTGGTGGGTGGGCTGCAGCAAGAGTGGTCTGTCAATCTGGTTCAAATATGTTTTCTACAATGAATAGTTCTGTAGAGGTAATAGATTGGTAGATGTTCTATGAAGAACCATGTACTTAGAATTCACTATAGCAATCGGGTTTGTTGGTATGCCATATGGGGAAGGGAAGAGTATCTCATAATTGCATCATTTGGCTCCAAAGCCTCAAATAGTCTTAGGACACTCATCAGTCTCAATAAAACATGCTGATAGGATACATGCACTTGCAGAAAAAACATACTGCCCAAGACTATCAGAATACATGTCAAGTTGTTCCCTTTACTTTACTTGATTTTATTTCTGAGGGAAAAAAATAAGTGAATCAGAGAAAAACCAGAAAGGTAAAAGTATATCAATGCCTTTAACTTTTCTCTCTTTAGTTCCTGATCAGTTTGACAGCACTTCTTGCTTGTGACTATTACATTACAAAGTGGTTAAACCTAACAATGTATGTAATTCTAATAACATAATGCCACTGTAACAGAAGAACAGGGGTTTCTGAGTTAGTGTCAAAAGTATTATTCAAATACTGCAATTTCCCAGAGTAATAATATTATTCTAACTGAAAGTCAGAGCCAGTGGGTTGGTGTGCAAGAAGAGCAACAACAACAAAACAAAACAAAAATAAAAGTCATGAATGGTATAACAACACAACAAGTCAGCTTGGTTAATCAAGGCACTGACTCATGCTTTACCACCCGTCCCCCAGAAAAATAAAAAAACATATTTCTCACACTCACAATTTAAAAAGAAAATCAAGAAAAAGGCTTTCTTCAAAGAAGAACTCCCCCGCCATTTGTTTTTCTGCTCTGAAACAGAGAAGTGTCTGCTAGCTGCAGCATTTGCTAAATGAAACATTTCTTGCTATAAAGTTGCAATGGCAAGTGGGGGAAAAATTCAGCCACCTGTTCTCACATTCATTTGAATTTGAGTGCTAAATCCGTCAAGGTATTTCCTTCCCCCATGAGAAATAAATTAAAAACTTAAGATGATATTAGTCATTTCCCATTGATTTTTCTATAGATTCAAAGTATGCATTCTCCATTGAATTCTAAAGATATTAATAATCTTCCTACCACACAAAATTTAGAATCAACTCTCCTTCACCCCTCCCATCAAAAACTGAATGATACACACACACACACACACACACACACACACACACACACACATTCTTTCAATTTCCATTAAGAAAAAAAGGAAGTGTTTTTAAAATTAAGAAGGAAAATTTCCAATTCATGAAGTAAGTTAATATATATAAAATAAGCCTGGTATTTTCTTTAAAAGAAAAACACCTTAAAACCTAAAATATTTAAAGATATGCCCCAGGAATTCCCTGGCGTCTAGTGGTTAGGACTCTGCGCTTCCACTGCAGGGGTCCTGGGTTCAATCCCTGGTCGGGGAACTAAGATCCCACAAGTCACAGGGCGGGGCCAAAAATAAATAAATAAATAAACTGCTTTGAAAAATAAATAAAAGTAAAGATTTAAAAAAATAAGAAAATAAAGATACGTCCCAACTAAAATGACATTTACGGTATCATTGTGCAAGGAAATTATAAATATCATAGCAACTTCTCTTTTTTTTAAACATCTTTATTGGCATATACTGCTTTACAATGTTGTGTTAGTTCCTGCTGTATAACAAAGTGAATCAGCTATACAGACACATACATCCCCATATCCCCTCCCTCTTACATCTCCCTCCCACCCTCCCTATCCCACCCCTCTAGGTGGTCACAAAGCACTGAGCTGATGTCCCCGATCTCCCAGTGGGAGCAACTTCTCTTAAGAAGGCATAAATTAATCACTATTTAAGAAACTATGGAGAACGTATCTCCTCAACAAGGTGTTTGCCTGAAGGAAGTCAAGAAAAGATAAAGCTTTGGTTAGTTATTTGTATTTTTTTAATGACATAAGTATAAGTACATTATTGTCAACTTGCAATAAATCTGCTAATGGAAATCTTTAGCATAGATGATATAAAATAGCTGCTAACTTTTCTGAGGCTTTCTTTTCTGCTGCAGCTATATACCAGAGCCCACAAGAGAAAAAACTTTCAAGGTGATAGGGTCAGACTGTAAAATGATTTTCCAAAGTAAAGAAGCTTCTTTATATGCAAATGTCTGTCACATTTAAAATAAAATCACATTAATAAATAGCTGATGTCAGTTTTAACATAGGAATAAGATCATCTACCAGCACCTGCTGTGTACTAGGCAGTGTGCCAGACACGTTCTCTATGCTACTTAATCCTCATAACAATCCCATTTTAAAGACAGGAAACTGAAGCTCAGAGAGTTTAAGGCCTCACCATGAATCTGGTAACTATGATTTGAACCTGAGTCTGATTCCAGAGACCAAACTGTTCCCATCACACCAAGTCTAAAAAATGAAAAATAGCAGAGTAGAGGCCATAAAGCAATCAATGTTTCAGTGTTTAATTTATAAACATGAGGAAGATCTCAGAGAGACATTCTGTTATAGGGAAGCAATTTGTTGGTTGAATTACTTCAGTCTAAAATTACCCACTTTTACCACTACTTCCATAACAACAATACCAATGCTAAAAATCTCTCATGCCATTCTCCCAACACATCTATCCTAGGATATAACTCAGATCAGATTTAGGGAGAACTTGACATTACTGATACCAACATTTAAAAGAACAGATTCTGAATTCCAAAGCCACCCATCGCCATCACAGAAATAGCACTATGACACAGATGAGGGAATTGGGATAAACAAATGGAATGACAAATGACAGTCCACTCTAACAGGATGAAAGTTAATTATCCAAACCATAAAGCATTTGCATTGAATACCTCTATCCTGTCCCTGAAACACTTTCAGATTAATGTTTGCTCCTTCTATCTACCATATTTCAAAACTTTAGTCTTCCTTCATCTTTTAAAATTCATATACCAATTAAACTACATCAAGTCTCATGCACCTAGACTAGAAAATTCTACCATTTGGAAGCTTGGTTTATATACTATTTCTCATTCTTTACATTTCTCATAATATTTGGATGAAAGATATAGATAGATAGATGATAAATAGATACCTGAAACAGAAATACAAGAGTATAATCTATAAAAATATTGAATCACTGTTGTATGTACACCTGAAACTAACACAACATTGTAAATCAACTATACTTCAATTAAAAAAATGAATTCTAAATGTTGATTCCATACCTACTATATAAAAAAAGCTAAGTCAAAGTTGAAGCTCCCTTGCCTTAAGAAGCCATATAAGGTGAGCAAGTACACAAGTGGTAGTGGTGGGAGAGAGAGAGCAATATGGACCTGTAGGCTGGGGGAAACAGCACGGACTCCCATCACCATCAATAGTCCCGTTCCCAGTGCACAGAGGAAATAGTTATAATCCTCTGAAAGTACGCTCCTGCCCCCCTACAGCCAGCACCAGCCTGGCCATTGAGAAGTCTGAGCTATACCTGAGGTCAGGAGCATGCCTTCTCCTTCTTCTATCCCCAAATGAAGAAACTGAACAGGAGCTCCAACACCCATGCCACTTTTCTATAAAGGAGCTTTTTGCTCCCAGAGGATTTATATTAACCAAAGTATCACTTTATTCCTATTATCTGTAGCTCACTGACTTTGAAATTTGACTATGGTGCTATAGTGCGTATCAATGGAAAAGTGTATTATTAAAGAACTGAGCTTTCACCTGCCTAAAATTTCAGTTCATTAAATATTCAAACATCCAAGTTATCCAATTTTAGAGTTTATTATAAAGGCAGATTCCACAAACTCAAAACCAGTTAGAAATCACTGAGACAAATCTCTTTGGGAACAGGAGGAATCATTAATCAAGTGGTAAAAATCCAATCCTTTTCTGTCTTTTCTGAATTTCCTAGTTATATTCAGCTTCGCAAAGTCAGTAATTCATGACCAGGTCTTAAGGGAATGTTTATTTTTCTTTGAAAAGGAAACATGATAGGGCCTCCCTGGTGGCGCAGTGGTTGAGAGTCCGCCTGCCAATGCAGGGGATACGGGTTCGTGCCCCGGTCCGGGAGGATCCCATATGCCGCGGAGCGGCTGGGCCCGTGAGCCATGGCCGCTGAGCCTGCGCATCCGGAGCCTGTGCTCCGCAACAGGAGAGGCCACAACAGTAAGAGGCCCACGTACCACAAAAATAAATAAATAAATAAATAAATAAATAAATAAAGGAAACATGATAGGAAAAAAAACAAAGAGTAAGACTTTCCAACTTAAAAGTAATAGCCAATTGTACTCCATGTTTTAAGAATTATAATTGGCAGCTCTACGAGTCCCACTGATTCTGTCTTCAAAGCCTGTAATAAATGTAACAAATCTCAACCTTGATTTTGCAATGACCTAGCAGCATCTCTAATTATTTCAATGAATGTATCAAATCATTCATTTAAATATAATATTTAATGAGCCTGCGCATCCGGAGCCTGTGCTCCGCAATGGGAGAGGCCACAACAGTGAGAGAAAACAATAATAATAAAATAAAATAAAATAAAATAAAACTTAGCTCTAAGACTTCAAGTTATCCCTCTTGTCCGATGCTTACCATAAAGAAAAAAACCATTCCTGACCTTAAGTTCTTAGGTTGTTAGAAGATGAAAGAAATCTTGACAGTCACTTATAGCTCACTCACCTATCTACACATTCAGGCATCATATTCTATGAGTAGAAAGGCAGAAATGGCTTCTGATTTTTCTCCTGAAATGCCATCATGAGCCTGCACTTGACTACAGTCCTAGAAAACTATTTTAACTAAGATCACTATAATGCTCAGTTCAATATCACAATGCAATTTCATGATCTAGCTACAGACGGCTCTGCTGATGTGAGTAACAAAAATTGCTCTACAAAAATACTTTTATAAGATTTTGTCCATCGTACAGCAACGCTAAGGAAGGAGTCCTTTGCATAAAGTATTTATGTACCATGACTATGTTTACCCCAAATATTAAGTATTCTTGATAAAATTGGTAATGACTTCCTGAAAGGGAGACTGGTTATTTATTTTTTTTGAAGGAGTAGACGCAAATTATAATTCATTGAGGAGCTTGCCACTTTGGGGGAAAGGTGTTTCTTTTTAGGAACATTATGGCCTCTGGCTTAAAGAAAGTTGGTGTTCTTGGGTGGAACGCCAAAAGGGTAGAGGCAGACCATATAATTTAAACAACATGACAGTAGGCATCCAGCACTCACATTTCCCAGTCATCTAAGTGGGAATTTTGAATAGAGGCTAATTGGAGCATTTTCAGACTGTGTACGTGTTTTGCAGAAGCGATCTATGAATTGTGAAGTAGTAATGAAGTACTGCCTCGGTCTGTTTGAGACAAATAGGACAGAAGGATATTAAGCAAGAGAGAAGCATTCCCTTCCTTCCTTCCATACCGTCCTTTAAACCAGTGTTTCATACCCCAATTTATAATTTCTGACTCTCAGAGCGCAGGTGAGAAGGATGCAGAGAAAAGTCACCAAGAAGATGAGTGTCAGAGTGTCAAAAGTTTGCCCAGCTAGTTGGAAAATGCTAGCCTAAATGCTATTCCCCTCAATTCATCCCATCTACAACAAGCTATTTCTTGAAGCAATAAGTCATTTTAAATGTCCCAAATCCAATCTTTTTGTAGATCATGCTTTAAGGAGAAAACTGGTTTATTTAAAGGTACTCTCAAGGGAAATGAATTTGACTACATAGTTCTTAATGATTATTCCTGGAAGCTTGGTCAGTCAGAAGGAAGTTCAGGAATCTCAAATGTATCTAGATGTCACGCATTCAAGAGAGACATAGATAGGATATTCTGGATTCTAAAAGAAAATTGTTATCATCAAAGTATTTCAGTCATCTTAGAGCCCTAGTTCTCCCCCATCTCCTATGCCCAGGCAACTGACAAAGTACTAAGTATCTCTCTAGTATGCCTCTTTCACCACCTCTCCACTCTCACTGCCCCTACCACACTTTGGGTATCTATTACCTCCTCCGTGGATTTGGTTAGTAACATAAATTACATATTTGTTACAGTATAGCATCTTCACATACTATGATTGTATTTATAGTTTTGGTGGGGGCGGGGCAGGGGGAGACAGGGTGGGGTGGAGGACCAGGGGGACCTTCAAGATGGCGGAAGAGTAAGACACGGAGATCACCTTCCTCCCCACAGATACACCAGAAATACGTCTACACGTGGAACAACTCCTACAGAACACCTACTGAACGCTGGCAGAAGACCTCAGACCTCCCCAAAGGCAAGGAACTCCCCACGTACCTGGGTAGGGCAAAATAAAAAAGAATAAACAGAGACAAAAGAATAGGGATGGGACCTGCACCAGTGGGAGGGAGCTGTGAAGGAGGAAAGGTTTCCACACACCAGAAGCCCCTTCACTAGTGGAGACAGTTTTCCAGGAGCAGTATTCAATCACTCCTCTCTGCTTGCTGAACAAAAGCCATATCCTACGCTCTTGCATTCAAGGCTTCTTGGACTAGCCCTCCTTAGCTAGTTGCACATTCTGGCAAATAATTCAAAGTAAATATATATTTAATGATTTGAGAATAAATAAAAATCCAAATTTATTCACAAACTATCAGTTGTTTTGCTTTAGAATATGTTGTTTTCATACATTAGTAACTGCTATGCCTTTTTGTCCTATTGTTAACCAAGCAATGTGTAAAAGCATTTATTTAAAATATTTCTGATAGGAGGAAAACTTAGTTAATTTGAACTGAATATCTGCTGGGAGTTCCCTGGTGGTCCCGTGGTTAGGACTCAATGCTTTCACTGCCGTGGCCCCGGGTTTAGCCTTTTTTAAGTATAAGACAATTCAGAACATAAGTAAATGTGGATCATTTTTTTGAGTACTAATTTAAAATTTATTTTTCCTAAACCCTACTCAGATTTCCTTTTATCCTAGTCAGCCATTCCTGTTTTCAAACTATACACAGGAAACACATTATCATTTAAGTACAACTATACTAGTTTTAAAACATAAATTTGTCTAAAACAGTTTTCCCCTCATGGTAAAGGACATGTGAAAATAAGTCAAATAACTCTTAACTTTAAGAGTAGTTGCTCTCTTGGAAGAGATTATAATCTTACTTTCTTTATCAAATTACAATTTGGTGAACCATGACTAAAGTATTCTGGTCACTGGTAAATTGCTTCTATTAAAATTACTTTCAGTCAGTGCCAGCATCATGGTACTTATCGGCAAGCAAGGAACAGACTCAGGATTTTGGATTAGTTCTTTTCATAGGAAAGATAGCTGTAACTTACTCTCTAACAAGACTGTAGTTTATTAGATTCCTCTATATATGAAATGAAGAAATGCAACACACTTTGAGTGAAATAATTTGCACAAGGCTCCAGACCTAAAAACTACTCTCTCTAGATTCATGCATCGGGGATTTCCCCAGCAGTCCAGTGGTTAAGACTCCGTGCTTCCAACGCAGGGGGCCTGCGTTCGATCCCTGGTCGGGGAACTAAGATCCCACATGCTGCACGGTGTGGCCATAAATAAATAAATAATTTTAAAAAAATTCATTCCTCAACTCAACATCTGAACACCTGCTATGTGCCAGCCACTGCACTAGGAGATATGTAAAAAGAGCAGGCAGGATACTTGCTTGCAATAAGATCACAGTGAAAGAAATAATTACCTTCCAAAGGACTAAATGATATAAAAATAATAATAAATTCTCAACATCATCTACTAACAAATACCATGTTGCATAATTCATATAAACCACAGTAACTAAACTAATTGCAAACTTTGCTCCCTGGTACAGAAGTGTATCAGTTCATATTTAGCATATAAGCGCCAAAATAAATAAATAAATAACATCGACTTTTCTTACTGCTATTTTATTTTAAAGGATTATTCATCCCAGATCAGGCTATCTGCAAGGCTGCATCAGCAATCAAATAATATCCACTATTCAAAAATATAATCTGCAGGCTTCCCTGGGGGCGCAGTGGTTAAGAATCCACCTGCCAAGGCAGGGGACACAGGTTCAAGCCCTGGTCCGGGAAGATCCCATATGCCGCAGAGCAACTAAGCCCGTGTGCCACAACTACTGAGCCTGCACTCTAGAGCCCGTGAGCCACAATTACCAAAGCCCATGAGCCTAGAGCCCGTGCTCCGCAACAAGAGAAGCCACTGCAATGAGAAGCCCGCGCGTAGCAACAAAGACCCAACACAGCCAAAAAAAAAAAAAAATATATATATATATATATATATAATCTGCAATTATAATTATATGAAAGAAAGCCAAACATATGATGGTGTGATGGTGGATCACATCATTTGAAAGAAAAGTCTCTAATTGCATCTATCTATATACTTCAGCAATATGCTTATGAAAAATATGCTAATGAGCCAGGTCACTGGTCTACTTTAGACGAAAATTTTGGTTCCAGTTTCATGAACTTTCGTTTAGCTGTGAATCATTCAGAAATGATTACATATGCACATCCTTTGAGGGAAAGTGCTCATAATGAATGAAAATCACTTCAATTTAGTGATGCTAAGGGATTATCTACTGGATAATCTACTTACAACCTAAAACATCCATATACTTTTCAAAACTCTATTTCAAAATATTTTGTAGATCCATCCAAACTAAAGCCAGGTCGAACTGTGAGTTAATTTGGAACACAGTTCAGTGTAGGACAAGAGAAAAATCTCTGGTGTAATCACATGTATAAAGAGAAATCTAGTTGGAGTTTTTGTAGTAAACTGGTTTTTAACATTAATTTGTAATACAATTGATGAAATGGGATAAAATAATAAAAAAGAAATATAAATTAAGACTGAGTTAAATCATCAAATGTGAATGTACACAGATGGAGGAAAAGTGACCAGACTTAAATATCACATTCTCTTTCAAGGTACAATGGTATGACAAAGAATGATTTCTAAGGTTCCTCCCAACTCTTAGAGTCCAAGAATCCTGAATAAGATATTTATGCTCTTTTTAAGATATCATGTTCTGATCTCACTGATCAGTGAAAAGCACTATATTTTTGAAACCAGTAAAACAAAGAGTGAAAATAAAAGATGTTACAGGGCAAGCTGTAAATTAACAAAGGTCTTTTAAAATTTGTAGAAATACCTTCAGTGAGAGACTTTCAGGTGGGGGTGGGAGAGAAGGAGGGGGAGAGAGAAGGGGGAGAGAGGAAGGACAGAGTGATGGCAAAGGCACTAGTTTAACCCAGTTGTCCACGAACACTCAAATGAGCTTGTTTCTCTAATGTATCATTCTCGCAATGTTTCATTCTCAAAATCTCATTGTTTTAAAATACAGTATTCAAGACTTTTAAATCAAAAACTCAATCGAGCCCCTGCACCTTCCAATCTAATCCCATAAGTCCTTAAAGATGGAAGAGAAAGGCAGAAGAGTGGGTCAGAGAGAGATAGATGTGAAAAAGACTCCTGCCATTGCTGGCGCTGAAGATGGAGAAAGGGAGCCAGAAGCCAAGGAATGCTGGCGGCCTCTAGAAGCTGAGATCAACTGTTGCCTTACAGCCAGCAAGAAGATAAGGACCTTGGTGGTTCTACAACTGCAAAGAACTGAATTCTGTCAATGATCCAAACGAGAAGGAAATGCAGTCTCCCCTAGAGCCTCAGAAGCAAACACAGCTCCACCAACACCGTGATTTTAGCCCAGTGAGACCCATACCAGACTTCTGACCTAAAAAACTATAACATAATAAATTTGTGACGTTTTAAGCCATTAGTTTGCAGCAATTTGTTATGGCAGCAATAGAAAAGTCATACATGGAGGTTTTTCTCAATGCCTGCACACAATCGAGCAATGGGACAATGATGTCCACAAGAAAGTACTAAACATACTGACTGGTTAGTACCCTAGGACTGTGATAAACAGAGCACATCTGCTACAGTCAACGGCAGCTAATTACTGGGGGGAAAGAAGGTGGTTGGCCAACGAAGGTAGAATAGTGCTTCGAAAGAAATAGGAAACAATGAGGTTAATCCCAGTATCATATCAGTAAGTAAAGATAATTGCCCCAGTATTTTCCTGCAACTTCACCACTTGACAGTACCACAAAGTAAAGCTAACTTCTCCCTGTACCACCACCCAATTCAAAAAAGTTTATCTCGGGGCTTCCCTGGTGGCACAGTGGTTGAGAGTCTGCCTGCCAATGCAGGGGACACGGGTTCGTGCCCCTGTCCGGGAAGATCCCACATGCCGCGGAGCGGCTGGTCCCGTGAGCCAGGGCCGCTGAGCCTGCGCGACCGGAGCCTGTGCTCCGCAACGGGAGAGGCCACAACAGTGAGAGACCCGCGTACCACAAAAAAAAAAAAAAAAAAAAAAGTTTATCTCATCTGTCATACTCCTTTGTTCTTCAAATTCTAGTGAGATATTTCCTAATTAGTAGATGGCATGAAAGTAGCAAAAGTCTATAAAAAGAAAAAGGCATTAGAGGAGTCAAGATCATTGAAATCAATGAGAACTGCGTTTGAATTTTCACTTCACCTCTTACTTGAAATGTAACATTGAGCAAGTTAATTAACTTCTCGGAACCACTGTGCCCTTAGAGTAAAACAGGGAAGAGACTTACCCTTATAGTGTTTGGGAGGCAGCTTCCAAAGTGCTTGGCACTTTTTTTTTCCAGCGAGGGAAGGATTTATTACTACTTGCAACAAGTAAGGAGAACACTGGGGATCTTTCCCAAAGCAGTGTCTCCCCATACAGCAAAATTGGGGAAGTTTTAACACAGTGCTTGGCACTTTTATAGTAGCACTCAATAAATTGTATTACATTTAACTATGTTAAACCAGGACATTTTTGAAAATTGCAAATAAATATGTTTCACATGAAATTTACAATATCTGTTGTATAGGCTAGATTCAAGAGTTCTGAAAGTTGTTTTTAATTACATTTTTCTTATGGAAACATGTTATTTCATTTCTCCACTGAACCATATCATAAGAAGAATTGTCCAACAAGTTGGGCATACTCCTGTCTTACCATACCATAAATGTTGCAAAATTGGGTTAAAAACAACATATACCCTCATCATAGTAAGTCATGCCAGTGAAAATATTTTACTATAATTGGAAACATAATATAATTTTATTTTTCTCTAAGATTACATCATATAGTCTGGGATCAAATTGTTGATGCTTGTAAGGTAAAAATATATACACTTGTGTGCTATAAAGCACCTAAGCCCTGTCCAACTTAAAGAATGGCACTCCATTTTTCTTGTTTAAAAAAGTGACTATCAAGTTTAAATGTAAATTGCATCATTTTCCATCTTATGGAATATGTACTTTCTCTTTTTTTCTTTGTTTAAATATTGGGGTATAACTGACATACATTGTATTAGTTTCAGGTGTACAACATAATGATTTGATATTTGTATATATTGGGAAATGATCACAATAGGAATATGCACTTTAAAATCTGGTATGTATATCCAATTGATATCTCCTCAGTGAGCCCAGATACATTTCTCCTCTGTAGTATTTTTATTGCCATTAAATCCATTATCAATAATGCAAGCACAGTAAACAAGAATGTTATTTAAACTGGTTGTCTTGGCTTAGAATTTTCACAGGAGCAAAATAAATCAAGCAATTTAATTGTTTATAAATAAAGATAGGATAGAAGATAAAGACTAGTCATTTTGAATAACTGCAAGGACTAGATCCATAATACCCAGCAGAGTTATGCCTGGCGCATAACAGGCAGTAACTTCTGAATATTATAAACTCAATATACAAAGTGATTGAAAAAGAACTGAGCTCTTTCAAAAGTGGATTGCTCAGTAACTTCTTTATGTACTGATTCCCTAAGAATCTCACATTTATACCACCTTTTTCTTGGCCTTGAGGAGATAAAGCAATACACTGTGGCTGCTATTTCAACTTAAAATATCAGCATGCACAGTGCTTATAATTCTTGATTCTTTACAAGTAATACAGTCATTAATACAAATACTTGCCTATCTCTTCCTTCTTTCTTTTCCCTCCCCCTAACTTGGCCCTATTTAGGTCTCATCTAAATATTCTAAATTTCAAGCAGAATGTCTGGAATCCTTAGAGTTCTTAGTAACTCCAGACTTCACATGATGGTGAAAGATTTGCATTTCTGTCTCTCTTCCCTCTGGGGAAATGTTTTGAGGGGTACTTGGAAGTAACACTCATTTAGGCATAAAAAACAATGAATCTAGATAAATTTTTGACAAGTAAAATTCTTGGAAATTGCTGAAAGCATCCGAAATACTAGCTTTCTGTCTTGTAAGTTTCTTGTGTGCAATATTCCTCAGATACATTAAATGGTTTTACGAGATCTTTTTAAAGACACATACAATAGGCTTTAAAACAAAATTTTAATTTCATTTGCACATGCCAGAATTCCTCAGACTCGAAGATCTGAAGTAGCCAAGAGAATAAACGCTGACTAGGAGGAACAGGCAATCTACTCGTAAACCTCCAAAAAGAAGTTTGTAAACTCTGAGTCACTGTGGTTCAGGGTGAATGCTATGATTAAAAAATAATATAATCGCAGGCTCTTTAAGATAAGCAAAACGCCTGTATGAAAGGAGAGAGGTCTCTTCTACTCGGACCATGTCGGGAGCATCTCATTCAGATGTAGTATCTTGTATAAAGTTTAACACAAAAAAACTATCTGGGTGAGGCACAACCAGCAGAGTGAAGAGTCTGGAAAACATGTCACATGAGTAATGGTTAAAGAAAGAAGATTTCCAGGCTTGTACGTTATGGAGAAAATAATATTTTTCTCCATAATTCCAGAAGGCCACACTAGGAATAGGAGATGAAAGATAAGAGGAATTTATTTTGCTCAATGCATGGAAGAGCTGTCCACGAATGAAAGGTGCTGGCTTGGGGAGGTAGTGAGCTCTTTGTCACTGACAGTGATCAAGGAGAACGTGCATTAGCATCTCTCAGAGTTGTCACAGGAAGGATTCCTGCTTTAAAGGGGATTTGGATTCTCTAAACGACATCTAAGGTCACTTTTATCTCTATGATTTTCCACTAATAAGTGTTAAGCTAGCCCTTCTGCAAGTTCAGACAATGGAAATTCACAAGAAACATGCTACAAAAGTTAGAGATGAGCGCTAAATTGCTCTGTGTTATTTATGTTATTTCTCCACATAATTTTGTTAGATTGAGCATATGTTGTAAAAAAACAGATTAAGCAGACACAAACAAAAGTTTATGTATACACTAATTGTGAAAATATCTAACTAATTCTTTTCTAATTTGAGAATATCAATTTGGGAAGTATTTTGCTAGATGAAAAAGATATCTAAGGTTTTATTTTATTTTCAAGGTTGTATTTTATTCACTAAATTAGAAAAAAGACAATCTTAGGGGATAGAAAACATGTCAAATTTAGAAAGTGCATATTTTAATTTTCTCTGTCCTTTGAATCACCCACAAACAAGGAACATTTATATAGTATGACTAAATCTAGATGAATTATTGACAATTAAATAAAGCACCATTTTTTCTAGGGAAATCTAGATACTGAATCTCAATAATAAAATGATAGAAAATGATTGCTATAAAAGTCAGTGCTATTGGCACTTACTCTAAAATATATTTTACATAGCAAACAAAATAGTTGTAAACAGGACGCTAACTGAATACAAGTGTATTGGCTAAGAGAGGACAAGTCTAATGCACTAACACTCATTCTACACCCATTGTCTGGCTTGCTATGATTCACTGTTACATTGTGCTGGTTAATTCTTACCTATTGTCTTCCTCCTTGTGGCCACACCATTATTAGCAAGACTTAACTGCTTGTGAAGAAAGATAAAAAGATAGCTAATGCTAATTCTGTTCTATTTCAGTGTGTCCTTGGAATCTAACAATGCATTAACCCTATAACATCAGCCTGAAGGAATCATTTGCTGCTTGAAAACAATGAATACCAAAACACCAGAAAACCACTTAGAAGTGACTGCCCTTTCAGCTTAATTTAGGCAAGTTGACAGGTTAATTTACATGCTTCACACCTGTTAGGAGCAGAGTCTACTAATTCAGCTTACACTGACCAGGAGATACTCCTTCAGGCTAAGGTTGAACTTCAACCTTCTGCTGAACAGAGTGTAACACAAACACATCACTCAGATTTCGATCAAGACAGTCCCTTCAGAATTCCACATGGATGGCACACCACCCTTGCAAGTGTTCAAAGCTGAAGCTGAAGAGAGACTCTACCTAATAAAGACTAAATAATATTTGGTAATCAAGCTATCTGGAGGCCAAAGGATTATTTTCCCAAATCTTTTGTCTTTATGATACTCCACTCTTCCCAAATCATATTTTAACACAATTTGAAAAGCACTTTATGCTATATAAGAAACTATTTTCCTTAATATTATCATAAACATTGTCTTTATCATCAATAAGTCTTGAAAATATGGAAAGGTTTTAACTCACATTCAGGTTCTAAACAAGCAGAAAGCAAGCCAACTTGGACTTTAAATCCACAAGCAAAAAAAGCTTTTCTACTCAATGTTTGCAGTAAGTAAAACATTCTCTATTCTAGCTTTCACTAGTGGATAGAAGCACTGCCCTATTACCAGCATCAATGGAAGAGTTCTAGCCAGCAGCACCTACACTGAGTTTAGAAAGAAACCATAAGGAACCTTTATATTTCTCCATATTTGCTCCATTACTACAACACATTTTTACTACAAGCAAAAATATTTTATATGGAAATTTCAGTCTTTGAAAAAGCACCCAAATCATCAATGAAAATCATGTAATATGTATTCGACAAATCACAGTAAATAACGATAAAACATTACAAACCAATACAAGCAAATATACCAAAAGATGCTTATATTAACTGGGAAGAATTCTATATTCACATAGCATTTTTAATGTTTATACATAATTTTACAGGTAAATTCTAAAATATCACAATCTATCAGAGAGTCAGAATTTAACTGCTCCATTTCAATGCAAAGACTTTAGACCCAAAAGACACAAGTAGCCATCTAATCTATGTTTGTCAACCCAACCGACCATGAGAGCAAACATGATGTTACTTGACCCAGGATTCTAACTTACTCTTTACAATTTTTGAGTGAAAAATATGCTCAACTTAAATATCATCTGTGTGTAGAAGTGCTATGGAATATAAGGAAGCACTGATGAGAACAACATGTTAAACGTGGTATTTTTATTTCTGGCCCAGCAAGGCAATGAACTCTAAAGCAGTCAAAAATGAAACAATTTATTTAAAACTTGATTCAAACTCCCCAAGCTAGTCTTCTTTTCCTATATTTAACATATATTTTCTGTGTATATTTACATAATATTTTAAACCTCATATTAATTTATTTATTAAAAAAATAAGTTAAGGCCAATTTAACAATACAGACCATCACAATGTCAAAATAGTCCAGACTAACACTAGCTCCTCAAATATACTTTTCCATTCTACATATGTGTACTACCAACACTCAATGCCAACGTGCAAGATCTATGATATTTTCTGGCTTCTCTCATCTAAATCAGTCCACTCATATCACCAGGTCAAAGAGGTAAGGACTTAAAAGAAAGAAAGTGGTTCATTAAAGATGTTGTATTAAGCTGTATCTGAGCTTGTGGCTAGTATGGATTTAAAAAATGTAAGTATTTTTTAATCATCTCTAAAAAGTAGCAAATCAGCTGCAACAGGGGCTACAAATTGGATCTTTTGGACAGTAAAATGCAGTAGGAATACTAGAATCATTAGTAACCATTATTAATTGTAACCTATTGATTTTAGTTTGGGGTGTGTATATTTTGTTTTGATGATGAAGTTGCTTTTGGTAAATCTTTGGTCGTTTCTCACCAGCTAAGCTATATAAAGTCAACAGGCACATCTCATTTTCTTGAATTATTTGAAGGAGTTCCATTAACTTGTCACCTCCATTAATTTGCACTTTTGACAAATGCAGCTTTTGAAAAACAAACAGAGCTGATTTTTTTCTTTTTTCTTTTACAAATATAACTTAAATTTTTAACTTTATAGGAAACAGAGTTTAACACCCAGATAAAATAACCCGAAGCATCTCTAAGAAGGAATAGAAAAAATAATCTGAAAATGAAATGATGACAGGATTCAACTCTGAAATGTCCTCATTTTTCCTCGCTTTCCCGGGAATTGCTTCTTTTGGACTGAGAGCACAAGCACACTTCCTCAGCAGCTGAAAGCCTTTCAAAGAACCAGATAGATACCACTGTGCATCTGAACCTCATATAAAACAAAAACTAAGTAATAAAATGGCAACTCACCAGATTTCTAAACACACAATGAACCTAAAGTGGGAAGAATTTTCCACATCTGTCCTACTGAAAAATATTTTAAAGGGAGCACTTACAGTTAAGACAGACTTTCACTCAAAAGCTTTTCTCGTACAATTATTTAATAAAAAAAAGTCCAGCTTTCCCTCACTCCTTCCTCTACTAAAAAAAGATCACAGACAATACTTTAAAAGAATATTTTATTATATCTCCCAGATTTTGTTTTTAAAGCAACACTTCACAAATTTAAAAAATAAGATTTTCAAAAATTCTAGAAAGATGTCCCAATATATTTCAGTACATATTTACTTAAAATAAATTTCAAAAATAGATATTTGTATAATACACTTTTCAACTCCATGTATATAAATAACTACTCATAGAACTATGATTTGCACAAATTCAAACTTATACTTCAGAACTCAAATTATAAAACTGAGAAAGATATAATATCAAACTTATTAATGTTCATACACAACTCAAGTATAAAAGTCCTGATTAAAAGACTCATTTTCTGATCAATGTGTTAACTCTGAATGTTTCAAATTCATCAACAAATTATAGAAAGCATTTCCATATTTAACACGTCAACATCAATCATCAGCAGTTTTTGTGCCATTACACAAAAGAAGTCATCTTAAGTATTTCAGATACACAAAAATTCAAAACATCCAACCAATGTAAAAGTTTATCCTTATGCAATTCCTTAGATATACCTTTAGACTTTCATCTTAGTAATTACATTACCATTAGGCACTTTAAATGAAAAGAAACATAAACTCCTAGAAAAACAAAACAATGGTAAAATGTGGGCATGCCAATATACTTAAATGTAAGCAAGCTTGAGGTTTTTAATCTTGTGGGGTTTTGGATGTTGCTGTTTGGGATTTTTTACCCCCTTTTGCCACAAGGTTGATTCATGAATGAAATCCCACTTTAATATCCTATTTTCTCTCACTTACATGTATGCTGGAGAAAGTGGAGTTGACCTGGATGTTTTAAGCACAGGAACTGGGAATTTCCAGATAGCAGGAGAGCTCGTTTTCCATTTCAATGGCATGTTGTCACCACGGTACTACAATAACAGTAAACAGCGTTTCCATAACAGACTACCAACTAGGACTTCCATTCCACACTGTACTGACACAGCAGTGGCTGCCGCGGAGAACAAGCAAACAAACGATTCTGCCAGTGCCCTTAAACCGATGCTTCCAATCTGTAAAATAGGGCTGCAAGGTACCTCCTTTAAATCCTCCTGTCCCCTAAAGCAAATGATGATTCTATCGTTCGAACTCAACAATAGTGCCACCTCGTTAGGAAAGCGTTGACTGCAGTATATTTTTTTGAAAAGACTGCAATGTGCATACCACACAATGCAGCTTTATTTGATAAAAGCGGCTAGGGTTTGGGGTGGGTTTTTTTTTTGGTATTATTTTAAGCTTGCATTACCATTGTTCTACCTTAAACAGGGATACTGCAGCACTGCACTCTATTCTGCACCTATTAACCTGATTTCTGACCAATAGTAGCAGGAAAAAAAAATAGACGGGTTTCATATGAAAATGAAACAACATACCTACTCAGAATACACTTGTCATCCTCTGAACATTCTTCTTTTGAGCTGCAACAATACAAATGGGATATAAACCTCAGCATAGCCTTAGGCCACAGCTAATAGAGATCAGTGACTAAATTCGGCAGCCTGCTTTCCTTCTGTGCAAGCTCTGGCCACACAATACAAGAATGCCATTATGGGAAGAGCCCGTTTAAAAAAAATGCCAGTCTCTCTGTTTTCCAGTTAGAAGAAGGCAAAATGTAAGAACAAATATAAACTGCTGCAGAACTCTGCACGCTCTTCTAGTAGCTTCTGATTCAAGTTGCTCTCTTTTCCCTATTCTTATTTCCAAGCCAGGATGAGCAAAAATCTCATACATTTACAACATGCTGTGTGCTAACACGAATATCACTCTGTCTTCTGCAGCAGAGAAGTACAGAATAGCGTGCTCTTAATAGCAGTCCTTGGAGAGACGCTATCAACAATCTAATTCAGTGCTGCCCTCCCCTTCTTCTCTCCCCCTTTCCCTCCCCTTCACCCTCCTTCACGCCTCCCCCGCCCCCAAACAGCTCACAAATTGCCTAGAGGAGAGACACCAAGCAGGTGTCCAGCAGGGACCATTCCAGAGCTCAGCGGCGGGTCTGGTAACCTCTAGGGGTTAGTGACTTGACAAGGAGGATCAAAAATTCAAGCTGCCGTCAAAGGCAGGTTGACGTATTTCATGAAAGTGACGGCAAATAGAGGCTTCATCTGTATTGTTTTAAAATACTGCCAGAAAACAGCGCTGTAAATGCCCAGAACGCAACTGGGTGTTTCAAGTTTCTGTTTAAAGCACCAAACTCACACACTTTCTACACAATTCAAAGAAGTGAAAATAGGATAAACCGGTATTATGCTGAACTCTTTATTTTCAGGTTGAAGAATTTTATTTCTGATGTAGGCAAGTCGCCATCACTAAATATCTACCCTCAATGCATCCTTCCACCTTCTACCTAAAAACCGAATTACCCATCTTCATCAAATGCAAGCTTAATAAAGGAGGACCGCCATTGACATGAAAGCTGCTACCTTTTAAAAAACTCATCGCAGTGATGAAAAGCTCATATTTACTTTCAAGTTTATATTCAAACAATAAGCTTGTGCTTCCAACTTAAGTAGCTGGCTTTCAAATGCTCTTTCCAAACGATTCCCAGTTTTCGAAAGATTGAGATTTAGTCCCTAAGAGCCTTTCTCATTTGTATTCAAAAAGCACA
The DNA here is from genome assembly GCF_025265405.1 of Mesoplodon densirostris. Taxonomy (NCBI): domain Eukaryota; kingdom Metazoa; phylum Chordata; class Mammalia; order Artiodactyla; family Ziphiidae; genus Mesoplodon; species Mesoplodon densirostris. The sequence goes on along the minus strand of NC_082681.1, from coordinate 34,347,452 downwards.
GGTAATTATTTCTGTAAGAAAGACACTGCTTTCAAAAATTGCAAAATACATAATTTCATATACCAGAATACAGCGTGAAATCACCTAAGGTAATCACAAGTACCTTTAAGAACACATCAATATTCAACAATGTATTTTCCTATGAAATCCAACATATATGTATATGCAGTATATACGTTCACGCATACATACCTAAGGAGAGAAAGCTTATTTTGAAACATTGACCAGTAACGCATAAACTTTATTAAATACGAAATAGGTCTCAGCCATCACTACCTCACAAATAATTTTTATTCAATCTATCAGACACAAAAACACTGCACAAAAACACAGTCAAGCAACTTAAAGGGTTAAATGATATTTCCAACTCTTTTCAGTACCCCCACCAAAAACTGTCTCACAGAAATCTTCAAAGGAATCAGAGAAAGGAATATTTATCAATATCTTAGTGGCCAAAATACATTTTAAAAGTTTTTTAGAAGTGCCACTAATACAAATAAACTGTACTCAATATTTTACATTAGAAGGATTTGTATAATAATCTTAATAGTTAAGGAGCAAAAAGGTCCTAGGTAGAACTGGCAGTGGTAACTTGTTGGAAACCCCAAGAAGGAAAACACACACACACACACACACACACTCATCAAGCAAGTTTGGAATGTCTCATTCCAAAGCCCTGAAGCATTCTCAAACATTTAAAAATATAAAACATAAAACAGCTACAAATTAGCTATATGGAGCAATTTTAGATTTTAGAGAGGAACTTCAATCACTTTCCAGCTTATGAAAATATTACAAAGTAGTAATTGCAAATGTAACTTCTCCTTCTGAGAACAAAGACCCCCCAAACCTATGTAAAACCAAGGTAGTTAAGTGTTTTGAGTCTTCATCTGTGAAGACTACTCAATATTTATGAGGGGGAAATAGGGTGAATGTAGAGTTTTCCAAATTTCCAAGAGGGTAACCTCCCAAAACAGGCGAAGATCACTTTATTGCAAAGGTTCTCAAGTTATTATTCTACTACGAACAATCAACTGATTCAAAAAACCAACATATTCTTGGTCTAATCTCATTCGGCTCCAAAGAAATCAACCAATACCACCAAATCATCTCTTAGACTTAATGTTCAGAACCTGTTTTTGTAGCACTCCAACGGTTGTAATATTTGTTCAAAGTGAAAAAAAAGACTGCTTTCTTCCACCCATCCTAAACACTCTTAAAGACCCCAAAACCCTAAAAGCATTATATCTGATGATGAGTATTTATTTATATTCATTTCTTTTGATTTAATAAATTGCTAGAAGTCATTTGTAATTCTCTCTCATGAGCAAACAACTAATATGCCAAAGGCTTTAAAAATAATTCCCTTAACTAGAAATATAGTCCATGAAATATACTTTACACTATTAAATTGCTTAACAACACCATTCCTCATACGTCGTTTAGAAATAAACTTCAGCCAGGTAAAATCACCCCAATTACAAATTAGCAGAGTCCAAATTAATCAGATTTTACTACCCTGATGGCGACTCTAGTAGCAACTACGGAGTGTAATTACCATTACATTCCAGAACTAAAAATGTTTTCACCTACAGAGTGAAAGGAAGAAAATGATTAAATATATATTTTAAATATAATTTTATGCAAGCTCAGTGATCCCACTACTTTAATATTTAGACTGGGGGGAACCTCCCTGGTGATGCAGTGGTTAAGAATCCGCCTGCCAATGCAGGGGACACGGGTTCGATCCCTGGTCCGGGAAGATCCCACATGTCACAGAGCAACTAAGCCCGTGCACCACAACTACTGAGCCTGCGCTCTAGAGCCCACGAGCCACAACTACTGAGCCCGCGTGCTGCAACTACTGAAGCCTGCGCGCCTAGAGCCCATGCTCTGCAACAAGTGAAGCCGCATCAATGAGAAGCCTGCGCACTGCAACCAAGAGTAGTAGCCCCTGCTCGCCGCAACTAGAGAAAGCCCGCGTGCAGCAATGAAGACCCAACACAGCCAAAAATAAACAAGTTAATTAATTAATTAATTAAAAAAATTATTTAGACTGGGAAATGTCAAAAGCCCTCGTTCACATCACAGGAAACACTGATTTCATTTACAGAACACTTGGCTTCTATTATGGACAACTGCATAAAATGGGATAGAAAGACAACATGCACGTAAGCTCTTCAAAACATTGTATGAACATTAATCACTTAAAAATACCTGTGCATGCGTATTTCAAAGATGTAATAAAGAACAATGTTGGGACTTGGCCAAGGCCACGAAAGGAGTAATTCTTGGCCAAATCTTACAACACAGAATTCCCTGGTTCCCAAAGTAGAAAGAGAAGATTTGTAGAAATTTTACAAATCATCTTGCTCAGTACCCTCACTGTATATATGAAAAAACTGAAGCCCAGAGAAGTTAACTTGTCACACTACTAGCTAGTAGCAGAACTGGAACTAGAAACCAAATTCCAACTCCTAGTCTGGGACTCCTGCTCTAGAATCCCTACTGTCCTTTCTTCTCAATGAGACGGTTCCAGAAGATGTTTGTTTCCATATGAAGTGAACCACATTCTACAAATGTCTCAATGTATTCAAAAGAAACAAGAACTACAAAGAGTTATTTATTCCTCCAATTATATGTATACTCAAAGACAGACATGGGAAAGAAACACAAAAAATACAAATGTGTGTAGAAAGACCATTTCCAAAATCTTAATTCCAGAAGGTGTTTAAGAATGATCAGGGAGAAAACGGTGAGTAAAAATCAAGCCAGTCATAGTATGAGAGAAAAGTGAAATATACAGTCAAGAGTCTAATTTTTTTCTCAATGTAAATGTTTCTAAATAACTTTATATGAAAGTTTAATTTGCTTACTGACTGCTACAGTTTGTCTCCAGTACCACCAACTCATGAAATGAATTGACTAATATGTCACATATCTGACCTCTTTCTCCATATTTTCCCAATATTCCCTAAGAGCTAACCTACCTTTTTCTTGCAAGTTTTGCTTAATCCCGTGGTAAGTACAACTGAAGAATAATAGCATTAACCATCGTTTGTATGAGCAGGCACTGTGTAATCTTCTGGAGTCCTGACAATGTCCCTTCAGACTAATCTGGGAGATCCATGTTATTCCTGTTGCTCAGACAAGACTGTAGATCATGCCAAATTGTGTGCTTTGTTTATATTCTACCAATCAGTAAAAGTACTTGGATGGCAACCAAGTAGGACTGTTAAACCCTTTAAAGCATACAAAAAGTTAACTTCTAGACAACAGAGCACAATTCTTAATACATTCAGGGCTCCTCATTACAGGAAATAGAACTGTTCATGCGAATGGCTATATATACTTAGGTGTGTGTGTGTGTCTCCTTTTTATTTGTTTTAGGAAATTGAATATCAAATACATTAAAAATTTCTTACTAGGTACTCTGATATGTAGCCTTGCTAAGATCAAAATGGAAAATCCTAGACATTTCTCAAAGACAGCTGCTTTGGAAAGTCATTATTTCATCTTTTATAAGCACCTTCTCACAAATCAATTTCCTTAACGGAACTGTGTGGACTCTTACGGTCCCACAAAGAATTTACATAGATTACTGTAACCATGACTATGCCTTGGATTACTGTAGGACCTAACTCCTTCACAATACAAACAAGTAGAAAAACACACTTGTGCAGGTGCATACGCACATGTGTGTGTGTATGCACAGAGAATTCCTCAGGCCATGATGGCATAAGTAAGGTGAAGGGAAATACTCTTCTGATCTTTAACATTTCCAAAGGAAAATATGGGTGCTAAACGTTTGTTTGTTTCTTTGTTTGTTTTGGGGGAGTCAGGTATAGAACAGCAATAGGAGAGCTAGTAAGCTGATAAGGTAAGGGGAACAAAGGAGGAAAAAAGTAACGGTGAGGAAGGTAATGGACTGGCTGGAGGGAGAATGGAAAGCCAGAATGGTAGTGGTTCCTGATGTTTATGTAGCACCTTTTATAACCCGGGGTCAGATGAATGAGGTTATGAGGCTAAGATGGGAGTTGGTGTAGAAAGGACTGAGCAGGCAACAAGAGAGATCCAGCTGTTGGGGACCCAATGACCCACAGATTCTGACTACCCTTAATCTCACTACACTGAAAAAAGGATTTGCACTGAATGGGAAATTCAGAAGTCCTTGCCCTTCCTTTTTCCTTTTGTTTTCTACAGTATCTATATTCTTTATGGCTTTTTTTGGTGGGGGGTCTACCCTTGAGTTCTTCATTCACATGATTCCCAAATCCATATGCCCAAGTAAGTCTTCATACATCTTTGACATGCATAACCTAAATTAATTCTTAAGTATTCCCGTGTATTAAAAAATGCCTTGGGGCTTCCCTGGTGGCACAGTGGTTGAGAGTCCACCTGCCGATGCAGGGGACATGGGTTCGTGCCCCAGTCTGGGAAGATCCCACATGCCGCAGAGCGGCTGGGCCCGTGAGCCATGGCCGCTGAGCCTGCGCGTCCGGAGCCTGTGCTCCGCAATGGGAGAGGCCACAGCAGTGAGAGGCCCGTGCACCGGGGGGAAAAAAAAAAAAAAAAAAAGCCTTAAACCCCAAATCAAAGTGTTTGGGTGTATTGGGAGGGGTAATGGTGGAAATCAATGATTTTTACATACATACTATCTATATACCTGATTTTGCATTACCATTTTTAAGTTGTTGAAAAAAGCCATTTACAGAGACAGTTTATGATCATCAAATAGGGATAATGTATCTAGTGCTCCAATAAGAGGCCTGCTGTTAGGACAGCCCCTGTGCTCCAGCTTTGCTACTTTGTCTGCCTGAGATGCCTTCCCCACACTCGTGCTCCTCCTTCAAGAAGGAATCCCTGAATCTTTATCTTCCTAATTGATCACTATTCCTGGCACACGGGAAAGCACTCAATTAAGTATTTGTTGAGTAGATTGAAAGCGAGATTTTTATAAGCAGAGTAGTGGTTAAACAAGAACTGTGTACTGAAGCCAGGATATATCCTGAAAAGTTTAAAAAATGCTGTTATTGATTCTGCTATGACTAAAAGCAGAGTTCAAAGTAAAAGGAATACCTATAAAGTCCTTAAAATGAAAGAAAAAATTAAACATACACAGTCTTGTTAAAAATAAGCATATGTTGAAGAAAATCACCCAGAATACATACTTTCTTAAATAAAATAAAGGCGTCACTGATAGTGATGATGGATTGCTCTAAGGAAAAATCTCTGCTCTCACCTCAAACAATAATAATTTATCTGTTTAGTTGTCTCTCAACAACTTGCTAAGTATCTCCTTAAATTACATTTGGTAAATAAAATAGCCAAACTATTGTTAGAGTTTCTGATGTGTTTGTACATTAAGCCTGCAAACTTATCAAAATAAAAAATCTATTTAAAATGTGCAGTGTTACTGAAAGAAAAGTTAAGAATATGGCTCTACTGACTAAAAATTATATGCATATAAAGCTTTTCAAATAGTTTCACTACTTTGTGGCATCAACTATAGAAGCAATACTACAAACTGTGCATGAAGACAAAGTAATAAGCAATATTACAATCTTAATTTTTGTAAATTATGAACTATGTTGATAAGAGTAAATAATTTCTAATAATGTTTATCTATAATGGTTGAAAAACTTTAAAAAATAATAAGCACATCACATACCTAAGTCTCAAAAGCATGCCAGTTAAAGAAAGTCAACATTTCCTATGTTATACATTCTTTCAGTAATACCTATATTTTTTACAGAAATCTGAGTTGCTGAAAGACCTTTAGAATAAGACATTTTCCTCAATATCCCAATTAAAATTAATAAAATAATACTACTATCTTGAAAAACATCATATTTATATCCTTTTATCTAAAGAGTTATTATAACATTCACATGTGCACCATAAATGTTACAGGCAAAAATGAGATCTAGGCGATTACCTAAGTTGTTCCACCTCTTCTCCCTGAGTATTTGTAAATCTTGGTTACAAATACTTAGGGTAATCACAATAATATTTTGCTAACCAGAAGCAAACATTTTCGTGAAAAGCTAATCCTAATGACTCACTGAGATTATACCACACTACTTAAATTTTCCATGAAAAAGGCCCTTTATATGCAATTGCTTTAATTTTGTTTTTACCATTTCCCAGGCCTAATCATTAAAACTTCAAATTTCCTATACATATATCTATGTAAACTATTATTGTTTAAAAATAAAGGGGGTTAGCTATATAATGAATGAGAATATCTTAAAGTCCAAAAAAGGCTCAACTTCAAACTTGAACCTTGTGACCCACTGCCATAACATGGGGACCAATAGTTTTCTTAAAGGTATAATTTAGAGTTACGATATCTGCCTACTATGGTGGTATTAAAGAGACTTAGCAAACAGTTCAATACCTCTATTTTCATGAGTATTTTGAGAACCTTCTCATTTTCTAATTTAGAGTTCTTCTCATGGGTAATCTTAAGTTCTAAAGATTTTTTTTCTTTTTTTTTTTGGGCCGCGTTGCGTGGCTTGCGGGATCTCAGTTCCCCGACCAGGGTTGAACCTGGGCCACGGCAGTGAAAGCCCAGAATCCTAACAACTAGGCTACCAGGGAACTCCCTAAAGACTTTTTTCTTAAAAGAAAGGCTGGGAGGGAGGTATAGAAACATTTATACTGCAAGATGCCAAATATATGGTAGCAAGTCCAAATTACAGAAGCTAGTGTGCAATTAAAAATTGCTATGCCTCAAAAACATATTTAGGAGTTATGAAAATCCTATGATGGAAGACATCATTAACTCATGTTATATAAAGTGTTCATGTGTTACAAACTAACAACAGCATTATTTTAGATTTATGTCTAACTTCATTACTTGGATGCAATGGTTGTCCAGTGGGGGAAATCCTTTCTTTTCCTTTATCTCATGTTGTATTACTAAGTAAAGTAAATGCGATTCTGACATGAGGGAATGAAAAACAGAATTCAGGAAAACAGAATTCATCTTCTAGGTTGACCCTAGGTTTTAGCTAGATGCAATTTAAATTTGGGGTTCCTGACTGCCTTTCTACGTCTGTCTACTTCAACCAGTAGTTCAGAACCACTTCATGTCTTCAAAATCAAATATATGTTTTCAATAATCAGTTATTTCTCAAGGTATACAACACTTGAGTAAAATACATCTTTAGCTAGCATATATTTATTCATTCATTCCTTATTCAGCTTGACCTAAGTTAGAGACACTGTTGAGCATTTTTATGAGTCTTCCACTACAGGGTCTGGCCATTTGGTTTGATGCTGTCCAGCCAGTAAACAAAAATATTTGTGTTTAGGGATTTCCAGAATCAACAGTTTTTGAGATTCAGATCTGTAAAGCACAGAACAACATAACTTGTATTCCAAAAAGGGTGAAGAAGCAGCAAGATCGAGCTTAAACTGATACTCTAAACAGGGAACAAGCATTAGCCAATTGATTAATTAGGACCACGTTTTCGCATTTGTCAACTAAAATGCATTTGTTTATACTGAGGCCTCTGTAGTATATTAGTGGTTCCTGACAGTGTAAGATAGACTCCTTGAACTTCACAAACACCAAAATCAGTCCACTCACTATGCCAAGACCAAAACCTGTAGAGAAGACGTGTGAGCTGAATTTGCTCAATCATCAGTGAGTACCGAGAAGTTATGACTTTGCTAGATGTTACAAGTGTACAACAGAACACATGTTCCCCAGTCACAAATCCCTTAAAATCTAATCGGGCCGACTGCGTATTCACATATGAAACATGAGTAAGCATAAATATATTGCTACCGTTAAGCCTTAACCATCCAGAATCCTAGATAGCCTAGTGTTTTGTTTTTTTTTTTTCTTTTTGCGGTACGCGGGCCTCTCACTGTTGTGGCCTCTCCCGCTGCGGAGCACAGGCTCCGGATGCGCAGGCCCAGCGGCCATGGCTCACGGGCCCAGCCGCTCCGCGGCATATGGGATCCTCCCAGACCGGGGCACAAACCCGTATCCCCTGCATCGGCAGGCGGACTCTTAACCACTGCGCCACCAGGGAGGCCCCTAGCCTAGTGTTTTTAAAAATTAAAAATTAAATTGAAAACAACTGGGATAGGTTAATTCTTAAGAATATTAAAAGTCACTTGTTTTTCACCTTTTGGGGGCAATGTTTCTGCTCTTTATCTTCCTCGAGTCGAAAATGAACACAAACTTATTTAAAATACCTCGCAGTCACCATAATGCACAACATCTATTGTGATATGCCTCCAACGGAGATATAGCAAGGTGTGCAAGCAACAGCTGTCATTCCTCACCCCTGCCTGACTCCCACCCCCACAGGCCTCGACATGGAACTTGGATGCTACCAAGAGAAAAGGGGCTCTTTTCTTTACCTTCCGATGTATACCAAGAGAAAAGTCCTATACCTTTTCTTTTTAACATCTTTATTGGAGTATAGTTGCTTTACAATGTTGTGTTAGCTTCTGCTGTATAACAAAGTGAATCAGCTATACATATATATACATCCATCATATCCCCTCCCTCTTGCGTCTCCCTCTATTTTACATTTGGTAGTGTGTATGTATCCATGCCACTCTCTCACTTAGTCCCAGCTTACCCTTCACCCTCCCCGTGTCCTCAAGTCCATTCTCTATGTCTGTGTCTTTATTCCTGTCCTGCCCCTACGTTCTTCAGAGCCTTTTTTTTAAATTTTAGATTCCATATATATGCATTAATATACAATATTTTTCTCTTTCGGACTTACTTCACTCTGAATGACAGACTGTAGGTCCATCCAAAACGTCCTGTACCTTGAAGCTCTCCAACTTTAGCATGCCTAAGAATCATCTGGGCTGAATACTGAACATGTACAAGTCTGGAAGTGAGAAGCAGTACTCTGTATTTTAAACAAGGACTCCAGCTGATTTTCATGCCTGGTCTACTCAACTTGGAGAAACCCGGCTTTAAAAGTCAAGGTGGCCCACCCCCACTCAGGATGACCCCGGTCAGAAGGAGGTTCTGTTTTCTGTCTCAGTGCCTGGCCTTCCTCAGCGTATCAGCATTGGCTGCTCACCAATCGTTGTCTGTCCCCACTCTCCATGGCTATTATCTTGCCCTCCCACTCTCCAGACCCTTCCAGGTCTGGGAGAGTCTGAAAGCAAGGCCTCCAGCTGGCGGACAGATTTGGAGGCAGACAAACAGACACATGCAAAGTGGGAAACTGTGAAGTACAGCAATTAGGAAACAGAGGTAATATGAGTTACACTGATTGTGCAATACAGGGTAGAAGTTAAAGACTTGTTTTAAACTTTTTCAATGAGGAAGCGTGCCAAAGAGGACAGAGCTGGGCACCTGTGGTCTGCTTGTAGCTCTGCCACAAACTTGTAGCCTCTCATGTTATCTTCCTCATCCATAAAATAGGGAAGATGCCAGACTCACAGCAGTGTGATGAGAACCAACTGAACTTGTGTTTGTGAAAGCACATTGGAAAATATAAAGCACAATACAATGATGTGTGGTATTTCTTTGATGAAATAATTTCTTTTTTTGTCTTAATAAACACAGTACCCTAGACGTTATTGAAAGTTTCTTTGATGACTGAATGGCTTCTAGTACCTCAGGGTCTTTTTTATGAAAATAAATTCTCATTGACAAAAAGGTAGAAGAAAATGCAGACCCTTAGACATACCCTGAAGTTGATTTTTTGAATATATCCTTGAAATCGGCCTGTTTTAAAGATAATTGCCTCCGTCTCCTGAAAGTGGAGTGCAAAAAAAAAAAATCTGGTTAATTGTGGCTTTATTGTATGTAGTTCAAAAATTTCAAAGCATACTCTGCAAATATTTTAGCTATAAATTAATAAACCATACTTATAAATCCTGAACAGTTAAGACTACACAGAACAATTAAAAAATATGTGAATTAACTTTAAAAAAAAAACCTTAACTAGCAAACCATAATATTCTATTTGTTTTTACCTACACTCTCTTAATGTTTCAGAAAGTCTGGAATAAAGATTGACATTGAATACAACATTTATTGGCAGCTGATCTAAAAGACTAAACTAGACAAATCTGGACACAAGGAAACACTTTTCCAGTAAATATATACTCAGCCTTGGAATGCTTTGTCATTTTCTAGCTTTTTAAGCCTAAAGTTCAATTCTTTGCTGATATACTGTTTTGCCATAAAAACCAGAAAGCAAATGGCACAAGCTTTCAGAGAACAGATGGCTAATGTTCTTCTAGTTTCATTTACTACATTTTCTTATTTTCATACTGCTTGTAATTAATAAAAACATATAAATAGATGTATTGTTTCCTAACGAGAAGATTTTGTTTTTGTGAAGTTCTGTCATATACTTAACTCCTTTGGGCTAATACAAAAGGCAACAATGAACAGACATACTTCTGGTACTGACTCAGGAATGCAGTTTTAAAAATAGAGACTACTACAGAAGCACTGCAGTATATGCTGTCAACACGCTTAAAACATTAAAGTATGCTGGCAGGTATTTGAGGAGCTCTAACACAAAATTCAATTTATTTACATTTATTTCATTTATGTTGCTATTAGCTTAGAGAAAGTAAACATTACTAAGCATTACCTTTGTCTAACTTTTTCCTCAAAATAAACAGATTTGGTATTTTTCTGGGTCATCTCACAAGCACTATTGCATTATTAAAGTCACAACTAAATCAAAGTCATAGTCTAATAGTATCTTTAAAAAGACCTTGGCAGAAACCTTATCCAGAATGTTATTCTACATCTAATGACTTGTTATGCAAAAGGTAGGTAGCAAGTATTTTATTTTTTTTTTAATGATAAATTCAAAACAGCTTCTCCTTAATGGCAATACTATTTCAAAGTCTAATTTTACTATACACATAAAAATTATTTTTGAATCATAAAAAGCTACAATGGGTTAAATTCATATTTGTCATATCTTAGCAATAAACCTCACCAAGCAAATAACAATTATATTTTTTTTGGCTTAAAAATACATTAAAGTATCTTTAAATACAGATTATTTTATATTCCTATTAATATTATTCCTTTCTTTTGTGTATTTAAAAAGAATCTGGTGTGCCACCTTCTGGTAACTGAGTGAAATTATGTATCTTCACACAAGTCACTATTCTTTATTTTAACTTTTAAAAAAATATATATTTCTTAACCTGTATTACATTTAAGCTATATAAATAAATCTATACCATAGTCTGAAATAAAGTAAAATTTCCCTAGTGATTTTTTTAAAAAAAATCAAGCTTTACACATGCTTCCTATGATTTTTCCATGGTTACCAATATGTCTCCTGAATTCTACAATACATATAAAATTGATTTTTGAACACCGTTTCACAGCCACATATGAAAACAACAGGCTTGCCATTTTAATGAATAAGTAACAGCAGTAAATAAAGAAAAAGAAGTTCTCTTACCAATAAGCCCATTTTTCTCTTAAGGTTTGAACTCTCATCATTTGTCATGTTCTTGTGGATCCCTCTCTCATCAAATTCTCTGGAGTTTTAAAGTTGAGAGCTGTGATGCACAGCTAGGCTCCTCTACATAGTAGCGCACCCCAGTGCATCTGCCTGGTATAACACTTCACAGTTGTAGCTCCCAAAAGCAGAAACAAGCTTTATGTATTCAAAACCTATGCACTGCACACCTTCCCTTGATAGGAAATTGTAGTCAGCGTGGTTGAACTATTTACATTTCTTATCTTAACTCCTGATCCGATATGAAGATCAGAACCACATGAATCTCGAGCTTAGTTACAGTAAACTGAACAAGAACAGTGCATTCATCTTCAGAGCAGAGGTGGGGTGAGACAAATACTAACACCAGGAGATCTGACTGAGAAAAAAAAAAAACGGGCTTCCCTGGTGGCGCAGTGGTTGAGAGTCCACCTGCCGATGCAGGGGACACGGGTTCGTGCCCCGGTCCGGGAAGATCCCACATGCCGCGGAGCGCCTGGGCCCGTGAGCCATGGCCGCTGAGCCTGCGCGTCCGGAGCCTGTGCTCCGCAACGGGAGAGGCCACAACAGTGAGAGGCCCGCGTACCGCAAAAAAAAAAAAAAACCAAACATGTTTCTCTTATTTTTTCAAGGGTCACTGTCCTGATATTTGTCATATTACCTTAAATCTTTATTATCTTTAACTCTTCCCTCTCCCAGTCCCTAGTAGCCAACCAATAACTCCTATCCTTTATTCTTTATCAATTTTCCAGGAATCTAACCCCTACTGTTTGTTTTTTAACAAATGAACTATTTCCAAAAAAATGCATATAACTGGTCTCTCTGCATCTCTCATCTTTAATCTAGCAATCACATTGCTTCTAGATGACTCTCTTAAAATACAACGATATGTGGTGTAAATTAAATGTGCCGAAAATATTTTATTCAACAAATACTTGTCAAGAACTTGCTACATGTTAGGTAGGTACTCTTGTTAGGTGATATGGATGACATGGTGAATAAGACACAATCCCGTGCTTTCAGGAAGCTTCTAGTTGAGTGAGGAAAGCAAACATGTACTCTGACAGCACAAAATATGGTGTAGAAGTTTTAGCAGCATAAGCCCAGGATTCTACAGCAGCAGAGGAATGATGAAATTAGTGCTGCAACTGAGGCTGAAGAATGAGGCATTCACCAGGTGGACTCCAGAAAAAAACAGTCTGTGCAGACACACAGAGGTTTGAGGATTACAGCATGTTGGGAGAATCGGGAAAGTCTTCAGTACAAATGCAAGGAGCTTCAGGTGCATGGTGTTGAGGGGAGTGGATTTTAAGATATACAGAACCATATCACAGAAGACCTTACGTGCCAGCAAAGAGGTCTGCATTTTATCCTATGAGCTATGAGAAGCCATTTCTTGAAAGAGTGGATCACTCAAGGAATTAAACAACTACACCCAACAAGCAAAACTCAAGACAAGCCGGCCAATCTACTCTTCCAATTGACAGCCTAGTATCTCCTAACACCAACTTCCCATTCTATAACTCACAAGCTTGCTTTGTTCTTCCTCTCCTTTTCTCCAGAGGTCCTCCTGCAAGAAATCCCTTTCCTGGTCCACTTTTCTAAACTCCATTCATCCTTCTAGACCCAACTCAAATTGCATTCTTTTCTGTGATGTCTTCCATGGTAATCTGAGTCTACAGTTTATAAATGTTCCTCCATCCCATGGACCATACTATACATTCTTCCTAATGCACATAATGCACACAATGTTCAAGAAACTTTTCTGACACTTTATAAAGTGAAGCAAGATGGCAAGGAAAAGACACTAAGGCAAAAGCCAGAGCATGAGGGTAAGTGGCCTAAGAAAGTAAACCTCCCCAGACTTCACAGTACACACTAATCTCACTAACTTTCTTCACCACTCTCAAGCCTAAAAAGAAAAGAATATGGATATAAGAGAACTAGATCTGGATTGGGCAGCAACTCTGCATTACTATGCAACATTGTTGGCTGTATATATCACAGCTCTGGTTCAAAGCCTCCAGAGAATTGATAAGAAATGGATACCAACAGAACAGCTAAATGATGGAGCTGTGATCTTTGGAAGAAAAGAGTTGGGGCGGGAGCTGTTATTGTTGCTTTACTACTTGCAGTAAAACAAGAGAATTCACCTGAAGGTCCATACCACAAACAAAAAGAATTCATGAAGACCACAGAAACAGATGGGAGAGTGAGGAAAGGGGATTGGATCCAGAAGGTTTAGAATCTCATGAAGTATTAAGGGAGAAAATCCAAGTGTAAGAAGGGGGTGTGTTAAAAAAAGGGGATAATAGTGTTAGTTGGGAGATTAATCTAGGATAAGAAGCTTTACCAGAGAAACGTGTGCTGGGGTGTAAATATTCAGTGTTCTCTTGCTGTGGAACCACACCCCATTATGCTCAGCATCAAACAGACAAGCTCTCGTTGAATTTGGCATTTAGCATTCAGCTTTGTCTCATCCTTTTTATGTATACATAATTTCTTACATTTATGCAATGATGCAAAAACCATGGTGCTTTCTTTCATTTGCCAATAAAAAATCTTTTCATCTTCTTCAACCACTTTATGTTAAAGTGGGTTAAGAGGATTCTGCCAATAATTTCAAAAAGTAGTTAATACTTGAAAATATTCTCTCAATGACTTAAAAATGCCCTAGATAAAAGCCATCTACACCGTCTTTCTTGTTTATTGAGTGCAAAAACTGACCACTTTTCCTTTCCACTAACTTGTAAGGAAAAAATTCAAATACAGAAAAAAATGGAAGAATGTGATTTTGGATGTATGCCACACTTTTCTCAAGAAATCTTCAAAAAAGGACAGTATTTAGGGGACATAAAAATAATTTAATCCACTGGGCCTTTGGAAGAATGTTTTAAAACTATGTATCAATGGTACCATAGATTTTATTTATTTTTATTTATTTATTTTTGGCTGCATTGGGTCTTCGTTGTTGCGTGCGGGCTTTCTCTAGTTGCGGTGAGCGGGGGCTACTCTTCATTGCGGTGCACGGGTTTCTTATTGCAGTGGCTTCTCTTGTCGTGGAGCACGGGCTCTAGGTGCGCGGCCTCCAGTAGTTGCAGCACACGGGCTCAGTAGTTGTGGCTCATGGGCCCTAGAGCACGCGGACTTCAGTAGTTGCGACACATGGGCTCAGTAGTTGCAGCGTGCAGGCTCTAAGGTGTGTGGGCTTCAGTAGTTGTGGCACGCGGGCTCAGTAGTTGGGGCTCAGGGGCCCTAGAGCACAGGCTCAGTAGTTGTGGCACACAGGCTTAGGTGCTCCGCGGCATGTGGGATCTTCCCGGACCAGGGATCGAACCCATATCCCCTGCACTGGCAGGCGGATTCTTAACCACTGTGCCACCAGGGAAGTCCGGTACCATAGATTTTAAAATGAAGAGTGAATAAGCCAGACCATTTCAACATTTAGTTTTGTGGAAAACAAAACAATTGCTAGGGCTTCCCTGGTGGCGCAGTGGTTGAGAGTCCGCCTGCCGATGCAGGGGACACGGGTTCGTGCCCTGGTCCGGGAAGATCCCACATGCTGCGGAGTGGCTGGGCCCGTGAGCCATGGCCGCTGAGCCTGCGCGTCTGGAGCCTGTGCTCCGCAACGGGAGAGGCCACAACAGTGAGAGGCCCCCGTAACGCAAAAAAAAAAAAAAAACAATTGCTAGAGTATTTCCCCCAGACCTGGCAGGAAAAAAAAGCAATAATCATTTTATATTAGCTTTGAACTAGAACAGGTGTTTTATTCAAATTCACATGAACTAGTTCATCTAGAAGTTGTAAAAGGAGAAAAGAGGGTAATAACTACCTCCTGGTAGTCCACAGTAATTGGACATTATTTTTGATGATAGGGTCTATATTAATCAAGTATAAATAATTCACTTACATTCTATTTAAAATAGCATCATCATCGTGTCATCTCATGTATAGCAGTACTCTTCTCCTTTCTTCTTTCATCCTCCTTTTTACAGCAGGATGAGTTGGATGGTTTATAGAGTTTTCCGTTGTGTGGAAATATTCTTAGATTGTATATTTTCAGAAACATTGATCTAAAGAAGGGATGGCCAGGAGTATTTATATTGGGAGCAATTGCTCTTATGTCTATAGCCCAGAAGTGTATATTTCAGGTGAATTATCAGATTCCAGTAGCATGGCCACTCTATCTCATGGGAAAGGTGGGGTCAAAAGGAAGAAAATGAATGGAAGTCTCCTTTTCTGTTACCAATAACTCTGCCTGTACTGTCATTGGCTTGGGAAAAACGGCAAAGGGAGTAGAAGGCCACTGTTTCAAAACCTCCCATTCCTAGTTGAATGAGTCATAACCATCTTATATATTCCTAAAATGTAACAAAACTCAGATCTTACCACTATATGGCAACACAAATGATTGAGGCTAAGTCATGAGTAATTCAAACTACCTAAGAGATGTCAATTATTCAAGGTTGACGATAAAATATAACAACTCATAGCTTACCAACCTAAGTCTTAAATTCATTACTATTTAATAGCTATAGTGAGAACTGGAAAGAAGCTAAGTTACACATGGTAGATGATTGGGAAGGAAGAAATTTTATCATGTTAAGTTTGGAAACACAGACACAAGCTAAATGACATTCCACAGTCAGAAGGGCAGACATACGGAGTTAATAAGGAAATAAGAATATTTCCACTTGTCAATAACTTTTCAACCTAATTTTCCTATCTAGATACTCCACAAAGTATTTTACTTGTTTTAAGTGTTAAGTGAGAGCCTCACGCAACAGAATTCCAAGTTAAAAAGTTTATTATACTTCTTAATTTTTAAATTTTTATTTATTTTTATTTATTTTTTGGCAGCACCGCGTGGCATGCAGGACGCAGGATCTTAGTTCCCTGACTAGGGATGGAACCCATGGCCCCTGCTGTGAAAGCGTGGACTCCTAACCACTGGCCCGCCAGGGAAGTCCCAATACCTCTTAATTTTTAAGAGTCTCGTTTTCATTTTCACCCCAACCCTGAGGTAGGCAGTGCAGATGTTAACATCCCCATTTTCCTAGTGAAGAGACACTTATTAAATGACTTGGCTCAAGTGACATAGCTGCTAAGAGAACTGGAAAACAAGAATTTAGGTCCCCTGACATTTAATTCAATGTCCATTAGTCACCTCTGTATTGTACTAATATTTATTTTAGGGGGAAAAGAGACAAACATGACTCCTAAACGTCACCAAAAAGGGGAAAAAGGGGTCTTCTCACACTGATCATGAGGAAGCAAATGGCCACAGGACAGAAAGAATAGGCCATGAAGATATAGGATGCTATATGATTAAAGGTGCAGAACGATCCACATACACCTATGGCAGAAATACCTTCCCAATGGCAATTCGCAGAGCTCTCTTATGTCCCTCAATTAGCAATTTCTTGCAATAGACCTCAAATGCGCCATACTCTCTCACACCCCAGTGGCCTTACATATGATATTCTCTCCACTTGGAATTCCCTGCCCTCCTTGTCTACCAAAGCCAATTTCTACTCATACTTAAGTGTCCAACCATACCTCCTTCCAAGAAACCTTCCCTCACATCCCTTAGCAGACTCTGGTGCTAGGTTTTGTAAACTCCCATGGCACTTCGAATATTACAGCTCCTGTCACCTTGGATTATAACTGTTTCTATAAACAATACACTAGACTATAAACTCCTGAGAGTGGTGGTCGGGTCTTTCTTATGTTTTTATTACACCTTACTCAGTGCCTGTCACACAGAGTAACACAATTATAGGAGGCAATTTTAGTGAAATCAAGTCAGCAGAGGTAAGTTCTTCTCTCCTCTAAAACTAAGCATTGTTTTCAGATGATAATTAAGCAAGAAATCATTAAAGAGTCTTATCCTTCTAAAGGTGTTCAGAACGAGCCTCCCCCAAATGTACCATTTTGTATGAGGATTATTTTGAGCTAAAGGCAATCAAGATTCTGCAGGCTCAAGAGAAACGTTTGCCCCTCCCTTAACTACCCAGAAGAATTTAAATTGGGGGTCTTTTCCAGAATAAGTTATTACCAGAGATAAATTTTATCTGAGTGGCCCAGTGTGTGTCAGGGCAAACACCTAATTATCCAACATCTGCTCTTCTTATAGTTCTGTGAATTACCCTCCCATCCTTGGAAGCCCCAGGGCCCTATCCCATTCCCTAGCTCAGGATGGCATATATGTCATTTTACCTTTCTATCTTTGAACCTCTCACGTATGTGGGGTTCTCATACATACAAACTTAAATTTGACTTTCTCCTATTAATCCATCACATGTCAATTTAATTCTTTTTTATTTTTAATTTTTTTTATTTTTGGCCGCATTGGGTCTTCCTTGCTGCGTGTGGGCTTTCTCTAGTCCCAGTGAGCTGAGGGTACTCTTCGTTGCGGTGCATGGGCTTCTCATTGCGGTGGCTTCTCTTGTTGCGGAACATAGGCTCTGGGCGCGCGGGCTTCAGTACTTGTGGCACACAGGCTCAGTAGTTGTGGCTTGCAGGCTCCAGAGCACAGGCTCAGTAGTTGTGGCGTGCAGGCTTAGTTGCTCCGTGGCATGTGGGATCTTCCCAGACCAGGGCTTGAACCCGTGTCTCCTGCATTGGCAGGCGGATTCCAAACCACTCTACCACCAAGGAAGTCCTTCATTGTTGCTCTTTTAATGATACTGCGGTACTCTCTCTCTTCGGACTCAACAGAATATTGGTTTGATGGCATCCAAGGAATGTAGCCTTCCATCAAGCCATCAGCCGCTGTGGGTGCCCTGTCAGTGTACCCTGAGGGGAATTCAGGAGGGATTAAGATACAAATCTAAGGAATAATTTCAATGAGCCCAGACTCTTACATGTTCCCATACATAGAAAAGCACTAAAATCATTAACTTGACATTTTTGTCTTTTGTGATTAGCAGCAATCTTTTGATGTTCAGCTATATTTTCTTTTTAAGCAAAAACTCCTATATATCCTGGCTCCTCCCTTACCTCTTCGGAACAGTTCCTCAGAGCTCTCTGAGAGGCTGTCTCCCAGGCTATAGTCCTTAGTGAGGTCCCTGAATAAAACATAACTCATAACTTTTAGGTTGTGTATTTTTCTTCGCTTGACAGATGGATGGAGACTTGAATGGCTCAATAACTGAACTGAGCAAAGGAAACAGCTACAATAAGGGAAATGTCAATTATCTTTTGCCTAAGTCAAGACAGTATTTTTTTAATTTGATTTTATTTATTTTTTATACAGCAGGTTCTTATTAGTTATCCATTTTATAAAAATTAGTGTATGTATTTCAATTCCAATCTCCCAATTCATCACACCACCCACCCCTGGAACTTTCCACCCTTGGTGTCCATATGTTTGTTCTCTACATCTGTGTCTCTGTTTCTGCCTTGCAAACCGGTTCATCTGTACCATTTTTCTAGGCTCCACATATATGCGTTAATATATGATATATTTTTTTCTCTTTCTGACTTACTTCACTCTGTATGAGTCTCTAGATCCAACCACGTCTCTACAAATGACCCAATTTTTTTCCTTTTTATGGGTAATATTCCATTGTATATAGGTACCACATTTTCTTTTTCCATTTGTCTGTCGATGGGTATTTAGGTTGCTTCCATGACCTGGTTATAGTAAATAGTGCTGCAATGAACATTGGGGTACATGGGTCTTTTTGAATTATGGTTTTCTCTGGGTATATGCCCAGTACTGGGATTGCTGGTTCGTATGGTAATTCTATTTTTAGTTTTTTAAGGAACCTCTATACTGTTCTCCACAGAGGCTGTATCAATTTACATTCCCACCAACAGTGCAAGAGGGTTCCCTTTTCTCCACACCCTCTCCAGCATTTGCTGTTTATAGATTTTCTAATGATGGCCATTCTAAGAAGTGTGAGGTGATTCATCATAGTACTTTTGATTTGCATTTCTCTAATAATTAGTGATGTTGAGCAGCTTTTCATGTGGCTCTTGGCCATCTGTATGTCTTCTCTGGAGAAATGTCTATTTAGGTCTTCTGCCCATTTTTGGATTGGGTTGTTTGTTTTTTTAATATTGAGCTGCATGACCTGTTTATATATTTTGGAGATTAATCCTTTGACCATTGATTCATTTGCAAATATTTTCTCCCATCTGAGGGTTGTCTTTTCGTCTTGTTTGTAGTTTCCTTTGCTTTACAAAAGCTTTTAAGTTTCATTAGATCCCATTTGTTTATTTGTTTTTATTTCCATTTCTCTAGGAGGTGGGTCAAAAAAAGATCTCGTTGTGATTTATGTCAAAGAGTGTTCTTCCTATGTTTTCCTCTAAGAGTTTTATAGTGTCCAGTCTTACATTTAGGTCTCTAATCCATTTTGAGTTTATTGTTGTGTATGGTGTTAGGGAGTGTTCTAATTTTATTCTTTTACATGTAGCTGTCCAGTTTTCCCAGAGACTGTCTTTTCTCCATTGTATATCCTTGCCTCCTTTGTCATAAATTAGTTGACCATAATTGTGTGGACCATATTGTCTTCATTACTGTAGCTTTGTAGTATAGTCTGAAGTCAGGAAGTCTGATTCCTCCAGCTCCATTTTTTCCCTCAAGACTGCTTTGGCTATTCGGGGTCTTTTGTATCTCCATACAAATTTTAAGATGTTTTTGTCCTAGTACTGTAAAAAATGCCATTGGTAATTTGATAGGGATTGCATTGAATCTGTAGATTGCTTTGGGTAGTAGAGTCATTTTCATAATATTGATTCTTCCAATCCAAGAACATGGTATATCTCTCCATCTGTTTGTATCATCTTTAATTTCTTTCATCAGTGTCTTATAGTTTTCTGCATACGGGTCTTTTGTCTCCCTAGGTAGGTTTATTCCCAGGTATTTTATTATTTTTGTTGCAATGGTAAATGGGAGTATTTCCTTAATTTCTCTTTCAGACTTTTCATCATTAATGTATAGGAATGCAAGAGATTTCTGGGCATTAATTTTGTATCCTGCTACTTTATCAAATTCATTGATTAGCTCTAGTAGTTTTCTGGTGGCATCTTTAGGATTCTCTACATATAGTATCATGTCATCTGCAAACAGTGACAGTTTTACTTCTTCTTTTCCAATTTATATTCCATTTATTTCTTTTTCTTCTCTGATTGCTGTGGCTAGGACTTCCAAAATTATGTGGAATAATAGTGGCGAGAATGGACATCCTTGTCTTGTTCCTCATCTTAGAGGAAATGATTTAAATTTTCACCATTGAGAACTATGTTTGCTGTGGGTTTCTCATATATGGCCTTTATTATATTGAGGTAGGTTCCCTCTATGCCCACTTTCTGGAGAGTTTTTATCAAAATGGGTGTCCAATTTTGTCAAAACCTTTTTCTGCATCTATTGAGATGATCATATGGTTTTTATTCTTCAGTTTGTTAATATGGTGTATCACATTGGTTGATTTGCATTTATTGAATAATCCTTGCATCCCTGGGATAAACCCCACTTGATCATGGTGTATGATCCTTTTAATGTGTTGTTGGATTCTGTTTGCTAGTATTTTGTTGAGGATTTTTGCATCTATATTCATCAGTGATATTGGTCTGTAATTTTCTTTTTTATAGTATCTTTGTCTGGTTTTGGTATCAGGGTAATGGTGGCCTCATAGAATGAGTTTGGGAGTGTTCCTTCCTCTGCAATTGTTTGGAAGAGTTTGAGAAGGATGGGTGTTAGCTCTTCTCTAAATGTTTGATAGGATTCACCTGTGAAGCCATCTGGTCCTGGACTTTTGTTTGTTGGAAGATTTTTAATCACAGTTTCAATTTCAATAATTGTGATTGGTCTGTTCATATTTTCTATTTCTTCCTGGTTCAGTCTTGGAAGGTTATACCTTCCAAGAATTTGTCCATTTCTAAGAATTTGTCCATTTCTTCCAGGTTGTTCATTTTACTGGCATAGAGTTGCTTGTAGTCGTCTCTTAGGATGCTTTGTATTTCTGACGTGTCTGTTGTAACTTCTTTTTCATTTCCGATTTTATTGATGAGTCCTCTCCCTCTTTTTCTTGATGAGTCTGGCTAATGGTTTATCAATTTTTTTTATCTTCTCAAAGAACCAGCTTTTAGTTTTATTGAGCTTTGCTATTGTTTTCTTTGTTTCTATTTCATTTATTTCTGCTCTGATCTTTATGATTTCTTTCCTTCTACTAACTTTGCGTTTTGTTTGTTCTTCTTTCTCTAGTTCCTTTAGGTGTAACACTAGATTGTTTGAGATTTTTCTTGTTTCTTTAGGTAGGCTTGTATAGCTATAATCTTCCTTCTTAGAACTGCTTTTGCTGCATCCCATAAGTTTTGGATTGTTGTGTTTTCGTTGTCATTTCTCTCTAGGTATTTTTTGATTTCCTCTTTGATTTCTTCAGTGATCTCTTGGTTATTTAGTAATGTATTGTTTAGCCTCCATGTATTTGTGTTTTTTACGGGGTTTTTTTTCCCTGTAATTGATTTCTAGTCTCATAGCGTTGTGGTCAGAAAAGATGCTTGATATGATTTCAATTTTCTTAAATTTACTGAGGCTTGATTTGTGACCCAAGATGTGATCTATCCTGGAGAATGTTCCGTGCGCACTTGAGAAGAAAGTGTAACCTGCTGTTTTTCGATGGAATGTCCTTATAAATATCAATTAAATCTATCTAGTCTATTGTGTCATTTAAAGCTTCTGTTCCCTTATTAATTTTCTGTTTGGATGATCTGTCCATTGGTGTAAGTGAGGTGTTAAAATCCCCCACTATTACTGTGTTACTGTCGATTTCCTCTTTTATAGCTGTTAGCAGTTGCCTTATGTATTGAGGTGCTCCTATGTTGGGTGCATATATATTTATAATTGTTATATCTTCTTCTTGGATTGATCCCTTGATCATTATGTAGTGTCCTTCCTTGTCTCTTGTAACATTATTTTAAAGTGTATTTCATCTGATATGAGTATTGCTACTCCATCTTTTTTTTAATTTCCATTTGCATGGGATATCTTTTTCCATCCCCTCACTTTCAGTCTGTATGTGTCCCTAGGTCTGAAGTCAGTCTCTTGTAGACAGCAAATATATGGGTCTTATTTTTATATCCATTTGGCGAGCCTGTGTCTTTTCGTTGGAGCATTTAATCCATTTCTCATTTAAGGTGATTATCGATATGTATGTTTCTATTACCATTTTCTTAATTGTTATGGTTTTGTTTTCGTAGGTCCTTTTCTTCTCTTGTGTTTCCCACTGAGAGAAGTTCCTTTAGCATTTGTTGTAGAGCTGGTTTGGTGGTGCTGAATTCTATTAGCTTTTGCTTGTCTGTAAAGCTTTTGATTTCTCCGTTGACTCTGAATGAGATCCTTGCCGGGTAGAGTAATCTTGGTTGTAGTTTCTTCCCTTTCATCACTTTAAGTATATCATGCCACTCCCTTCTGGCTTGTAGAGTTTCTGCTGAGAAATCAGCTGTTAACCTTATGGGAGTTCCCTTGTATGTTATCTGTCATTTTTCCCTTGCTGTTTTCAATAATTTTTCTTTGTCTTTAATTTTTGCCAATTTGATTTCTATGTGTCTCGGGTGTTCCTCCTTGGGTTTATCCTGTATGGGACTCTCTGCATTTCCTGGACTTGGTTGGCTATTTCCTTTCCCATGTTAGGGAAGTTTTTCACTATAATCTCTTCAAATATTTTCTTGGGTCCTTTTTCTCTGTCTTCTCCTTCTGGGACCCCTATAATTCGAATGTTGTCGTGTTTAATGTTGTCCCAGAGGTCTCTTAGGCTGTCTTCATTTCTTCTCATTCTTTTTTCTTTATTCTGTTCCGCAGCAGTGAATTCCACCATCGTGTCTTCCAGGTCACCTATCCGTTCTTCTGCCTCAGTTATTCTGCTATTGATTCCTTCCAGTGTATTTTTCATTTCAGTTATTGTATTGTTCATCTGTTTGTTCTTTATTTCTTCTAGGTCTTTGTTAAATATTTCTTGAATCTTCTTGATCTTTGCCTACATTCTTTTTCTGAGGTCCTGGGTCATCTTCACTGTCATTATTCTGAATTCTTTTTCTGGAAGGTTGCCTATCTCCACTTCATTTAGTTGTTTTTCTGCGGTTTTATCTTGTTCCTTCATCTGGTACAAAGTCCTCTGCCTTTTCATTTTGTCTCTCTTTCTGTGAATGTGGTTTTCCTTCCACAGGCTTCAGAATTGTGGTTCTTCTTGATTCTGCTGTCTGTGCTCTCAGTATTTGTAAAGCTAGAAACTGAAGAAATGCATTTCACTGGTTTATCACCACCTAGACCAGTGAACACTGAAAAATGAAAGTGTCTCCTGAAACCAGTCATTTCTACAGACTGCTAACTGAAAAGGATAAAAGCATATTCTTTGTACTGTTACACCCTATTAAACGATCATAACCAGTGATGATGAAAGAGTGAATCACAAAATCCAATTTTGACAATAACTGCTTCACTAGATTGAACAAAAAAATAAAATATAAAACAGTGAATTCAACCAAGCAAGCCACTGCACATCACCAATACATAGTAACTCAAAGGGTATGCTGAGCAGTCACTAGTAAAATACACAAATGAGACACAGGAGGGCCCAATGCTAACAAACCCTTGTAACTTTCAAAAATAGAGAAAAATATACATATTTGATTAATGACCTATGAAACTTCCGTTCCAATATGGAAATTATAATTTAGGCTTAAGGAAATGTCTCAAATCCCTCTCTTACTCCATTTTCTGGCCTCCCCCCTTATGCAACTGGCAGGGTAGAAATGGCAAGGATATTAACATAATGAACAATATAAGAAATAGAAGACAAAGCAGTTCCCCATATGGTAGAGCCTATTCACAACACAGTCTAACACATGCATAGTGTTAGGAGACGGGTGGTGGCTTCTGCAGCTGTAAGGGCTCACTGATGCGGATCATTAACCACTATCTTCTGTGTATTCTCTGGTACGGTTAGAAAGGCTGGAGGTTTTTATTTAAACAAAATAATATGGTCTTATAAAAGGGAGCTGTGTTTTGCTACCACTAGATTTGAATTTTGCCATTGGGACATAGAAATACAGTGTATAAGTCCCTATGGGCTAGTTGGAAATACAAGAGTCATAAAAGCCTCTAGGATCTTGAATCCTAAAGGAAAGATTGGCTCAGAAGACTCAGAGAAGAATCAGCCATCCAGGGAAACAGACACTAACAGTTAAAGGAATCAGTCCCAGAACAATGAAAAATCGGTAGCAAAAGATAGGACTCTGTATTAACTAATCATGCAATAGCCAAGAGTAAACCTAACTCGCCATCTTTTTTAATCTGAAATTTAGAATTAATTATGGCTTCCTTATTGCTTTCATCATCTCAGCGTTCCATGATTCCTTATTTGTGTGGATGTAGACTCCACTTTCAAGGTCCCCCTCAACCCCAGCCCCACCTTGTTTATTCAACCCTATTTCCCATTATAAGCCATCCCAGAGTTGCACATATCTGGAAAACACAGACCCCTTTACCCAGAATTGCCATGGGAGTTACAGCTTTTTTTTTAAAAAAAATTACAATTTATAGTTTCTATGGATTCAAGAGAATCCAGACGGAAGTGTTACACAGAAACAATTTTGGGGAGGGAGGTCAAGGGGAAAGGGAAATTAGCAGAGGTTTCCCTTGTCCCCAAGTATCTTCTCCTACAGTACCAACTCTCTGTCCAATAAACTTTCTCTCCAACCCTTGTGCCTACCTCTCCTCTCCTCTCCTCTCTCTCTCTGTCTGTCTCTCTCTCATTGTTTGCTCTGTACTACTGCCAGAAATTCCAGCAATTACAGGTTCATTTTATCATTTTAGCTAAATAGAAGTTTGCTGAAATTGTACCAAGTACAATTGCCGGGATGAGTTCGCCATCAGTTTTTCACACCTTGGTGTGAATGAGTTCAGTCAAGTTTCTTCAAGTAGCAGAGAGCTGCTGCCCTCAGGGAATGGGGAAGGCTGGTAGTGAGAGGGAGCCTTCTGGAATCCTGGCAACCTGGGGTGGGGTATTATTTGAAGGAAGTTGGCAGGGGGCCTTGATGGATAGAGAAACTTAACTAGAGATAGAGAAAGAGAAGCTGAGACAGAGAAGGGTGCAGAAAGGGTCATAGGAGAACAACCAAGCTCAACTTCCAGTACCACTGTGTCTTCCAGCCCAGAATCCATCATGCCTTTCCGGACCCCCTGCTCCCAGGCCCTGGAGCCCAAGCTAGTACTGCCCATGGGTTAGATCAGCTCCTTAAGTAGGTTAAATACAATACGTGGGGCAGGGCCAGAAACCTCACCGTCATATATATGATGTATCATGTCCAAACAAATAATCTGTAAATAAACCTTTAGAATTCATGGCATTGATAGGTTGGGAACTCCTTGTTCTTTTCAACATATAACTCCTCCCACCCAGTATACACACCCTCAGCAAGTGGTCTCTTCTGTTTTGGAGATGCTGTTTTTTTCTGTCACTATCCATTCAATTCATAAAACATTTCCTTTGCCTGGATTGTGGCTGCTCCTCTGTTCTTAAGTTCCAAATCAAGCTCTACCTTTTTTTTAATTTTAATTTTTATTTATTTATTTTTTGCAGTACACGGGCCTCTCACTGTTGTGGCCTCTCCCGCTGCGGAGCACAGGCTCCGGACACGCAGGCCCAGCAGCCATGGCTCACGGGCCCAGCCGGTCCACGGCACGTGGGATCCTCCCGGACCGGGGCACGAACCTGTGTCCCCTGCATCGGCAGGCGGACTCCCAATCACTGCACCACCACGGAAGCCCCTCTACCTTTTTTTTTTTTTTTTTTTTTTTTCCTTTTTGCGGTATGCGGGCCTCTCACTGTCGTGGCCTCTCCCGCTGCGGAGCACAGGCTCCGGACGCGCAGGCCCAGCGGCCATGGCCCATGGGCCCAGCCGCTCCGCGGCACATGGGATCCTCCCAGACCGGGGCACGAACCCGCATCCCCTGCATCGGCAGGCGGACCCTCAACCACTGCGCCACCAGGGAGGCCCCCTCTACCTTTTTTTAAAAAAACAAAAAACTGTTAGTCTTTTATTTATTTATTTGTTTATTTATTTGCATGTGCGCTGCATGTGGGATCTTAGTTCCCCAACCAGGGATCGAACCTGTGCTCCCTACAGCGGAAGTGCAGAGCCCTAACCACTGGACAGCCAGGGAAGTCGCAAGCTCTACCTTTCTGAAGCCTAATTGGATTCTCCAACCAAATGCCCCCTTTTCGAAGCTCTTGCAGGACTCACCTCAGCCTCCGAAATAAAGACTGAAAGCTAACTTTCTACAGGCAGAGAATGTTCGTTCATCCCCCCAAACAATTAATAAGCACCTACTTTTGTTGTGTTTAGGCTGGAAGTTCAAACCTGAGTAAGCCCAGCTCCCCACAACCCTAAAGGTGGCCACAGCCCAGGGAGTATCAAATACAGTCACAATACGATGTGAGATGCATGACAGTGGAGGTGACAAGAATGCACATGGAGCGCCCTAACTGGGCAGGGAATGGGGCAAGTTCCACAGAGGTGACACCTGAGCTGAGTTTTTTAAGAATAAGCAGGGGTGGGTCAGGCAGTCAAGTGACACAGCGGGAATGGTGAGGAGAGAGGGAGGCAAACTAGTTAAGGGATAATTGCAATTATGACAACATAAAGTCTTAAACTAAAGTAGTAGGGAGGGACATTCAAAAAAATTTTAGGAGATAGAATAGATAGGACTCACTGACCAGAGATGACAATAATGGCTAATATTTGTTGATCAACTGCCATGTGCTAAGTAGTGTTATAAATGCTTTACTCAGTAAACCATTTAAATTAACTTTACTATGACCTTATAATGTAGGTCCTATTAATATCCCCATTTTACAGAAGAGAAAAGTAAGGAATAGAAAAATCAAGTGCCATGAGGTATACAACGAGTAAACACTGGAACTGGAATTCGACTCCAGGCAGCCCAGCTCCGAAGACCACCACTAAGCCCTCTACACACTATCTTTAAATGTAGGGTCGTTGGGGAGAAGGGGAGCCCAGGACTGAGAGAGAAATGGGTCAGGAAAGGGCTTGAAAACATTGTCTATTGCCTTTATTAATTATTTCTGCTCCTTGTTCCTAAAGTCAAAAGCAAATTTCTCTGTTCATTTTCTCCCTATATATTCTAGTATTTTCTTCAGTGTACTGGTAATCCAACAGGTACCTAGTCTTGACCTCAGCCTGTCCTCATTTTCTGCACTTGGCACATTCATCCTCTTCCTAAAATGATTTACCTTCATGACTTATCTCCCCTATTAGGCTGACAGCATCCAAGGCCAAAAACACATCTTATTCACCTTTGATGAACAGCATCCAGTACCTAATATGTACTCAAAAACTAATTGGCTTGAACACAGAATAGTAATGATTCTTAAAGTTTCCTATTCCTCAGTCATCTGTAAATTGCCTTGATTTGTCATCTCACTCCTACATTATTTTTTTCTTTAAATCAACCCTTTAAAAGTTTGCATTTAGGGCTTCCCTGGTGGCACAGTGGTTGAGAGTCCGCCTGCCGATGCAGGGGACGCGGGTTCGTGCCCCGGTCTGGGAAGATCCCACATGCCGTGAAGCGGCTGGGCCCGTGAGCCATGGCCGCTGAGCCTGCGTGTCCGGAGCCTGTGCTCCGCAACGGGAGAGGCCACAACAGTGAGAGGCCCGTGTATGGCAAAAAAATAAAAAATAATTTTTTAAATTGCATTTATCTTAAAAGGAAAACGTTATACTTATTACTGCAAATGGAAAACTGCTATAACCTACTGCAATGAAAAGGCAACTATGAAAACAGACACAACTCCTAAAATAAGAAATGTTTACTTGTACACAAACTAACACCATCCTATACCTCACACGCACTGTGGGGTAGGATGGGGTTTTTGTCTATTGAAGTGAAATTCACATACCATAAAATTAACAATTTTATACTGAACAATTCAGTGGCAATTAGCACATTCTGAACGGTGGGCAACCATAACTTCTGTCTTGTCCCCAAATATTTTCATCACCCCAAAATAAAAACCCTTGTCTTCCCCCCTGTCTGCAGCCACTGGCAACCACCAATATGCATTCTGTCTCAATGCATTTATCTATTTTGATATTTGACATAAATGGAATCATACATTATGTGATCCTTTGTGCCAAACTTCTTTCACGAAGCATAATGTTTTGGAGGTTCATCCATAATGTATGCAGTATCAGTACTGCATTTCTGTTTATGGCTAAATATTACATTGTACGTATATACCACAGTTTGTGTATCCATTCATCCATCGATGGACATTTGAGCTGTTTCCATCTTTTGGCTCTTGTGAATAGCTGTGAACACGCATGTACATATATTTGTTTGACTACTTGTTTTTCTTTCTCTTGGGTATATACCTGGGAGTGGAATTTCTGGGTCATATGGTAATTCTATGTTTAACTTTTTGAGGAACCTCTGGCGTAGGTTTTGTACAGCACACTCTTTTTGTGTTTCAAAATAACATGTGGGATTAAAAGATTTCACACCAGAATGTGTGTCTCCAAACATATGACAGGTAAGGAAAGAGGTGCATTCTTATCGTGCTTATGAAAATACAAATTTCAAATAATTTTCATCATATTTGTGTGCTAGTTGTTTTCTTTGCAGTTGGTCCTTTTACATCAGTAGCAGATGGTTCAGGCAATTACTAAATTAGGTCTTCATATCTAAAGATACATGACTGATTTCATCAAAATCATGCCCAAGTATGAGCATTTCCTTCACAGTCTAGCATCTTTACATTTTAGAAATTCCATTTTATCTCCTGATCCATGTTAGTTCAAGAACAAAATAGAAAAAAAAAACAAAAAACAAAAAACAAAATATAGAGCACAGGCTTGATTCCAATTCACAATTACATATCCTACAAATACTCTGTAGATTTAAAAATTACCATTCTCTGGATGTAAAGTTTTGCTCTCTCCTTGAAAAGATTGCAGCCATGCATTGTCGAGTATGCCTGAGGACTGCACTACTAATGCAGTTGGTCTGGATGAGATGTTGTTACCTGCCCTAGTCTTGACTCCAGCAATAATATTCATGAAATCGCAAGTGTAATACACCAGGCTTTTGTGCTTTCCTAATAAACGTTAAAACAAACAACAAACCTATTCAAATTGAAAGTGTAAGTCTGTGTACAGCCTTGAGTCTTTACGCTGCCAGTAGCACGCACACCATACTTCAGAAAACACTGCTCTGACAGGAGCTATTTTTTAAAACTGCACATGCTATACTCACATATTTTGTTTGCCAAACAAACAGGAAGTTACCATCTTGTCTGCAAACTGACAAAGAACAAATGTACAACTCAACACAAAGAAGTTCAAAACTAAAGGAGTTTTTAATAAATCTGAAGACTTAGACCTGTTGACTTCCTAAGAGAAAGGTGAAGTATCTTTGGCAGGCATCTCCTAGAATCCAAGCTGTGTGGACAAGTGCTTCTGGAAGGACTGACAGTCACTTGCACTTTGCAACATCTTCCACTGGGAGATGCACTCACCCTGTGATTTGACAGAATACTTTGTATTCAAAGAGCACCCACCTCTAATTTAAATAGAATGCTACATTTCTTCCTGTAGTCAACCCTGTCATCCCCTAGAATATACTACACCCACTGACACACTATCTACTGGCCAATAAGAGAAAATAACTTTTAAACAAATCATTTCCCTTTTTCAATATAGAGATTATCATAGAGAATCTTTATTCTTATGCTAAGGTGAAAGCATTTAACCAGTTTTTTCAAATGCAGGTATCCGTGGATATATACAAAAACAGAATATAGGGCTTCCCTGGTGGCGCAGTGGTTGAGAGTCCGCCTGCCGATGCAGGGGACACGGGTTCGTGCCCCGGTCCGAGAAGATCCCACATGCCGCGGAAGAGGCTGGGCCCGTGAGCCATGGCTGCTGAGCCTGCGCGTCCGGAGCCTGTGCTCCGCAACGGGAGAGACCACAACAGTGAGAGGCCTGAGTACCGCAAAAAAAAATAATAATAATAGAAATAAATTTTAAAAAAACAGAATATACCTTAAAAGCTGCATAAAAAGTAGAATTTTCCATCTTGAAGACTTTCACTGCCACTGACTACTCACACATAACTGGAGGGGGGGTTTCAATTAAAAACAAAACGAACAAAAATCTGTCTTCCAGCCAAATATTTTGAAAATAAGTCTAAGACACAATAAAATAATTTAACAATATAGGAATAAATGTAAAGATTAAATATGATCATGTATGTAAAGTGCCTAGCACAAGGCTCATTTGTGTCACAGCAATTTAACAAATGGCAGTTTAGGTCCTTCAAGATCAGGTGGCTCTCTTTGCTCCTTGGAACTAAACCTCAAATCCTCAGGCCACAATTAAATTGTAACTGTCAGGGTGCCCATAATCCTGTTGTTCCCCTATTTTAGCACGCAGCACATTCTACCTCATCTAATAATTACATGGATTTATATCTATTTTATCAGGTTGTAAGTACCCCCTGAAGGCTCCTTTAAGCTCTTAAAAGAAAATGCAACTAAAAATTAAAAACACGGAAGAGAAAACCATTTAATAAACGCCAATAATATCACTTTACTTTTGTATGATGCCCTACTAATTACAAAGCACTTTCATGTCCTTGATTTCATTAATTTATGATCTTTTATTATCTTTGCCTCACCAAGAAGGAAACTGATACCCAGGGAGGTCAAGTGATAGCTTGTTAAAGGCAAAGCTGGGATTGGAAATGGAGTTTATAAAGGCGAATAGGAAGAGAAAGGGACAAGAGTAACTAACAGCAAAGGTGGGGGACGTGCAAAGAGAGGAGAGACAAATACACAGATACACAGAGGCTCGGCGGGAAGAACATTTCCCCAAAGGATATGTGAAATGTGTGGTCTTAATTTTTTCAACTACAGACACAATAGTATCATCTCTTAAAAATCACCTTGCAAGTGATACATGGTAGCTCATAGGGACCTTTAACTGGTTGCATCTGTCTAGGCCGAATCAGGAGAGAAACCAAACACTAATTTGAACTAGGAGTTTCACAAAAACAATTATTAGCTTTGACAGGGGATTTGAATAACAGGGAACTAGAATGATGAGCAACTGGCTAATGCTAAGCAAAGAGAATTCTAAAAAATACAGGAATGTCAGATGTCAGGAACAACTACTACCCCTAGGGCTGAGATAAAGCACCCAAGTAAGAGATCCCTCCCCCAAGGCTAAAGGTCCAAGGGAGTGCCCCCAACCCAGGGCCAAGATCCAGACCTTATTTGGAGAGGGCATAGCTCACAGAAGGGCAGAGAAGTTGCTGTGGTCCTCATCTTTGGCATTTCTAGAAAACTGAGCCAGCTTTGAAATTTTCCAGAAATTTCAAAGATGAGCCTATCATTTGGAACATACCTCTGGGAAGTGTCTTACCAGAAGCACTCTTCCACAACACTGTCTAAGGTGGCGCCAGGAAAAGCTACTGACAACTGGGTGAAGAAACTGAGCGCTAGAGAAGATGCCTGAGTTGCCTGAACAGTCTGCCGAGCAAGCCCACAGGAAGCTTGAAGCAAATCCCTCTCCTCGTGGTATGCCTTTCCAGAACCTTCTACTAACAAAACTTCAATGCCAAGTGGTAAAGAACAAATATTTAAAAGCCTCAGACCCATGTCCACAGAGCAGGCAAACAGGCTGAATTTGAACCTGAGGGTCAACAAACCAATAACTAGCACACTGGTTAACTGAGAAATACTGTTTGTAAGTTAGAGCCAAATTTACAGCACAGCTGGGTACAATAATTGTTTTCCCAAGTCCACATTCTGGACAAATTTTCTAGAATAAGAATTATGTAGTTGTGTTGCTTTGATTCTATTACTTCATACTATATATAAGACATGTGAATGTATACCAACTCATATCCACTTTGGAGGTTATAATTAGGTAAATGTGCCTTCACAAAATTTTGAAGGCAAAGAGTATTAGATTTTACCTATGTAATCTATCCTGCCAGGGTACTGGAGAAAAGAACCTTAAAAGACCATGTAGAATAGAGAGGTCAAATCACCTCTCCATCCAGAAGCCAGACTGGACAATGATACACAATGAATGTGTGGTATGAAAGGCAATATACTGTAGCTATGGAATTATTCCTAAAATGACAAGTTTACATGTTAAAGTGGTCTTTATTGTCAAAGTGCTTTCAGAGCTGCTAACTCATTTTAGACTTGTAAGTTCACATAGCTAATTGCTGTTGCCCTTCCTCAACAGAGAACTACCTACAAGGTCTAAAGTTCACTTGGCTATTTGGCCAAACAAATGCATTAAAGAGGTTATTTCAGGCTAGAACCAATCCCTAACAGAGAATCCCAACCTATCACTGGGAATTATGGGTGGTGTTCTGCTGCAACCTTCTCTCTTCTTCTAATCTCCTAAAAATGCTACAAAATCAACTTAATTTCAATTTACTTTGATTAAATGTATATTTGAGAAATCTTGCAACCTGCAGAGATTCCATTATCATTGGCTAGAAATGAGTATAAAAGTAAAGTTATATTCACTTCAATAGTGTTCAGGGGAGCGTTTTCTCATGCTTTTGGGGTTTTGTGGACCAGTGAAATATCAAAAACATCCTGGGGTCCTACAAAGGGTAGCCAACTTTATTTTGCAAAGTAGGAATATTCTCAAAGGCAACTATTAATCCATGACCTCTTATCCACAGTTTCAAAATCCAAACAATTGGAAATCAAATGTTTCTTTTATTTCTGCCTGTAACTCAACTCATTTGGCAGCAAAATCTGAACTGACCTGAACTCATCTGGCAGTAAAACCTGACCTGAACAAACGTGAGGCTATACACACGCTTCTTCTATCTCAGTATAAATATGCTAATATGTATAAATACATTTCACTGCAGAAATACTACTCTGACTACAGGGTGTCAATTCAGCTCCTACTGGGGCTATTATGTAATATAGGAGACATGCACTCTATTACCTGTCTAAAAAATAAAAAGAACCTAAATTCTGAAACACATCTTGCCTTAAGGCTTTCAGATAATAGGGGTACATGACCTCTCATCACTATCATTTCATTAAAGAAAGGGCAAATGGACATTTTAACAACCAAAAAGCAACAGACAATCTCAGAATAAAGGATGGTCCTTTATAATCAATAAATTCAACTTTCTGGGAGAAAAACATCACAAAATTGTTGTTTTTCTTATTTCAATTCAGACCTGTGACAATACCCACAACAAACCAGCTTCCGTGTGCTAACTAGCATCTGGGACCCACCACCGGCAAAGACATTCTACTCAGGTGGTTCCATGCTCAAAAGATGGGTCTTTGGAATCTTTTTGTAGTCTGGGGCAGGACTGTCATTCTGGGACAGGACCAAGTTAAGCCATTCCGTGACTGCTCTAGGCCATAGATAAATGATATTTATGCAGCGAAAGAACCAGTGGTCATGTAGAATCCATCCAACAGAAATTTTAAATGTTTTTTTCATAGGGGCAGGACAGGAATAAAGACACAGATGTAGAGAATGAACTTGAAGACACGGGGAGGGGGAAGGGTAAACTGGGACAAAGTGAGAGAGTGGCATGGACTTATATACACTACCAAATGTAAAACAGATAGCTAGTGGGAGGCAGCCGCATAGAACAGAGACATCAGCTCGGTGCTTTGTGACCACTTACAGGGGTGGGATAGGGAGGGTGGGAGGGAGGGACATGCAAGAGGGAGGAGATATGGGGATATATGTATATGTATAGCTGATTCACTGTTATACAGCTGAAACTAACACACCATTGTAAAGCAATTATACTCCAATAAAGATGTTAAAAAAGAAAAAAAAATGTTTTTTTCCCCTTAAACTGCCTCTAGTGAACAGATCAGAAGGTGCCTGCATCTCTGGTCCAAATCTAACTGAAAAGGTTCTTTGATTTTTAAATAAATAAGGTAACTGAATGAACATGTATATACAAAAATAAATCTAGAAAAATCTAAATATATATCCTGATTGTGAGAACACTATGCAAGCTGGGAGGAAAACCCACTAGTAAATCATCTTGTTGCATAAGAATCTTATGGCTTTTGTAGATTGCTTCTTTCTGAGCACCACCTATTCCCTGAACAGTATGATGTACTAAAAATACTAGACTACTCAAACATGTCAAATTTAATCCCAGTAGATGCTACTGAATCAAGTGTCCTACAGTTTAAGAGAGATCATTTAATCTCTCCTACAAGGGTCACCATCTGCATCTATAGACAGGACAATAAGTTGTTCAGTTCGACAACATTTAATGAATCTCTACTTTGCATAAGTCACTGGGTTAGAGGCAGGAAATGGAAGGCTAGATAGGAAAATGCCATTTTCATCATGGACTTCATAGTCTAGTTGGGAGAGACTATTTTTTTTTTTTTTTTTTTTTTTTTTTTTGCGGTACGCAGGCCTCTCACCGCTGTGGCCTCTCCCGTTGTGGAGCACAGGCTCCGGACGTGCAGGCCCAGCGGCCATGGCTCACCGGCCCAGCCGCTCCACGGTATGTGGGATCTTCCCGGATTGGGGCACAAACCCATGTCCCCTGCGTCGGCAGGCAGACTCTCAACCACTGCACCACCAGGGAAGCCCGGGAGAGACTATTTAAAAAGTAATTATTACACAACGTGCTAAGTGATCTGATAGATATGCAGTCAAACACAGGAGGATGGAATATCATATAATTCAGCTGGAGGCGGGGAGCAGAGTTAAGAGATCCAGCAAAAACAAAGGCACAGAGGGTCTGAATAAACTTAGAGAGGCCTTAATCACAGAAAAGACTATTGCATTTCCTCTTGCATATTGTATTGCCTCTTTACATTCATCCTCGTATATATTTCAAAACATAAATAACTCTATACTGTAAATTAGGGGAAAGGAAATCAAAGATAAAGATGAGAATAAATCTTTGATGGGAATAAAACTGATGGTCATGAAATATCGAATACTCTTCTTGCCCCCCACCATTTGGTGCCTATGCCTGGTTGGTGCTCTGAGCACGTGCTTAACTACCTATTGGGTAATCCAACACCATCACAGCAATACAAAAGAATGTGGCATATTTAACAAAGGAAAATAATGCAGTACAGCAACAGCACAGGTTATAAAAATGAGAAGTGGCAAAAAATGGGGTTAGAAAGATAGTTTGGGTGCCCAGTATGAAGGGCTTTCTATGTCATGCTAAGGAAATGAGACTTTCTGAACTCACTTCTTTAACCTTAAATATCCAGGAAGAGGTTACTACATAATAGGTTTTAAAATTATCTCCATTCAAAAATGGCTATTATGAGAAAGAAGTCGTGATTCTATAAGTTATCTTATAGATAATAGAAAATATTTGCAAATGAAGCAATTGACAAAGGATTAATCTCCAAAATTTATAAGCAGCTCATGCAGCTCAATAACAAAGAAACAAACAACCCAATCCAAAAATGGGCAGAAGACCTAAATAGACATTTCTCCAAAGAAGATAGACAGATTGCCAACAAACACATGAAAGAATGCTCAACATCACTAATCATTAGAGAAATGCAAATCAAAACTACAATGAGATATCATCTCACACCGGTCAGAATGGCCATCATCAAAAAATCTACAAACAATAAATGCTGGAGAGGGTGTGGAAAAAAGGGAACACTCTTGCACTGTTGTTGGGAATGTGAATTGGTACAGCCACTATGGAGAACAGTATGGAGGTTCCTTAAAAAACTAAAAATAGGACTACCACACGACCCAGCAATCCCACTACTGGGCATATGCCCTGAGAAAACCATAATTCAAAAAGAGCCATGTACCAAAATGTTCTTTGCAGCTCTATTTACAATAGCCAGGAGATGGAAACAATCTAAGTGTCCATCATCAGATGAATGGATAAAGAAGACGTGGCACATATATACAATGGAATATTACTCAGCCATAAAAAAACGAAATTGAGCTATTTGTAATGAGGTGGATGGACCT
The DNA here is from genome assembly GCF_025265405.1 of Mesoplodon densirostris. Lineage (NCBI taxonomy): Eukaryota > Metazoa > Chordata > Mammalia > Artiodactyla > Ziphiidae > Mesoplodon > Mesoplodon densirostris. Next base: position 34,310,964 of record NC_082681.1, on the reverse strand, counting down.
AGAGTCTGTCATACAGAGTGAAGTAAGTCAGAAAGAGAAAGACAAATACCATATGCTAACACATATATATGGAATCTAAGAAAAAAGAAATGTCATGAAGAACCTAGGGGTAAGACGGGAATAAAGGCACAGACCTACTAGAGAATGGACTTGAGGATATGGGGAGGGGGAAGGGTAAGCTGTGACAAAGTGAGAGAGTGGCATGGACATATATACACTACCCAACGTAAAATAGATAGCTAGTGGGAAGCAGCCGCATAGCACAGGGAGATCAGCTCGGTGCTTTGTGACCACCTGGATGGGTGGGATAGGGAGGGTGGGAGGGAGGGAGACGCAAGAGGGAGGAGATACGGGAACATATGTATATGTATAACTGATTCACTTTGTTATAAAGCAGAAACTAGCACACAACTGTAAAGCAATTATACTCCAGTAAAGAAGTAAAAAAAAAAAGAAAAATCATCTAATTCTCAACTTCCTCATTTTCTGACATCATATTTCTATAATATCATTAAATAATAATCAAATCAGAAATAATCATTAATTAGTAAACTAATTAATATTAATCTGAAGAACTCAAGTTGACAAGCAAAAATACCATAAAATACAATGAAGAAAATGTGGATGCTGATTGCATGAAAACACTATTTATTTATAAGAATAACAACAACAAAAAGTATGTGAGATAATTAAACATCCAACAGAAGGGCAGTAATCATTAAAAATTTTGTTTGTGGGCTTCTCTGGTGGCGCAGTGGTTGGGAGCCCGCCTGCCGATGCAGGGGACACGGGTTCATGCCCCGGTCCGGGACGATCCCACATGCTGCATAGCAGCTGGGCCCGTGAGCCATGGCCACTGAGCCTGCGCATCTGGAGCCTGTGCTCCACAACGGGAGAGGCCACAACAGTGAGACGCCCGTGTACCGCAAAAAAAAAAAAAAAAATTTGTTTGTGAGAAAAAAAGTGACAACAACTGAACAGTCAAAATAAAGAGAAAATTCATGCCCTTCCCCTTCCTGAACAGTTTCGTCAGAAAGCCCTAAGTGGCATCAAGCAAAGTAGGCATCCTCTGGTGAGGGCAGGGGAGGGAGGGCATGGTGAAGGCCCTTTATGGGGCTGCAGAGGATGAGGAAGCAACATCAAGGATGGCCAGGCATGGCGAGTTGAACCCCAAACAAAATGATGGCATTATTCATGCTGGGGGACAGCAGCCACAGCCAGACTGGGACTGTTGGAGGCCAACATCCGGGGAGGGAGAGGGCAGGGTGCATCAACAGGATACGGGCTGCATATGGCACTAGCCAAATAATGGGAGAGACACATTTCTTTTTTTTTTTTTTTTCATTTTTTTGGCCAAGCCGTGTAGCTTGTGGGATCTTAGTTCCCCGACTAGGGATTGAACCCAGGCCCTCGGCAGTGAAAGCACCGAGTCTTAATCACTGGACCACCAGGGAATTCCCCAGGAGACACGTTTCTTAATATTAGAGATTGAGGGGTGAAAACATGGAAAGGCAGAAAGCTAGAATGTGCTCTATGGTGTTGCATTAGAATTTGAGGGTAAATCAACTACACTCCAATAAAAAATTTTTTTAAAAAAGGAATTTTAGGTATTGAGGGGAATTCATAGTTTTCAACATATTGAAATACAGATGTAAATGTGTATGTGTGTATGTGTGAAGAGGGTGTGGAGAAAAGGGAACCCTTGTACACTGTTGGTGGGAATGTAAATTGGTGCAGCCACTATGGAGAGCAGTATGGAGTTTCCTTAAAAAACTAAAAATAGAACTACCATACAACCCAGCAATCCCACTCCAGGGCATATAACCAGAAAGGATGAAAACTCTAATTCGAAAAGATACATGCACCCCAATGTTCATAGCAGCACTATCTATAATAGCTAAGACATGGAAACAAAGTGTCCATCAACAGGAGATTGGATTAAGAAGACATGGCATATTTATACAATGGAATATTACTCAGCCATAAAAAAGAATGAAATATTACCATTTGCAGCAATGTGAATTGACTTAGAGATTATCATACTAAGTGAAGTCAGACAGAGAAAGACAAATATATAACATATATGTGGAATCTAAAAAATAATACAGAATCAGACTCACAGACATAGAAAACAAACTTATGCTTACCAAAGGGGAAAGGAAGGGGGGAGGGATAAATCAGGAGTATGGAATTAACAGATACAAACTACTATACATAAAATAGATAAGCAACAAGGATTTACTGTATAGCACAGAACTATAGTCAATGTCTTATAATAACCTATAATGGAAAATAATCTGAAAAAAATATATATTTATAACTGAATCACTTTGCTGTACACCTGAAACTAACACAATACTGTAAATCAACTATACTTCAAGTAAAAAAAAAGTTTGATGAGGAAAAAGATATTTATAGAGTCTCAAGGTACTCCCACTACCTGCCCAGAAACACCATTAATTAGAAGGGAGAGAAAAAGTAATTTTACAGTGGAGAAGCCTGACAGACAGCAGCTTAATCAAGTTAACATCACCAATATAGGACAAATTAAAATCACATGTCACCTGATAGGCTGCAATGCGAACACAGTATCATTTCTGTGCAATTCCTGCTAAAGAAGGAAAACCTGAATAGAATCATGACAAACCATTAGGACTAAGCCAAACTGAAGGACATTTTACAAAATAATTGGCCTTTAGTCCTCAAAAGTGCCAAGGTCATGAAAGTCAAGGAAAGACTGAGGAAGTGTTCCATATGAAGAAAACTGAAGCGATATTACAATTAAATGCAATGCATGAATCTGAACTGGAACTTTTTGCTATGAAGAACATTTTGGGGATAATTGGAAATATCTGAATGGGCCTTGATTAGAATGTGGTAATGGATTAATGTTAATTTCCTGATTTTTATGGTTGAATTGAGGTTATATAGGAGAATGTTCTCATTTATAGAAGTTATACACTAGAGAATTTGGGGCTAGTGGGCATTGTGTCAGCAAGTTACTCTAAAATGGTTCAAGAAAAAGAAGAGTTCTGTGTACTGATATTATAGTTTTTCTGTAAATTTGAGATTGTTTCAAAGTAAAAAGTATTACAAATTGGAAAATGCTAATATAAATTTTGGTACATGCATAAACTAAAATAATACTTATAATGAGGTTCATCGTAACAACTTTAAGAGGAAATATTTTAGTGCTTATTATGTTCCAGACAGCATTTTATAAGCATATCATGTTGAGTGATGATGAAAAGGAATGAGGACACAGAACGATACTCTTGATATATTATGTGAAAAATACAAATACAAAATAATATCTATAATATGAGCCTATTTTTATAAAAATAATACATATACATACATTTTATATAAATATAGACCAATATATTAACCGAGTAAATAACTGAATGATATAAATTTTCTTTTCATAAAAGTACTTTCTAAGTTCTAAAAATAATGAGATATATTAATTTTGCAATACTATTTATTTTAAATTGTACCATTTAGAACAATATATAGTAGTAATATGGAGAAATGTTAAAACTGCATTATTAGAGAAAAACATGATATAAAAATATGTATAAGGTATGAGTCTAATTTTACTTTATTTAAAAAAAGGGAGGAAAAAATGGCTGAGTGAAATATATCTAAATGTTAAAAGAGTAGTTAAATCTGAATAATGACACTAGAAATTATTTTTTATTTATACATTTCTGTATTTTCTAAATTTTCTACTATACGTAGATTAATTTTATTTAAAAAATGTTATTTTTCTTCATTAGGTGATCATTAAGTAGATTATTAACAATATGGAAAGTGTTAATGGCAGCACTTTGTAAAATACAGAATTGTACATACATGATGACCATGTAAAACGTATGCATGGAAGAACAGTTGAAAGGATGTACAACACAATAACTGGTTTACCTTAGATAAGGTGAAATAATGTGTGATTTATTTTGTTTTCTGAATTTTCCAAAACTTCTGTAATTTTCATATATGTATACATATTATTTCATCTGTAATATGTAAAAATTCTCTTAATAAGAGAAGGAAGGAAATTCCCTGGTGGTCCAGTGGTTAGGACGTGGTGCTTTCACTGCTGAGGGCCCAGGTTCAATCCCTTGTCAGGGAGCTAAATCCTGCAAGCTGTGTGGCATGGCCAAATAAATAAATAAATAAAATATATATTTTAAAGAAAAGGGAAGGAAAGCGCATGAGGGGCACTGGAATAAGAATCTGTGATAAATGTTTTAGAAAATAATTCTTAAAACTGAAAAAGAGCCATTATCTTAACACTCTCAGAAGGCAAACATACAGCATGGTAGTGTAGACATGGATACTGAGTGTGGTGAGCAAGACAATGGCCTAATCCCCAGAACACTGCCTAATCCCCAAGACCTGTGAATATGTTACTTCACATGGCAAAAAAGACTTTGCAGATGTGATTAAACTGAGGGCTATGAAATGGGGGGATTATACTGGATTATTCAAGTAGGTTCAATAAGCATTCTTAAAATTGGAAGAAGGAAGCAGAAGAGGTCCAAGTGATGAGATGTGAAATGAACTCAACCCACTGTTGCTGGGTTTGAAGATGGAGGAAGAGAGCAAAGGAGTGCAGGCGGCCTCTGAAAGCTGAGAAAGGTGAGGAAGCAGATTCTCCCTTAAAGACTCCAAAAGGAACGCAGTCCTGCCTATACCTTGAGTTTAGCCCCATGACCTCCAGAAATGCAAGATAATAAATCTGTGTTGTTTTAAGCACTGAGATTCTGGTTATTTGTTACAGCAGCAAGAGGAAACTAATACATGGGGCTATAGACAGCTGGAAAGAAAGTGATGATTTTAGCAATCTGTTTTAGGGGAAACAAAATGACTGAGGCAGGAGAATGAGTTGAAATTGAATTAACAACGTTGTTAACAGCAAGAGCTGTGTCTGGATGCAGACGTGTCATTAAATATATGTTTATGGCCAAATACTACACTAGAATAGTGCTCATAGTAACGTTCAGGACACTGACTGGGTTACGTTTTGATCATTTTTATCTACCTCCCTACTTGCCACTGATTATTAGATTAAGACTTATTCCCTTATTGTAATTAATGTAAGCATTAATTCCCTTATTAATACTTATCCATCCCACAGAAAAGAAACTACCTGAACTATTTAGCCAAAAGTGTTTTACACATATAAATAATGATAGACTATATACCAATTTAACTGTAAATACAAAATTTATGCACCATACAATACCGAAAATCTGAAAGAAAACGTTTAATTATAGAAACTACCTTTTTTGCTTTAAATGTGCAAAATGTAGGTTTCTGAGGTAAAAATGACACTTTATGTCAGAAAACATGGGTACTTGTGTCTTGGCTCTTTCCCTCGCTATGCAAACTTGGAAAAGTTCTCTCACCTTTGCGTATCAGATTCCCTTTCGTTTTATATTTAAGAGGGTTGTACTACATCTCTACAATCTTTTTCTATCTCTAAAGAAATGCAGTCTCTTCTTTGTGGAGCCGCAACTATTCTTAGAAAAACAAATAGCCTTAACTCTGTTTTCAACTCCTTTCAAAAATCAACTTGACCTGCTGGAGGGTCTACCTTCCAGGGAGAACAAAGTAATTCAAGCATATCATCTCATTAATTTTCAAGACAGGAGAAAGAAAATATTTCTGTTTGGAAAAAAGGGAGAAAGAAAAAGAAAGAAATCGATAGCATATTAAGTAAATTGCCACTGTTATGTTGGCAGAGCCAGGACCAGAAAACAGAGCTTTTCAAACTCAGGACTGCACTCTGCCTTTTCAACAGAAGGGTCTATCAGGTAATGAACTACCCTTAAAGGGAATGGGTAGGAGTATGGGATCAAAAGCTAATATTTATGTACATTCCCCTTCATGGCACACGGTCAACGGATAAATGTAACGTGAAGGGGCAGACTGTAGGGTCTGGAGACCAAATAGCTATTCTCTCCCTAGAGGCCTTATTGGTTTTAGCACTGCCTCAGGGAACCTAGAGAGAAAAGTACGTTCTAGCCAGCTCTGGACAATGGCTGATCTCAGACAAGTTCAGGCAAAGTTACATAATACTATTTTCAATAATGTGCCTGGAAAAATAAAGGACACTGTCTATATCTAGGCACAGCTCCTGTCAAAAACAAGTTTAATTCAAATTCACTCTGCTGCCTCTGTTATTTTGTTTCCTGAAAAGGAGATTGCTAAAATCACCAGAGGATTTCTTTCTAGCTATCTGGGGCTCGTATCTATGTCAGCTATGCCATGCTGGGCTGATAAAGGAAAACGCCTCCACCTTTGGAAGAATTTATTTCATTATCTACCCAATAAGGGTAGGAAGTAAGGGAGGTGGACACGTTCCCTTTCCCTCAATGGCAGATTAAGGCCTTGGGCTCTCAGAGGAGACCCATAATAGGGCTGCCTGAGGGTCACAAAGCTTGAGATTGCCATAGCTAAAACCCAAAGCCAGGCACAGAAACTACAATCCAAAGGAAGAGCAGAGCTTCCTTCCAGGAAAAAGAAAAGGTATTACTCTTTTTCTATTCATTTTAATCTAAAATGAAGCAATGGCAGAAAGAAAAGTATTAGGAGATAGGAAGTCAAAATATCACACAACACTGATAACCAAAAGGAAAACTTTGTTGTCTGACTGTATATTTTTAAAAAGCATCCACATCGTTAAGGCTCTGAATTATTTCATGGGTCCATGTTCCTAGTCCCATGTAAACCATGACCCAACTGTGGTTCAGGAGCCTTTGGAAATTTTACATAATCTTTCAACACTTTCCATGCAACTGCATTTGTTGGGAAGACGAAAAGGGGGAAAAACTGAAGGATTGGAAAAGGAGAGAAGAGAAAACTTTTTAAAGAAAAACTTACTTTTATCAGTTTCCAGGTTCCCAATTCATTTATAGCACTTAACCTATTAATGGTATGCACTTCCAAAATACAGCAGAAATGCCTTGGCCTTAGGGTCAACAACATGGGTAGTAGGTAAAAAGTCCTAAGGGAGTTCACAACCCAGGGAAGGAGACAGATGGGCATATGGTTGAATGCACAGACTGAGCTGAACTTTCTGGGTGTGAGCCCTGCATCCATGCTTATTAGCTATGTGACCCTGGACAACTTTCTTAAACTTTTCTGTGCCTCGATATACTCATTTGTAGAATGAGAATAATGATAGTACCTTCTTCATGGGGTTATTATGAGAATAAGATAAATTTGGAATAAGGAATATAGAATTATATGTGTGTGTGTGTGTGTGTGTGTGTGTGTGTATTTAAGAGTTTGAACCTGGCACAAAGTAAATGCTATATGTGTCAGCTATTATAATGACTATTCAAATATAACTAGCACTACTATTGGGACTTTGATCACCACTACCACCACCATTGAAATAAGAGTTGATACTATGGGAGCCATAAGAAAAGAATACCTAATTCTGTTTGGAAGAGGAATGGGGTACATGTCACTGAAAATATCACAGAGGAGTTAATAATACCTTCGCTGGGTCTTGAAGGATAAACAGGAGTTGATTAGGCCAACAACCAGGGAGAAGGCGTACCAGCAAGAGGGATGGAAACAGGAGGAAACATATCACCTCCCAACTTTGAGGGAGGGCAACACGTGCTCTAGGCAGGAGATGAGGCTAGGCAGGCAGAGAGGAGCCAGTGAAGAAATCTAAACAAGGAAGCGATATGAACATACATCTTTACATTCCAGAAAGATCATTATGGCTGTAACGGGAGGGATGCACTAGAGTGGGAGAAGGAGGTGGGAGGTAAAAGAGGTTTAAGACTGGAGGCCAAAAATCAGTTTAGAAGGATATTATAAAGATCTAGGTGGCAAACTATGTGGGTCTGAAATAAGAAGGAGGTAATAAGAATAAAGCAGCAGAGGGAGTGGATTGGAGAAATAATTAGGAAAGAGAAATGGGACTTGGTGACTGACTGAATATGGGGAATGAGAAAGAAAGAAGAGTCCTGGATGATGGCCAACTTTCTGAGTGAATGGCAGTGTCACTAAGCAAGGCCAAGACCACAGATGAGGAAGCAGGTTCTGGGGACAGAGATGAGACAGGTTTGGACCCATCGTGTTTACAATACCAGGCAATGGTATTATTGAAATAAGAGTTGGTTTATTCAATGTTGAATAAACACTTGTATTTATGAGTTTTAAAATATTAACAGTGCTTTCAGTGAAGTAGAATTATACTTTTCCATATTTTTCCAAATACTTCACAGTGAGCATAAATTACACAATTGGGTAAGGAAAATTTTAAGATGAATACATGGGTGTCTACATTTAAATAACAAATAGCTAACAGCCTCCGATCCTGCCACCCCCGACTTACCGCTAAATATCTAACAGACACAAAAAGTGAGAAAATACAGCACAGGTATGGAAATAGACCTGGCAAAGGTGCTGTTCCCTTCCACTGTCCACCCCTGATACCTCTCTTGTGTTCATATCAAGTCAGAAATTACAAATATTGCTATATACTGGGAAGCCTGTGTGCCAGACTCTGGATACATGGTATATTCATTTCTTATTACTGCTGTGACAAATAACTACAATCTTAACAGCTTTAAACAACACAAATTGACTATCTTAATGTTTTGGAGGTCAGAAGTCTAGAATCAAGGTATTGGCAGGGCTTGAGGGGAGAATTTGTTTCTTTGTCTTTTCCAGCTTCTAGAGGCCACCTGCATTCTACAGCTCATGACACCTTCCTCCATCTTCAAACAGCATGGCTCCAAACTCTCCTTCCATCATCACATCTCCCTTTTCTGACTCTGAATCCACCCGCATCCCTTTTATGAGGACCCTTGTGATTACACTGGGCTCTCCTGGATAATCCAGGATAATTTCCCCACCTCAAGGTCCTTAACTTAATCACATCTGCAAAGTCTGTTTTTGCCACATACAGTATCAGTCACAGGTTCTGCAGACTAATATGTAGACATCTTTGGAGAGCCACTATTAAGTCTACCACAGGTAGTATTTGCCAGATTTCTTCACTATAAAGGTACTGTTTTTTCCTTTCCATACTCTTTCCTTTGGAAAGCAAATCATTAAGTCCATACTCAAGGGGGGAGATAGATGAAGTTCCATCTGTTGAATGAGGGAAATATATACATACAAACACACACATTCGTACATATATAAAATTCGGAATTGTTCTGCAAGGAAGAATTGTCTCTTCTCCCTCATCAATTTATTTCAATCATTTATTTCTATCAGTATTGGCTCATGGGTAAAACTCTGAGGAAGGGGTTGGATTAGTACCCAAGAGCACATAAAGGGGCAATGATCAATTCATTCAGTAGGCAAATACCTACTGAGCAACGAATATGTACAAGACATGGTGGTAGGTGCTAAAATTAAAGTACACACTGCTATATTTAAAATAGATAACCAACAAAGACCTACTACATAGCACAGGAAACAGTGCTCAATATTCTGTAATAATCTAAATGGGAAAAGAATTTGAAAAAGAAAAGATACATGTATATGTACAACTGAATCACTTTGCTGTACACCTGAAACTAACACAACATTGTTAACCAACTCCACTCCAATATAAAATAAAAATTAAAAAAAATAAAATAAAATAAACAAGGTCAGGAATCTTGGCTGGGGGAAAAGATAATCAAGACAGACAAGATCCCTGACCTCCTAGAGCTTCCATTTTAGCAAAAACGGATAGATAATAAACAAAGAAGGAAAATATCTAATAGTGGTAGTGACGAGTCATGCAGAGAATGAAACTGGGTGTGTGTGTGTGTGTGACACTAAACAAGTGACCACTTTAGAGTAGGTAGTCAAAGAAAACCTTTAAGTGGACATTTAAGTGGAGATCTGAAAAGAAGAACCAGCCACACAAAGACCACGGGGAAGAACGTTTCAGACAAAGGGAACAGCCAGTACAAAGGCCATTCAAGGAATCTTTTTTCCTTTGAGAATAAACAAACTGAAAAACAACTAGCATGGGAGCAATGAAAATGTATTGAAAAACAAGGACAAGGAGATTTGTCATTATAAAGACTCAGAGAAAGAGCAGAACTCTGCAAATGCTTTCATATAGGAGTCAGAAAACAATGTTGAAAGCCCTTGGCACATTCAGGAGAACGAGGAAACACGGCCTCAGTAAAGCAGGAAGAGGAAGCCAAATGAGATAACATGATCAGATGAGGAAAGCAATAAATTGTATTTGCCAACTACCAGGAAACTAAACCAGAGTAACAACCAAAATGTATATCAGAGGGAGTAAAGAGAGAGTCTGATACAGTATAAAATAAATTCATTAAGTAAAAGGAAAAAAGATAACAAATATTAAAGTGAGGAGAGAAAATATGATAGATATGGAAGACACTAAAACAAATAACACCCCAAAAGTGGATCCAACCTAAATATTTAAGAAATCATTTATACCGTGAAAGAGTTTATACTTTGCAGCTATCATATCTACTACAAGTTTTTATTAATATGTGAAAATGTTCATGATACAACTAAGAAAAACAGGATACAGACATGATATACAGTATAATAAAACAGTAAGTGCTTCCATTTATTGAGAATTTACTATGTACCAGGAATGTGACTACCTTACAAAATTTTATTTTATTCTCAGAACAATCCCAAACAATGATACTCTTTTATTTTATAGATGAGGAAACAGACTCAGAGAGGTTAAGAAACTTTCCAAAGTTCACACAGCTAGCAAGAAGCAAAGCTTGACCTGAACCTGTATTTGGAAGACTTCAAAGCCTCTGCTCTTAAGTACAACACTAGAATCATATCATGTTCAATAATTACAACTTCAGTTACATTTCAAAATGCACCAAAAGACTAGAGTGAAAATGCATTAAGGGGTTAACAGAGTTACTTTTGGTGATTATTTTCGCTGCATATCTGTATATAATTTGTTATTTTTAAGTGTTCTATAATAAATATGTATTACTTGTAAAGTCAAAACAAATGAACAAACTGGTAGAGAGAGGAATACAGCACTTTTTAGTTGGGGATTCATGAAAAAGATTTAAATGTTACATACATAGAAATGTTAAGGTCTTCACATATAGTTTGGGATCCAACTAATGGCTGTAGATGAGATGTCCCAGAAAGAATGTGTAGAACATGTACAGAATTATGAACAGGAACATTTAAGACACAGAAAGGAGAATCAGGGTAGTAATTCCTCTCCCCAGAAGCAGGAACACTTTCTATGGAAAATTCTCTAGAAAGATCAAACAGGCAACATTACTAACAAGTTCAAGTCCTTTGTATAAAGATATGCAACTATTCGGTAAGAGGAACAAATATGCTGATAAACGTGCACCTACAGCAATGTATTACGACAATTATAGTGGGTAACCAAGACCTACAGAATTTCTGAGCCAAAATAAAAGTCCACTGTATAAAATTTAACTGCCTCAGAAATTCGTGCATTACCCTCATATTATAATGCTTATAGGCATCTTCTAGCCTAAGATTTAACCTTATTATAATCACTGACTCAATTTAGCAAAGGTAAAACTAGATCTTCATAAATTTTGAATCTTAAAAAAGCATAAATAACCATACCTTCATGGAAGTTTATAAAGTCAAATTGTAAAAACAGTAATAAAAAGGACATCTTCAATGACTGACCATCCTCAAGGTTAATCAAAGATGTGTTTATTTATCACCTACTGTGTGCTTAGGTTTAAAGATATAATTCCAGACTTTTAAAACTAAGAGGAAGGTCGGGATCTTCTAATCCTTAAATGTTACAGATGAGGTCAGCGCTTGACAAACAGTAAAGGCTCAATGTTTTAAAATATCAAATGACCAGACTGAAAGCTCTGTGTTCCCTTGGTATCATATACTATTAGGAAATGATTATATAGTAAGCCAGTAAAAAAAAGTCACAGCTTATTCCTAGAATCTGTAGTAAATTTCATTAGTCTATTTTACAACTTAAATATTGTTGCTTAATATTCAATTGCTTAACTATTAGTAAGAGTTGACTGTGGGAAACAAAACTACCCTGAACAATTTAACCAAATAAAATCATCAGCAACAAATAATTATTGATAAATGTTATAACTTCTATAAATATTTAATGAATGCCTATTATGTACAAAATCCTGCATTATATGCAATGTGATATAAATATACATTAGATACAGGTAGTCACACTCTAAAAGAGCTCTCTTAATGATGCTGTAAGCAAAGACATGCTCAAATTAATTTCAATGCAGAGCCAAATGTGATAAAATTCACTACAGGGGAAAAAACCAGTTCAGAGACAAAACAGACCCTCCTGATCATCTGCTTGGACTGATCAGGGAAGGGTGATACATAGGGCACTGAATTTGATCTGGGTCTTGGAGAACAGGTAGGATTTCAATAGTCAGGGACAGGAAAGGGCAATCTGGACCACATTATCAGATAATCAATTTTAAAAGATCACGTTGACTAGAGTGTGAAGAATCTAGTTGAACGCCAAGTATTGTTAAAGTTACCCCTAAATATTTCACAGCTCCCTCCGTTCCCCTCTTCTTCATTTCCACTGCCATCACCTCTGTTCTGACTCTCCTCATTTCTTATTTTGACTACTACAATAGCCACCAAACTGGCCACCAAATATGTATTATCATTCACTGCCATATCCCTAACACCGTGCACAGTAAGTGGTGCATAATATTTGTTAAAGGGATGAAAATCCAATTATACAGTGTTTGGCACTCTTTTTCCTTATTGCAAACACCAGACAATATTATATACTGTGTTTTATTTATCAAAGAGTACTTTTAGAAAACTGGAACACTGTTAGAGCTTTACACGTCACTGCAGAAATCCTTATTACAGCTAGGAACCCCATCAGTACACACCACCACCATAACACCAACTGGGTGACTCTTAACCAAATGTCTCCCTGACATTACCGTAATGTGTACACGAGGACGATGCTCACACTGAGATGCTGTTTGCAACAAAGCAAGACACATATGGCTGGGCTTCCCTGGTGGCGCAGTGGTTGAGAGTCCGCCTGCCGGTGCAGGGGACACGGGTTCGTGCCCCGGTCTGGGAAGATCCCACATGCTGTGGTGCGGCTGGGCCCTTGAGCCATGGCCGCTGAGTCTGCGCGTCTGGAGCCCGTGCTCCGCAACAGGAGAGGCCACAACAGTGAGAGGCACGCGTACAGCAAAAAAAAAAAAAAAAAAAAAAGACACATAAGGCTGACCTCTCCCTGTACTAAATGAATCACTGGAATAAAAGTCCTAATAGGGTAAAACATATGATGAATGGTAGATTGCAAGACTAAAAACATCTAAGACTAATAACAGGTTGATGCTATTCTGCACTGCCACCCTCCACCCTTAATTCTTTATCTTCCTACCTTGTTTACTAATTTTCGACGTTAACTTTCTCCAGTAGAACAAAGATTCATCACTTTTAATATTCATCATTATATTTTAGCACCTGAAAATGTTTCACACTTAGCAATTACACAATAAATGTTTGTTGAATTATAAATAGAAAAATTAGATTTATTTGACCAGCAATTACATGTCAGACATTGTATTAAGCAATGGGGATACATTTCTTTCATACATTCATTATCTGATTGAATAATCACCTTGACAAAATTTTAAATTTCCCATTAAATTCGTGTTAAATCTATATAACAATTTGGGAAGAGCTCTTTCCAAAATTTAGCCTTTTAATCAAGGACCATTGCATGTCTCTCCATTTTTAAAAAATATCTTCTTTCCTATCTCTCAGTTGAATTTTTAAATTTTCTTCATATAGGTCCTAGAAAGTTTTGTTGGGGTTATTACTAAATATTTACATTTTATGGCTTTTGTAAATGGAATGTTTTCCATTATATATTTTAAATGACTATTTGTAATATAGATAAAAGGTACTGGTTTTTATTTTTATCTTATATCCAACTATATTTAGAACTTATATTAAAACTCTGTCAATTAAGAACTTGTTTTTATGTCTTAGCTTTTGCAGGCACGTGAGTCTATCTTCTAAAACTTGATCATTTTTTTGTCTCCTCCTTCCTGTTAAGTATGCCTCTTTATTGACATTGGCCATAGCTTATAGATACATATTTTAAAGTGGTGATTAAAGGGCATCTTTGTTTTGTTGCTGTTTAAGGAACAACTCTTACATTTATCATTAAGTGCGATGCTTGTTTCTTGGTTTCAGAGAGATAATTATTTTTCTTGTTAAGAGTGCAACTTTCTATCACTAATTCTTTATTTTATGGGCAATGAATTTTTTTCAAACACCTTCAGCATTTACTGTACCTTTTATTTCTTATGAGATCTATTGACAGGATGCGTCATATGAGTAGCTTTCATGGTATTAAGGAATTCACAATCTGGGGTAAAACTTTCCTAGTCACAAAGGGTTAATACTTTTCATACATTCCTAAATGTGTTTGGTTTGTATTTTATTTAGAATATGAAACTGATCCATAATTTGTGTATATAAACAGGTCATAAGTTCATTTATTTAAGTTTCTGGTCAAGAATGCACTTATAATGTGAGGGCTAAAACCATAAAACATCAGGAAGAAAGCCTGAAATTTGGGAGGGTAAAGATTTCTTAGAAAGATGCAAAAATTACTGAGCATAAAAGAAAAAAAATGATAAATTGAACTTCATCAAAATGAAACAAAAATAAAACTGCTCACCAAAAGACACAAACAAGAAAATGGGATGGCCAGCTACAGACTGGAAGAAAATATTCATAATACATACATCTAAATATCAAGAAAAAATTTTAAAACTCTTAAAACTCAAAGAGAAAAAAAACCCAATTTTTTAAATGGGCAAAAAATTTGAACAGATACTTCTAAAACACAAATAGTTAATAAACACGTGAGGAAAATGCAAAGTGAAAACCATAGTGGGAAACAACTATATACCCAAGAGAATAGCTAAAATTAAATACCAAGAGTTTATGAGGATTCTCACTTATTACTGGTCAGAAAAGAAAATGGTATAACCACTTTAAAAAAGTGTTTGGCAGTTTCTATGAATGTTAAATAAATTAAATAAATATATGTATACATCTCCTATGACCCACTAATTCTACTTCTAGGTATATATCCAAAGGAAATGAGTGTATATGGCCACAAAAAGATTTGTTAAAAAATGTCAACAACGGCTTAATTCATAAGAGCCAAATAATGGGTATAACTTAAGTGACTCTCAACAAGAAATGGATAAACAAACTGTGGTATATTTAAACAATGGAACACTACAGAGCAATAAAAAAAGAAGAAACTACAGATACCTGCAAGGAGGGTGGATTTCAAAAACATTATTTTGAACAACAGAAGCCACACACAAAAGAATACACAGTGTTTGACTCCATTTACATGAAGTTCAAGAACAAGAAACACTAACCCAAAATATGTAAGTCAGTAGGAAGGGAGGGGACATGAACTGGAAAGGGGAACGAGGGAATTCTCTGGAGGGATGGCATTGTTTTCTATCTTGACCTGGGTTGTGGTTACCTGGATGTCTGCATGTATAAAAATCAAGATGTATATTTAAATGTTTGTGTATTTTACTATA
The DNA here is from genome assembly GCF_025265405.1 of Mesoplodon densirostris. Taxonomy (NCBI): domain Eukaryota; kingdom Metazoa; phylum Chordata; class Mammalia; order Artiodactyla; family Ziphiidae; genus Mesoplodon; species Mesoplodon densirostris. The sequence continues at coordinate 34,295,368 of NC_082681.1, read as the reverse complement.
TGCAATTATATCTCAATAATAATAATGGAAACAAATTCAATTATGCTATAACCACCACAGTTATCAACTTGAGCTTAGGAAATCCTGCCGTCCCACTAGTTCCTCTTCCAAATGTGTGATATAGAATCCCCGCTTCAGCAGTGCTTGAACTCTACATACAGACTCAGTTCACCATTAGGTATTCGGCACAACTTCCCCCCTCCAACTGGCCCAGCAATCTACTCTTCTATCTTTTCACCCAACATGGCAACACATGATTCCTGCTGTGATTTCCTGGCTTTCGGTATCTCTGAACAAGTCTACCTTACAGCCCCTTGCCCACATTCCAACAAGCATGTACCTTTCATACAATATTTCCTTGATGGGAATATTATGTACAATTCCTAGCATGGTATCTTTCAAATAACAATGACGTTATATGTGTCCCCTTTATACTTCAGCCTTTCCCCCCTTTCCATATTCTTTTAAGACACACCTATTTTTAAAGTACTTTAGAATTTAGTAGCATAAATATTGTATTTTCAAAATAGTTAAAATCCCACATTTATATTTCAACACAAGCACTGATATACCATGAATTACTTGCCAAGCTCTTTCTCTCCACTCAGACACACACACCCAATAGACACTTTTTTAATCCTCAAAACAACCTTGAGATATAGGTATTATTATTATCCCCAATTCACAGACGAGAAAGTTAAGGCCCAGAGGAATTAAAAAAACTTAACCAAGACTACACTAGTAACTATCAGAACCATGATACAGACAACTCCAGCATATTATTTCAAATATTTCACCCAAACCATACAATTAAACTATTGGGAATAAGGGATACTCTTTCACACCTGCAAAGTAAAGGCTATGTTTCTTTAAACCACGAATTTAAAATCCTAAATTGACAGAGGAAGCTCTCAATTTCTCAGAACTCCCTAAAAAAGTTTTAACTGGAATTTTAAATAACAGAAAGGTACACACAATCACAGGGCAATACTATTTTAAAAAATACTTCATTGAGACATCTATTCATAAGCAACAGATACCAGTATTTATTCATTGGTATGCTTTAAAACTAAAAATTCAGATCAATAGCTCCACTGACTGAATTCCAGGTGTTCACAATGTACACCAATTTTGATTTCTGATTATATTTTCTATTTTTTTTCATTAGCTCAGAACACACAGTCATTAACATGTTCTTCATTCCAGTTCTTTGTCACCCAGGCATTCTTTTATTCACTCATATAGCAAATACTTTTATTTTATGCCAGGTATTCAACAAATATTTATTGAGTACCAACTATGTTAGGTAAATAAATAAGCAGAAGAGACATTATATAACTTATAAGGTAAATTGCTTCTATAAATATACCGGTTACGGAGTATTGCAGCAACTGATTCCCCTCTATGCAGATGATCCATCACCTCTAGAAGTTGGAGAACGACCTGTTCAGGAGGAAAAGAAGTCAATATTTACTATGAAAATCAACACTAGAATTTTCACATTATGTTACCTTTGTAATATTTTACATATTTTGTGATAGGCAAAATGTATGACCATGTACCTAATATCCATATTACAGCTTATGAAAATTAAGAAACTGAATCTGCAATAGTCCAAATACCTACGAAATTCAACACTGAAATCATTAAAGAGTACTGACTGATTTCATGTGAAATCATTAGCCAACAATGATCTATGGAAAAACCACCGTGTATACAGGAAGATGGATTAAATGAGAGTCAGAAGACCTGGGGAGTATGTGTGAAGTTGGGTGAGACAGAGAAGTTAAGAAGCGAAGAGTTACCAGAGGGACTTGAGGCCTGTGGGGCCCATATGCAGGGCCCACGATTTTCCAAGTGGTTGGTCAAAATTAAGGATAGAAAGATTGTTGAAAGATTTTTAAACCTTAAAGATATAAAATAGGTAATAGAGGTAGGAACATTGTTTTTACGGGAAAGGAGCAGGCGAGGTGGTAGTAAACTATAGTATATATTGGTTTTTAGTAATGTGGATGCTTTGCATTGGCGAGAGTATATTTAATGTATTCTATTAATTTCAACTACATTGGGAAGCAAAAATGTATAATTTACATAAATGTTTCTTGTTAATAAAATCAATTTATTGCATTGGGAAGATAAAAAGGTATAGTATCCAGTTTAGTTTGTTCATATAATTATGTGTGTTATAAAACTACTTGAAAACCTAAAATAATTAAGCTAGAGGAAAAACGATTTTCTTCATTGTTCCCTGCCTTCACCTGCCCCTTAATTTAGGGGCAAAAGGAAAAGAAGTAGAAGGGGAAAAAGTACAGTTGACCATGAACAAAACAGGTTTGAACTGTGCAGATCCACTTATATATTTTTCTCAATAAATATAGTACCTGCATTTTCATTTTACAAATCTTTAAATTAACTAAGTGTGGGGAAAAGCTTGTGTTCAATTAGAGATCATAATATGTGGAATCAAAAGAACTAGGGTTTCAGTCCTGATTCTATCCAAACTGTTTCAACTTCCTGCCCTTGGGTGCATCATTTATCAATTCTTTTTTTTTTTTTTTTTAACAGCAGAGATAGCAGTACGGGGATTTTCAACTGTTTAGGGGTTGGTGCCCCTAACTCCTGTGCTGTTTCAGGGTCAACTGTACTCTGTTTCTTGGGTCTTCAAAACTCTAAAAAAGAAACAAATCAAATGACAACATAGCATTCATAATTATTTGCACAATCGCATTTCTCTGCTTATATTCTGTTATTACAAGTAACGAAACTGAGTAGCCTAAACAAAATAAATTTTTTAAGCATCTCAAAATCAACTGACTTTTTTTTTTGCGGTACGCGGGCCTCTCACTGTTGTGGCCTCTCCCATTGCAGAGCACAGGCTCCGGACACACAGGCCCAGCGGCCATGGCTCACGGGCCCAGCCACTCTGCGGCACGAGGGATCTTCCCGGACCGGGGCACGAACCCGTGTCCCCTGCATCGGCAGGCGGGCTCTCAACCACTGCGCCACCAGGGAAGCCCTCAACTGACTTTGGACTTACCTTTTCTAAAAATGTTTAATCAGTGAGAGAACTTTGAGAGGTTCAGAAATTTTTATTTTGTTTAGGCTATATGATCTTTTAGAAGACGTGCCAAGAGAAAACCAGCTATATCTAGATTACTATTAGGAATCTTGGAATGTGAAAATAATTAATTCATGAAACTTTTTACCAACTGCATCTAGGGTAGAACATACAGGTCCCAAAATTAGGTATGCAAACTTTTACATAATCCCATCGTTTTAAGCAAGCCACTTGGTGCACCTGGATCTCTGAGTCTGGGGCTCTCCTGTCAAATTCTCCACATAATAAACCTCTGGTCTCCAGAGAAGCAGAGAGGGGGTGTTGGTACAGGAGACTTCAGCGACTTATTTTAGACTTTCAAAGAACAGCCCATGCTTTCAATCTCATGACTCATTCCTGCCTTCTACAGACTAGAAGCCTCTAAGTCTTGAAATATTAGGAATTCTATGGGAAGAATGAGTTGGTTTCTCTCGAAAGTTCATGTAGGGGAAGATACTGGAGTTGTAACTTCCTTTGCTCTAAGTGAAAAAATAGTTCCAACCTTACATCTGTCAGTGTTTCCATTCCTGTTCTCTTCGTCCTTTTGAATTTTTCCATTTCTTTACTCTCATTTTAATGGAGTTAGGAAGAGAGAGGAAGTAAGTGCATGTGATCAATTTATGCAGGATATAAATGAAACCAAAACCATTTTTAACCATGGAGTTTGTATGATCAAACATATGTATTAGAAAATTAACACTGCCTGCAATGTGGTGGTGGATCAGAGAGAGAGACCAGAAGTATGGAGACCGATAAGAAACTACTTCCAAAATCAAGGCATGAAATGAGAGCACAGACAAGGACTATGAGGGCAGGCAGGAAGAACTAGGACTTATGACAGATTTTAAAGGGATAAGGGGACATATCAAAGACAAAATCTATTTAAGTAACAGGAGGAAATGGTGATGATATCAAGTGAGGTAGGGTATAGAAAGAAGGAAAAACACTGAAAACAAAAACAACAATGGTTTGTATAGACATACAGAAGTAACCCAGGGCACAACATATAGTATCTAACAAAAAATTGGAAATATAGGTCTAGATTTAGGTTGGAAGTAGAAAGGAAAACACAGGGATATTTAGCCAGTTAAGTGTTGAGACTGGAAAATATTATTCATGCCAGGGGAAAGTGCAAACTCAACGAACACTTTTGTACAATAAACAGAGGAAGATAAGCTAGCAAAGAAAAGAGACAATAGGTAGGAGGGAAACTAAGAGAACTGTGAAAAGAAGAAGGATAGTTCACAAGAACAGTGGTTGGAGGGTATTCAACTGTTTCACGTTCTGCCCAAAGTAAGATACAGCTAAATGATTTGACAGCTATAAAGTCCACGATGACCTTTTTTCAAGAGTAGTTCGATGAGTGGGGAGAATCACACTGCAGTGGTTTGAAAAATAAAACTGAAATAAATAAATTATTTTAATAACTTGTGAGGAATTTAAATACATCAGGGAATTACTCTACAGTGAAGGTGGTCCTCAAACGAGTAAGAGAAATAGAGATGATTAAACAATTGGGAGACAACCAGGGAGTCACTTAGAAAAATAAATAGGTTGTACACTACTTCACTTCATACACTAAATAAATTCCAGAAGGACCAAAGATTTAAAGGTAAAAAAGGAAGCTTTGAAGCAGTACTAAAGAAAACCCTAGTGAAATTATTTATAATGATTCAGTGGAGAACGTAAGCAGCACCCAGAACCCAGGAACCATAAAGGAAAAAACTGTTAAATCTGATTGTAGCAAAAAATTAGAATTCTGTACTTCAAAAATACCTCAAAGTCAAATGGCATTTGATAAAGCAGTAAAAATAATTCACAATAAGTGGTGCTGGGAAAACTGGACAGCTACATGTAAAAGAATGAAATTAGAACACTCCCTAACACCACACACAAAAATAAACTCAAAATGGATTAGAGACCTAAATGTAAGACTGGACACTATAAAACTCTTAGAGGAAAATGTAGGAAGAACACTCTTTGGCATAAATCACAGCAAGATCTTTTTTGGTCCACCTCCTAGAGTAATGGAAATAAAAACAAAAATAAACAAATGGGACCTAATGAAACTTAAAAGCTTTTGCATAGCAAAGGAAACTACAAAGAAGATGAAAAGACAACCCTCAGAATGGGAGAAAATATTTGCAAACGAATCAACGGACAAAGGATTAAGCTCCAAAATATATAAACAGCTCATGCAGCTCAATATTAAAAAAACAAACAACCCAATCCAAAAATGGGCAGAAGACCTAAATAGACATTTCTCCAAAGAAGATATACAGACTGCCAACAAACACATGCAAGAATGCTCAACATCACTAATCATTAGAGAAATGCAAATCAAAAGTACAATGAGGTATCACCTCACATCAGTTAGAATGGGCATCATCAGAAAATCTACAAACAACAAATGCTGGAGAGGATGTGGAGAAAAGGGAACCCTCTTGCACTGTTGGTGGGAATGTAAATTGATACAGCCACTATGGAGAACAGTATGCAGGTTCCTTAAAAACCTAAAAATAGAATTACCATATGACCCAGTAGTCCCACTCCTGGGCATATACCCAGAGAAAACCATAATTCAAAAAGACACACGCACCCCAATGTTCATTGCAGCACTATTTACAATAGTCAGGTCATGGAAGCAACCTAAATGCCCATCAACAGAGGAATGGATAAAGAAGATGTGGTACATATATACAATGGAATATTACTCAGCCATAAAAAGGGATGAAATTGGGTCATTTGTAGAGACATGGATGGATCTAGAGACTGTCATACAGAGTGAAGTAAGTCCGAAAGAGAAAAACAAATATCGTATATTAACGCATGCATGTGGAACCAAGAAAAATGGTACAGATGAACTGGTTTGCAGGGCAGAAATAGAGACACAGATGTAGAGAACAAACGTATGGACACCAAGGAGAGAAAGCAGTGAGGGGGTGGTGGGGGTGGGATGAATTGGGCGATTGGGATTGACATGTATACACTGATGTCTGTAAAATGGATAACTAAAAAGAACCTGCTGTATAAAAAAATAAAATTCAAAAAAAATTTCAAAATACACATGACAGACAACAGAGTTAATGATTTTAATTTGTACACACAAACACGAACACTTAATCAATAAAACCAATAAAACACTATAGTAAAAGTGAGCAAATAATATAAACAGAAAGTGTACAGAAAATAAAAATCATTAATAAACAAATAATTGTCATTTAAAATAAGGCACTGTTTCCACCTATGAAATTTATACACACATGCACACACAAATGAAGCCTGTTTATATTTTTTATTAGTGAGAGGGAATATGGGTTTTGAGGGGGGCAGGGAGAGATGTTCCATTTTCAGTCTATACTTTTCTGTTCAATTTATTTCAAAATAAAAACTAATGAGAATGTGGCAAAAAGAGTAAGAAGGAGTAGCCATGAGGTAGGAGTAAAACCAGGGAGATGTAGTAATCTAAAAGGTAAACTAAAGTGTTACATGAAGAAAGGGATAACCAAGTGTGTCAGATGCTGTTGAGAGGTTAAGTGAAGGATGGAGAAATAACTCAGTGTGGTAACCCAGAGGTCACTGGTCACCTTGATAAGAACTGTTTACATGGAATGGTGGTGAACAGTTTCATTATTGTGGGTTCAAGAGAGAACGAAGAGAGGAAACAGGCACACATAACACTCACTTAGGAAGAGATATAAATAGGTGGTAGATGGAGAGGGATATAGGATAGAAGTAGATAATGTTTTGTTTTACTTTGTTTTCGTAATGGGAGATACTAGAGCAGGTAAATATGAAAAGCATTATGCTAAAAAACTCCTAGAGGAAAACAGAGGCAGGACATTCTTTGACATAAATCATAGCAAGATCTTTTTGGATCTGTCTCCTAGACTAATGGAAATAAAAGCAAAAATAAACAAATGGGGCCTAATTAAACTCAAAAGCTTTCGCACAGCAAAGGAAACCATAAACAAAACAAAAAGAAAACCTATAGAATGTGAGAAAATATTTGCAAACAATGCAAACAACGAGGGATTAATCTCCAAAATATACAAACAGCTCATACACTTCACTATCAAAAAAACACAAACAACTCAATCAAAAAATGGGAAGAAGAGACTTCCGGGTAAGATGGCGGAAGAGTAAGACGCGGAGATCACCTTCCTCCCCACAGATACACCAGAAATACAGCTACACGTGGAACAACTCCTACAGAACACCTACTGAACGCTGGCAGAAGACCCCAGACCTCCCAAAAGGCAAGAAACTCCCCACATACCTGGGTAGGGCAAAGCAGAGAGATTCCCGCACGGAGGAGCGGTGCCGAGCGGCACTCACCAGCCCGAGAGGCTTGTCTGCTCCCCCGCCGGGGCGGGCGGCGCTGGAGCTGAGGCTCAGGCTTCGGTCAGAGTGCAGCGAGAGGACTGGGGCTGGCGGCGAGAACTCAGCCTGAAGGGGGCTAATGTGCCACAGCTAGCCGGGAGGGAGTCCGGGAAAACTCTGGAGCTGCCGAAGAGGCAGGAGACTTTTTCTTCCCTCTTGGTTTCCTGGTGCGCGAGGAGAGGGGATTAAGAGCGCCGCGTAAAGGAGCTGCAGAGACGGGCGCGAGTCGCGACTGAAAGCGCGGAGCCCAGAGACGGGCGTGGGACACTGGAGCTGCTGCTGCCGCCGCCAAGAAGCCTGTGTGCGAGCGCAGGTCACTGCCCACACTGCCCTTCCGGGAGCCTGTGCAGCCTGCCACTGCCGGGGTCCCGGGATCCAGGGGCGGCTTCCCTGAGAGAACGCACGGCGCGCCTCGGGCTGGTGCAACGTCACGCCGACCTCTGCCGCTGCAAACTCGCCGCGCACTCCGTGCCCCTCCCTCCCGCCCGGCCTGAGTGAGCCAGAGTCCCCGAAGAGGCTGCTCCTTTAACCCTGTCCTGTCTGAGCGAAGAACAGACGCCCTCCGGCGACCTACACGCAGAGGCGGGGCCAAATCCAAAGCTGAGACCCAGGAGCTGTGAGAACAAAGAAGAGAAAGGGAAACTTCTCCCAGCAGCCTCAGAAGCAGCGGATTAAAGCTCCACAATCAACTTCATGTACCCTGCATCTGTGGAATACATGAATAGACAACAAATCATCCCAAATTGAGGAGCCAGGAGTCAGTGCTGTGCCTCTGAGGTGGGAGAGCCAACTTCAGGACACTGGTCCACAAGAGACCTCCCAGCTCCACATAATATCAAACGGCGAAAATCTTCCAGAGATCTCCATCTCAACACCAGCACCCAGCTTCACTCAACGACCAGCAAGCTACAGTGCTGGACACCCTATGCCAAACAACTAGCAAGACAGGAACACAACGCCACCCATTAGCAGAGAGGCTGCCTCAAATCATAAAAAGTCCGCAAACACCCCAAAACACACCACCAGATGTGGACCTGCCCACCAGAAAGACAAGATCCAGCCTCATCCACCAGAACACAGGCAGTACTCCCCTCCACCAAGAAGCCTACACAACCCACTAAACCAACCTTAGCCACTGGGGACAGACACCAAAAACAACGGGAACTACGAACCTGCAGCCTGCAAAAAGGAGACCCCAAACACAGTAACATAAGCAAAATGAGAAGACAGAAAAACACACAGCAGGAGAAGGAGCAAGATAAAAACCCACCAGACCTAACAAATGAAGAGGTAATAGGCAGTCTATCTGAAAAAGAATTCAGAATAATGATGGTAAAGATGATCCAAAATCTTGGAAATAGAATAGACAAAATGCAAGAAACAGTTAACAAGGACCTAGAAGAACTAAAGACGAATCAAGCATCGATTAAAAACACAATAAATGAAATAAAAAATACTCTAGATGGGATCAATAGCAGAATAACTGAGGCAGAAGAACGGATAAGTGAGGTGGAAGATAAAATAGTGGAAATAACTGCTGCACAGCAAAATAAAGAAAAAAGAATGAAAAGAACAGAGGACAGTCTCAGAGACCTCTGGGACAACATTAAATGCACCAACATTCGAATTATAGGGGTTCCAGAAGAAGAAGAGAAAAAGAAAGGGACTGAGAAAATATTTGAAGAGATTATAGTTGAAAACTTCCCTAATATGGGAAAGGAAATAGTTAATCAAGTCCAGGAGGCACAGAGAGTCCCATACAGAATAAATCCAAGGAGAAATACACCAAGACACATATTAATCAAACTGTCAAAAATTAAACACAAAGAAATCATATTAAAAGCAGCAAGGCAAAAACAACAAATAACACACAAGGGAATCCCCATCAGGATAACAGCTGATCTCTCAGCAGAAACTCTACAAACCAGAAGGGAGTGGCAGGGCATACTTAAAGTGATGAAGGAGAAAAACCTGCAACCAAGATTACTCTACCCAGCAAGGATCTCATTCAGATGTGATGGAGAAATTAAAACCTTTACAGACAAGCAAAAGCTGAGAGAGTTCAGCACCACCAAACCATCTTTACAACAAATGCTAAAGGAACTTCTCTAGGCAAGAAACACAACAGAAGAAAAAGAACTACAATAACGAACCCAAAACAATTAAGAAAATGGGAATAGGAACATACATATCAATAATTACCTTAAATGTAAATGGATTAAATGCTCCCACCAAAAGACACAGACTGGCTGAATGGATACAAAAACAAGACCCATATATATGCTGTCTACAAGAGACCCACTTCAGACCTAGAGACACATACAGACTGAAAGTAAGGGGATGGAAAAAGATATTCCATGCAAATGGAAACCAAAAGAAAGCTGGAGTAGCAATTCTCATATCAGACAAAATAGACTTTAAAATAAAGACTACTAGAAGAGACAAAGAAGGACACTACATAATGATCAAGGGATCAATCCAAGAAGAAGATATAACAATTATAAATATTTATGCACCAAACATAGGAGCACCTCAATACATAAGGGAAATATTAACAGCCATAAAAGGAGAAATCGACAGTAACACAATCATAGTAGGCGACTTTAACACCCCACTTTCACCAATGGACAGGTCATCCAAAATGAAAATAAATAAGGAAACACAAGCTTTAAATGATACATTAAACAAGATGGACTTAATTGATATTTATAGGACATTCCATCCAAAAACAACAGAATACACATTTTTCTCAAGTGCTCATGGAACATTCTCCAGGATAGATCATATCTTGGGTCACAAATCAAGCCTTGGTAAATTTAAGAAAATTGAAATTGTATCAAGTATCTTTTCCGACCACAATGCTATGAGACTAGATATCAATTACAGGAAAAGAGCTGTAAAACATACAAACACATGGAGGCTAAACAATACACTACTTAATAACGAAGTGATCACTGAAGAAATCAAAGAGGAAATTAAAAAATACCTAGAAACAAATGACAATGGAGACACGACGACCCAAAACCTATGGGATGCAGCAAAAGCAGTTCTAAGAGGGAAGTTTATGGCAATACAATCCCACCTTAAGAAACAGGAAATATCTCGAATAAACAACCTAACCTTGCACCTAAAGCAATTAGAGAAAGAAGAACAAAAACATCCCAAAGTTAGCAGAAGGAAAGAAATCATAAAAATCAGATCGGAAATAAATGAAAAAGAAATGAAGGAAACGATAGCAAAGATCAATAAAACTAAAAGCTGGTTCTTTGAGAAGATAAACAAAATTGATAAACCATTAGCCAGACTCATCAAGAAAAAAAGGGAGAAGACTCAAATCAATAGAATTAGAAATGAAAAAGGAGAAGTAACAACTGACACTGCAGAAATACAAAAGATCATGAGAGATTACTACAAGCAACTCTATGCCAATAAAATGGACAACCTGGAAGAAATGGATAAATTCTTAGAAATGCACAACCTGCCAAGACTGAATCAGGAAGAAATAGAACATATGAACAGACCAATCACAAGCACTGAAATTGAAACTGTGATTAAAAATCTTCCAACAAACAAAAGCCCAGGACCAGATGGCTTCACAGGCGAATTCTATCAAGCATTTAGAGAAGAGCTAACACCTATCCTTCTCAAACTCTTCCAAAATATAGCAGAGGGAGGAACACTCCCAAACTCATTCTACGAGGCCACCATCACCTTGATACCAAAACCAGACAAGGATGTCACAAAGAAAGAAAACTACAGGCCAATATCACTGATGAACATAGATGCAAAAATCCTCAACAAAATACTAGCAAACAGAATCCAACATCACATTAAAAGGATCATACACCATGATCAAGTGGGGTTTATTCCAGGAATGCAAGGATTCTTCAATATACGCAAATCAATCAATGTGATACACCATATTAACAAACTGAAGGAGAAAAACCATATGATCATCTCAATAGATGCAGAGAAAGCTTTTGACAAAATTCAACACCCATTTATGATAAAAACCCTGCAGAAAGTAGGCATAGAGGGAACTTTCCTCAACATAATAAAGGCCATATATGACAAACCCACAGCCAGCATCGTCCTCAATGGTGAAAAACTGAAACCATTTCCACTAAGATCAGGAACAAGACAAGGTTGCCCACTCTCACCACTCTTATTCAACATAGTTTTGGAAGTTTTAGCCACAGCAATCAGAGAAGAAAAGGAAATAAAAGGAATCCAAATGGGAAAAGAAGAAGTAAAGCTGTCACTGTTGGCAGATGACATGATACTATACATAGAGAATCCTAAAGATGCTACCAGAAAACTACTAGAGCTAATCAATGAATTTGGTAAAGTACCAGGATACAAAATTAATGCACAGAAATCTCTTGCATTCCTATATACTAATGATGAGAAATCTGAAAGTGAAATCAAGGAAACACTCCCATTTACCATTGCAACAAAAAGAATAAAATATCTAGGAATAAACCTACCTAAGGAGACAAAAGACCTGTATGCAGAAAATTATAAGACACTGATGAAAGAAATTAAAGATGATACCAATAGATGGAGAGATGTACCATGTTGTTGGATTGGAAGAATCAACATTGTGAAAATGACTCTACTACCCAAAGCAATCTACAGATTCAATGCAATCCCCATCAAACTACCACTGGCATTTTTCACAGAACTAGAACAAAAAATTTCACAATTTGTATGGAAACACAAAAGACCCCGAATAGCCAAAGCAATCTTGAGAACGAAAAATGGAGCTGGAGGAACCAGGCTCCCTGACTTCAGACTATACTACAAAGCTACAGTAATCAAGACAGTGTGGTACTGGCACAGAAACAGAAAGATAGATCAATGGAACAGGATAGAAAGCCCAGAGATAAACCCACGCACATATGGTCACCTTATCGTTGATAAAGGAGGCAGGAATGTACAGTGGAGAAAGGACAGTCTCTTCAATAAGTGGTGCTGGGAAAACTGGACAGGGACATGTAAAAGTATGAGATTAGATCACTCCCTAACACCATACACAAAAATTAGCTCAAAATGGATTAAAGACCTAAATGTAAGGCCAGACACTATCAAACTCCTAGAGGAAAACATAGGCAGAACACTCTATGACATAAATCACAGCAAGATCCTTTTTGACCCACCTCCTAGAGAAATGGAAATAAAGACAAAAATAAACACATGGGACCTAATGAAACTTCAAAGCTTTTGCACAGCAAAGGAAACCATAAACAAGACCAAAAGACAACCCTCAGAATGGGAGAAAATATTTGCAAATGAAGCAACTGACAAAGGATTAATCTCCAAAATTTATAAGCAGCTCATGCAGCTCAATAGCAAAAAAACAAACAACCCAATCCAAAAATGGGCAGAAGACCTAAATAGACATTTCTCCACAGAAGATATACAGACAGCCAACAAACACATGAAAGGATGCTCAACATCTTTACTCATTAGAGAAATGCAAATCAAAACTACAATGAGATATCATCTCACACCAGTCAGAATGGCCATCATCAAAAAATCTAGAAACAATAAATGCTGGAGAGGGTGTGGAAAAAAGGGAACACTCTTGCACTGCTGGTGGGAATGTGAATTGGTACAGCCACTATGGAGAACGGTATGGAGGTTCCTTAAAAAACTACAAATAGAACTACCATATGACCCAGCAATCCCTCTACTGGGCATATACCCTGAGAAAACCATAATTCAAAAAGAGTCATGTACCAAAATGTTCATAGCAGCCCTATTTACAATAGCCCGGAGATGGAAACAACCTAAGTGTCCATCATCGGATGAATGGATAAAGAAGATGTGGCACATATATACAATGGAATATTACTCAGCCATAAAAAGAAATGAAATTGGGCTGTTTGTAATGAGGTGGATGGACCTAGAGTCTGTCATACAGAGTGAAGTAAGTCAGAAAGAGAAAGACAAATACTGTATGCTGACACATATATATGGAATTTAAGAAAAAAATGTCATCAAGAACATAGGGGTAAGACAGGAATAAAGACACAGACCTACTAGAGCATGGACTTGAGGATATGGGGAGGGGGAAGGGTAAGCTGTGACAAAGTGAAAGAGCGGCATGGACATATATACACTACCAAACGTAAGGTAGATAGCTAGTGGGAAGCAGCCGCATAGCACAGGGAGATCATCTTGGTTCTTTGTGACCGCCTGGAGGGGTGGGATAGGGAGGGTGGGAGGGAGCCGCAAAAGGGAGGGGATATGGGAACATATGTATATGTATAACTGATTAAATTTGTAAAATAAAAAAAAAAAGGGAAGAAGATCTAAATAGACACTTCTCCAAAGAAGATATACAGATGGCCAAAAGACACATGAAAAGCTGCTCAACATCACTAATTATTAGAGAAATGCAAATCAAAACTACAATGAGGTATCACCTCACACCAGTCAGAATGGTCATCATCAAAAGTCTACAAATAATAAATGCTGGAGATGGTGTGGAGAAAAGGGAACACTTGCACTGCTGGTGGGAATGTGAATTGATACAGCCACTATGGAGAACAATATGGACGTTCCTAAAAAAACTAAAAATAGAGTTACCATATGATCCTGCAATCCCACTCCTAGGCATATATCTAGAGAAAACCATAATACAAAAAGATACATGCACCCCAATGTTCAAAGCAGCACTATTTACAATAGCCAAGACATGTGGAAGCAACCTAAATGTCCATCAACAGATGAATGGATAAAGACGTGATGTGTGTGTGTGTGTGTGTACACATACACACACACACACACACACCCATACACAATGGAATACTACTCAGCCATAAAAAAGAATGAAATAATGCCATTTGCAGCAATATGGATGGACCTAGAGATTATCATACTAAAGTGCAGTAAGCCAGACAGAGAAAGACAAATATCATGATATCACTTATGTGTGGAATCTAAAAAAAAATGATACAAATGAACTTATATACAAAACAAAAATAGACCTACAGACATAGAAAACAAACTTATGGTTACCAAAGGGGAAAGTGGAGGGAGGGATAAATTAGGAGTTTGGGGTTAACAGATACACACTACTATATGTAAAATAGATAACCAACAAGGTCCTACTGTATCGCACCGGAAACTATAGTCAATATTTTGTAATAAGCTATAAGGGGAAAGAATCTGAAAAAGAATATATATATATGTGTGTGTGCGTGTGTGTATATGTATAACTGAATCACTTTGCTGTACACTTGAAACTAACATAACAATGTGAGTCAACTATACTTCAGTAAAAAAATGTAAACTAAAAGTAGTACAATACTATGGAATAAATTTCAAAAGCACATAGGATAATACCAGATTGATATACACATACATACATATGTAGGAAAAGCATAAAAATATTCATAGGAACGATGAGAAAATTTGGCATAGTCGTTACCTCCAGAGAGAAAGGGAGAGGAATGCAACTGGGGAGAGATATGCCAAGGAGCTGCGCCTGTATCTAGCGTTTTGCTAAGGATCTGAAACAAAAATGGCAAAATGTTAAGGTATTACATAGCTAAATGGGGGTTATATGAGTGTTTGTTATACTGGTCTCTGTACTTTTCCCTATGCTTGAAATATTTTAATAAAAAAGAAATAAAAATGTACAATATATTATCTCTACCCTAAGGTGGGGACTGTGTAGATAAAGCAGACAAGACAAACACCAGCATTTAATAAAAAAAAAAAGAAAGGACAAATATATACCCAGACACACCATGTAATTAAAAAGACAGTTCTCCATGGCCATAAATACTCTGATGAATAAAAGGGAAACTAGTCATTACTCAGAGCACACACCTGACAAAGATCTAATTGTCGTTTTGCCTTTAAAATATTCTACTTAGATCACAAGAAATAAAACCGGCAAGACTGTTTCTGATGGCTGAGATATCTTGCCTAAGTTCAACCAATTTTACTCTTAAGAATTTTAAAGTAATTCACAAATCTAGGAATTCTCAATCACCTGTCATATAGTTAGATAATATTTCAAATAGAGATTCTAGTTTATGACTTAGCATTTAATTAAAACCCACAGTCTCACTTTCCTACCCTATCTAAGAACCAACAGCTTTAAAAATAATGAGATTTGAGATATGCCTAACCAATTTCACACCATGTAAGGAAAGCCCTGCTTATGAACTAAGCCGATGTTATATAAAAGAAATTTTAAGCGTTTCTATAATCATTTGTCTTCAACTAAAATTCTGATAAATACAGTGATGAGAAAAGAAAGCTGACAGAAAATATCAGTGAAAAGTGCTAAACACTACAAAATCAAAAAACTGCAAAATGTAGAAAAATTGTACATAATTGCCTTTCTCTAAATCAAGTTCTATGTAGCAGCATCACGAAAAAATCAAAATCATTTTTAAATTGCAAAATGTGGAATTTAGGAAACAGGCGTCGTAGTTTGTTATATAAAAGTTAATTTTTTAAATGTCATAGACTATCGAATCATTCAGCTTTCACACATGACAGACACCATGGTCCCCTCCCACCTGTGGTACTGAGAGGTCCTACCCTAAAACAGTCGAGCATTAGATTTGAGCTGGGTGGTGATTTTCCCTAGAGAAAATCTAAAACCAGCTAGGACTATGTAGAATGTTCCCACATATGCACCCCTAACAAAATGTGCAATTGCTATGAAGGATAACAGTTGCACTGTACAAATAGTTGCAGTGACAGCTGATTTCAGAACACACCTTTTATGTAAGAGATCAGCCTGCCTGTCTTCCTCTGACCCAATACACTGGATCCCTATGTTCCATAAGTTTCTTCCTGCCCCAGGCCATATGCCAAGGTGACTGACCCACTCTTCTCAATAATTTCACTTTTCTT
Source organism: Mesoplodon densirostris (assembly GCF_025265405.1). NCBI lineage: Eukaryota > Metazoa > Chordata > Mammalia > Artiodactyla > Ziphiidae > Mesoplodon > Mesoplodon densirostris. The sequence goes on along the minus strand of NC_082681.1, from coordinate 34,279,005 downwards.
GCTACAGTCATGGGGGCAACCTGCCCCATGTGGTCACTACCATCTTGCTCTTTATCAATACAGGTATACACCATACACCCACACCATGCAGTTCCACTGCTTTTTGCAATAATACTACCCCTTCCTTCTTTGATATGATCCACTGGAAGTCCCTTTTCATGTTGACACTCATAACAGGCTTTAGGAATGCCTTTGTAATATACTATTGGTTAATGGTGTCATTTGTCTTTTTACCAATGTTGAAGTTATTACCCTTGTATTAATGCAATTCTATCTGATTTTCTAATAGTTACCGTCCTCACATAATAAGGGCCAAACTTTATTAAGTGTCAATAGCCAAACTTAGCTGGCTTCATTTCTTGCAACTTCATGTTTACAACTCTTATCTATAGGAGTGACATTAAAGTATATCTCCCTCTGCCACCCACCAAAATCCTTAACCTAAATTATATATTTAATCTCTCTCGCTCAATCAACCTCTGTCTGAGGTTAAGTCCACCCCACCCCCCGCCATTTACCTGGTTAATAAAGAGTTAATTTCTCATCATTCCCCTCTCCAGTCTTACTCTGGAAAGTTAGCATTTGTCTTTCTCTGTCTAGTTTACTTCATTTAGTATGATAATCTAGGTCCATCCATGTGGCTGCAAATGGCATTATTTCATTCTTTTTTATGGCTGAGTAATATTCCATTGTATATACATCTTTATCCATTCATCTGTTGATGGACACTCAGGTTGCTTCCATATCTTGGCTATTGTGAATAGTGCTGCTATGAACATTGGGGTGCATGTATCTTTTCAAATTAGTATTTTCATTTTCTTCAGATAAATGCCCAGGAATGGAGTTGCTGGATCATATGGTAGTTCTACTTTCAATTTTTTGAAGAACCTCCATAGTGTTTTCCACTGTGGCTGCACCAATTTAATTCCCACCAATAGTACACGAGGGTTCCCTTTTCTCCACATCCTTGCCAATGCTTATTATTTCTTGTTGTTTTGACGATAGCCAACCTAACAGGTGTAATGTGCTATCTCACTGTGGTTTTGATTTGCATTTCCCTGATGATTAGTGATGTTGAGCATCTTTTCATGTGCCTGTTGACAGTCTTAAGGTCTCCTTTGGAAAAATGCCTATTCAAGTCCTCTGCCCATTTTTTAATCAAGTTATTTGTTTTTTTAATTGAGCTGTATAAGTTCTTTATACATTTTGGATATTAAACCATAAAACTCCTAGAAAAAAGCAAAGGCAGTAGACTCTTTGACCTTGGTCTTAGAGACATGTTTTTGGATCTGTCTCCATGGATAGGGGAAACAAAAGCAAAACTAAACAAACGGGACCTAATCAAACTTAAAAGCTTTTGCAGAGCAAAGGAAACTATCAAGAAAACAGAAAGGTAACCTACTGAATGGGAGAGAATATCTTTTTTAATATGATATAAATAAAATCTTTCTAAGGGCCAACACAAAACACAGAAGCCATAAAGAAAATAAAAGTGGTCTGTAAGTTTGTTAGTTTAAAAAAAGTTACAATTTTATATGGTGCAACACACCATAACAAACTTAAAACACAAGGGGAAGTGGAGAGACATATAACAGGCAAAAGTTTAAGGCTCATCATACATAAAGTATTCCCCCAAAAATCATTAATAAAGATGAGCAACACAGTGGGCAAGTATTTGAACAGGCCTTTCATAGAAGAAGAGTAAAAACAAAGAGAAGAAGCATAAGAAAAGATGTTCAACCTCAATTTGTGTGTGTGCTTGAGTGTGTCAGAAACCAAGAGAAAATCCACAGCATGTTAAAGACACATTACTGTTTGTCTCCACATTTAAAAAAAAATTATATTGATGTATAGTTGATATTATATAAGTTTCAGGTATACAACAAAGTGATTCACAATTTTTTTTTTTTTTTTTTTTTTTTTTTGCTGTACGCGGGCCTCTCGCTGTTGTGGCCTCTCCCGTTGTGGAACGCAGGCTCCGCGGCCATGGCTCACGGGCCCAGCCGCTCCGCGGCATGTGGGATCTTCCCGGATCGGGGCACGAACCCATGTCCCCTGCATCGGCAGGCGGACTCTCAACCACTGCGCCACCAGGGAAGCCCGATTCACAATTTTTAAAGGCTATACTCCATTTATAGTTATTATAAAATATTGGCTATATTCCCTGTGCTGTGCAATATATCCTTGTATCATCTTTATTTTATACATAGTAGTTTGAATCTCTTAATCCTCTACTCCTATATTTCCCCTACCCCCTTCCCTCTCCCCACTGATAACCACTAGTTTGTTCTCTATATCTGTGAGTATGTTTCTTTTTTGTTATATTCACTAGCTTGTTTTATTTTTTAGATTCTACATATAAGTGATATCATACAGTAACTGTCTTTCTGTCTGACTTATTTCACTAAGCATAATACCCTCCAAGTCCATCCATGTTGTTGCAAATGGCAAAATTTTCATTATTTTTTTATGGTTAGGTAGTATCCCATTATGTGTGTGTGTGTGTGCACGCACGTGTGTGCATGTGTGTGTATCATGTCTTCTTTATCCATTCATCTGTTGGTGGACACTTAGGTTGCTTCCATATCTTGGCTATTATAAATAATGCTGTTATGAATACTGGGGTGCATGTATCTTTTCAAATTAGTGTTTTCTTTTTTTTTCAGCTATATACCCAGGAGTGGAGCTGCTGGATCATATGGTAGTTCTAGTTTTAGTTTTTTGAGAAACCTCCATACTGTATTCTACATTTTTACCTTCAAAAGATAATAAGACACCTCTCGGGGGCTGCCCTGGTGGTGCAGTGGTTGGGAGTCCGCCTGCCGATGCAGGGGACACGGGTTCATGCCCCAGTCCGGGAAGATCCCATGTGCCACGAAGCAGCTGGGCCCGTGAGCCATGGCCACTGGGCCTGCGCATCCGGAGCCTGTGCTCCGCAACGGAAGAGGCCACAACAGTGAGAGGCCCGCGTACCAAAAAAAAAAAAAAATAAGACACCTCTCGGGTCCGACTTACCATGAAGAATCCTATATCTCCACTAAAAACTATGAACAAGAAAATGACAAAGTAAAGGAAACCAGAAATAAAATGAAAAGACAACCCACAGATTGGGAGAAGATATCTGCAAATGATGTGACTGACAAGGGATTAGTCTCCAAAATTTACAAACAGCTCATGCAGCTTAATATCATCAAAACAAACAACCCAATCAAAAAATGGGCAGAAGACCTAAATCAACATTTCTCCAAAGAAGACATACAGATGGCCAAGAGGCACACGAAAAGATGTTCAACATCGCTAATTATTAGATAATTGCAAGTCAAAACTACAATGAGAGATCATCTCGCACCAGTCAAAATAGCTATCATCAAAAAATCCACAAACAATAAATGCCAGAGAGCGTGTAGAGAGAAGGGAACCCTCCTATACTGTTGGTGGGAATGTAAATTGGTGCAGCCACTATGGAGAACAGTATGGAAGTTTCTTAAAAAGCTAAAAATAGAGTTATGATATGATCCAGCTATCCCACTCCTGAACATATATCTGGACAAAACTATAATTTGAAAAGATACATGCACCCTAATGTTCATTACAGCACTATTTACAACAGCCAAGACATGGAAGCAACCTAAATATCTATCAATAAATGAATGGATAAAGAAGATGTGGTAGGGCTTCCCTGGTGGCGCAGTGGTTGAGAGTCCGCCTGCCGATGCAGGGGACACGGGTTCGTGCCCCGGTCTGGGAGGATCCCACATGCCGCGGAGCGGCTAGGCCCGTGAGCCATGGCCGCTGGGACTGCGCGTCCGGAGCCTGTGCTCCGCGATGGGAGAGGCCACAGCAGTGAGAGGCCCGCATACCACAAAAAAAAAAAAAAGAAGATGTGGTACATATACCCAATGGAATATTACTCAGCCATCAAAAAGAATGAAATAATTCCATCTTCAGCTACATGGATGGGCCTAGAGATTATCATATTAAGTGAACTAAGTCAGACAGAGAAAGACAAACATCATATGATATCATTATATGTGGAATCTAAAAAAATGATACAAATGAACTTATTTACAAAACAGAAATAGACTCACAGACACAGAAAACATACTTATGGTTACCAAAGGGGAAAAGTGGGAGGAGGGATAAATTAGGAGTTTGGGGTTAAAATATATACATTACTGTATATAAAACAGATAACCAACAAGGACCTACTGTATAGCACAGGGAACTCTACTCAGTATCTTGTAATAACCTATAACAGAAAAGAATCTAAAAAAGAGTACATATATATATATATATATATATATATATATATATATATAACTGAATCATTTTGCTGTACACCTGAAACTAACACAATATTGTAAATCAACTATATTTCAATGAAAATTTAAAAAAACCTAGGTACAATAAAATATTATACTTTAAAAAAAGAAAATGACAAAGTAATGTACAGCGAGGTGACCGTAGTTAATAATACTGTATTGCATTTGGAATTTGTTAAGAGAGTAAATCTTAAAAGTCCCCATCACAAGAAAA